>NC_138961.1:194920000-195312500 GCF_055761805.1 Camellia sinensis | reverse complement strand
GCTGTCCTGACTTGCCTCCGTAGTAAAATCCGTTATGTTGCTTATTAGCATGTTAATGTGTTGCTTGCAGTTTGTATTATTTAGGAATTCTCTATTTCTATTGTGTTTCAATAAGAGGTTAACAGTAGTGGTCGAGTTTTCTTTCCTTCTCCTTTCATTTATTTATTTTTTGGGAATTGTTTGTCAAGGACTATTTCTATGTTTTCTGAAAAATAAAAACAGAAAACAGAAACACAATCAAACAGGCCCTTGGGTTTTAACCAAGGTCTATAATTTCTTTTGTCTTCATTTTAACTCAATAGTCTTTCTCTCAAATCCCATGTATTTGGATTGACTATTTAAAATCTATTTTTCCGTTTAGATTGGTTTTATTTTTTGCTAGACCAGTTGCAAATATCTATTCTCACTGTCTTAAGTTCTCACCCCATGTCTGTTCTGGTTCCTGTTTTTTTGAACATTATCAATTAAAATTACAGCCACTGCATGCCAGCTGGGTTCTTTTACAGGAAAAGAAAATTATTCATGTAAGCATCATGTCATAAAGAAGAGCTACTACATACAGAAGCAATAATGAAAATGAGACATACAATTTATGCTATACAGCACACCAAGTAATGTAGCACTGCAAACCAAGTAACTGGTCTGGCAAGATGTCTAAGTTCAGGAATGACACTAACAGAGTCTTGTTAGGAGAAAAACTTGGTATTGGAAAAAGAAAAAAAAAAAAGAGTAAGAAAGAAGTGGAGCATGAGTTTTGCATAAAACAAGTTGAATACAAAGTTTGCATTTTGCATTAGGGTATTTTAGGAGTAAGAGAAGCATAGAAGTGGAATGCTTGGACCATAGCCTCGTGTTGGTAAGTTTTCATTTTTTCTTCATATTTAGTTTAACGTTTTGATGTAAGACTTTTTATTTGACTTTATACATTATAGTTGCTACTTTCAGATACTTACAAGAAGCCATGGCAGGAAGTTTCTACCATGAGTTTAGTCTTGATAATTAACTCCGTAATTGATCATGTAACGATGTTAACTGATTGATGTAGTTTCATGATGCAATCAGGAAAGACAACTAGAAATGAATATATTTGTGAAGTGGTAGGAGTAGCACTAACTGAATATAAGTTGATAGTGATTAGGTTAAAATGGTTTGATCATGTACAATACAACGCTAATGAAGAGTGTTATAATCACCATAAATGGAAATGTTAGGGGAAGAGGAAGGCCTAAACTGACATGAGAAGCTGTTGGTAAAAAAATAAATTCATTTAATTTAACTGAGGACATAACCCTTGATAGAGAAAAACGGAGAAAAACGATTCATGTAGCTCACCCTACTTGATTTGGACACAAGTTTGATTTGGTTTGGATCTTTTAAACTTGGAATCCAGTTGTCCCCCTTTTTAATTCTATTTTGTCCACCGTTTTAATTCTATTCTGTCCACTTCTTGGACTTGGCATGGGAGATCCCAAAATCATGATTGGCATGCAAACATGTCGGAATCACATCATATTTGAACCTAGAGAGGGAGCTTTCATATTTGTAGGGACCATTCAACATCCACATGTGTATATGTGTTTGTCCACAGACAATCAACGATGAGTCAATTGAATGTCTGTATGCATGTGCATATGTTTGCCTTTTTAAATTTTGTTTTTGGTGCTAATTTGTTCACCTTGTTTCTTTATTTCTTCATTCCATCTCTTTCTTAACTTCTGTTTTCTCTGTTTCAGCAACTATTGACTTTACAGCAAACTCTTCTATCTCAGGTTGGTCGGCAACCACCAACCCGGTAAGTGATTTTACTTTTAAATTTGTTTGGTAACAGAAGCTAACTTCAAGCCTGGCAATCTTATCATTTCCAGTTCCTTTATCAATGTACACTTTTTTTTCATATAGCAGTACACAATTTTTGAGACAATCATTATGCCCATGTTAGTGTCCAGATTATTTTAACGTTGCCTTTTCTGGTTTAATACACCTTTAAGACAATCATATGCAGTTTTGGTGATTAGAATTTAGCCCATTATTTTCTTGTTTTGCTTATACGAAATTGCACCATTGCAGGGAAGTGGGTCAAACTGTTGGGGGAAGAGGTACTTGTCTCTGGAACTTGAAATTCAGATTATATATATCTTTTACCATTATGCTCAATAGTTTTAAATCCAACTGTTTATTCTTTGGCCTCACCTGAGATGCCTGCAATAGACTTGCTTCATTCATGTAATTGGTTTGTTGAATGTCACTTAATTACAGTGGTGCTTGTCATTTATGTTGTCACCTTGTCTAGCAACATCTATTACAAGTTTAAAATTCTTTGCAACAATGATGGAAACTTGTCAGTGGCATTTCTACAATAGAGATCTCATGAGATCCTTGACAACTGTTGGTATGATAATCTTTTGTTGAATGTAGAGGATGCTGTAAGCACAGCATGGCTATCTGAAATCTCTCTTGATGTTACCCCATAAAAGATCTTTTTCCGGACAAGTAAAAAATGAAAACAAAATAAACAAGACAAAGGAAGCCGCCATTATACAGAAATTTTCTTTTGTTACTTTTTTAATATATATATATATATTTGGTGCTCTATCTCACAGAATGAGTGTCATTGTTTTCCCAACAGACAACATGGGGTTGGAGATGTTGATGAACATGTTTGGGGGACTTGGGACTGGAAGTCCAACCATTCCTAACAGATTGAATGGTGACTATGATTTCCTTTTCGGTTGTGCCCTACTGATTCATGCTTTGCCAGTCTAGTCATAGTTTACTTTTCTGTCTTATCTTTTATAGTGCCCCCGGAAGAACAGTATGCCACTCAGCTCTCACAGCTACAAGAAATGGGTTTCTTTGACACCCAAGAGAATATACGGGCACTGATTGCCACTGCAGGGAATGTTCATGCTGCAGTGGAGCGGCTTTTGGGGAACCCTGGTCTGTAGATTATGATTGTCATTGTTATTATTCTGTTCACTATGACATATTGTCAGTCAGGGGCCCGATGAAATTGGTTTTGACAGACTCTGGAGAGGTTTTCGAATCTTATTTTGGTTATGAATGAGTACAGATTATGATAGAACTCTGAACTTGTTGACATAGGATATGATTATGAGAATTCCCCCCCTGCACCCCCGCCCCATATATATTTATATATAGAAGACAAAGGGAGATTTAAATGCTATGTACATAAACTATTAAGACTTGTTTCTCATAAATTGTTTACATAACACAAAATTATCCCCCTTTTTTTTTTGCGCGGGTAATTGTACTTTTTCCTTTTCCTTCCGCTGTGTGGAGAAAATTCGGATAATTGTGATTGAACCTAATTATGCTGTTTAGTTTTGCAAATTTCATTCTCTAGATGCTATGATCTGCTGGTTGAATTGGTGCTTGGTACTAATGATCTGACTTCTATATTTCAACCAACTCTTCCAACTTTTACAAATCTCCCGAATATTATGAATAATCCATTTTTTTTTAAAAAAATTTGGAACTATTTTGAATAATTATAGCATAAGGACCTATATTTAGGAGTCTGTCTGACACATTACTCATATACATTGCATTATTATCGATGTATACCCCGAGTGACAGATTATCTGTAATAGTTTGGTGGAAAGTAAAATTGTTTAGATAATAAATTGGTGGAAAGTAAGCATCAATTTAAAACAAACACATAGTAGTGATTAAAACTGAAAATTTGTGTAGAAAATGGGAGGGAAAAGTGTGTGAGATGAAAATTTAATTTAAGTATGTTTTTTCAGTAAATAATTTTATTTTTTTTTCATTTCAAAATTTTGGTTTAAAATTTGAAGGAGGTAACTCTTGTTTGTTTTTTTTTTTTTTTTTAAAGATTGTGAAGGAGAGACTTAAAAGGGAAAGATTTAGGGGAAAAAATTAATGTTAATTAATGAAAAAATTTATAATTCATTTATTTATCTGGTAACTAAACTCGATTTAAGAAGTCAAATATTCAATGTAAAGTTATAAAAATTTAATGATAATTAATGAAAACTTTCCTAATTCATTTTTTTACCAGTAATGATTCAGACTCTCACAAAACGTCACCCCTACAACTCCTACTAACTTGTGATTGGTCCAAGTAAGAAAGAGAAAGAAAGAAAAAAAAAAATACAAATACATCATTGATCCACATCACTGTAGGAGTGGTAGGGGTCTCCCCAAAAGGGTTTCTAAACAAATTTTTTTTTTTTTTATATGGTAACTAAATTTAATTTAATCAAGGAGTTCTAACCTGAGTGATTAGTCCTTTGACCATTAAGTCTTTCTTAAAATGAGGTTTTAGGTTCTATTCTTAAAAATGAAATAGAGGATAAGTGTTTCTAAGGAGAGGCTGAAAGTTCAACTATCTCAATGTGATAATTTAACAACTAACTACTAATTTTTATCAATAGATTTTTTTTTTTAATTTAATTTAATTTAAATAGTCAAATATTACAAAATCCTGTCTTTAGAGCAATACCATTAGGAAAAATCATTTTTATGTGAGTAGGACCTCCAGTCAGTCCCTCTTTTCTTTTCTTTTTATTATTATAGATAAGACAATTGATAGAAGAGGAATACTGCCCCATTAAAAGAAATTGCATTGTGCTGCGGTGTGACGATGATCCTAGTATAGAGCACAACTTAAAAACCGTGCAGTCTCCACGTAGAGATTAAGATTAGACTATTCAGTCTGTATTGTGGGTCAATTTTTGAGTTTCGTTTTAATAATTTAAATCGTTTACATTTTAAGATTCGTTGAGTATATCATTCATACAAAAAATTAAATTGATCGAATAATGGAAATCACGTATTTGAATCAATTTTATATGAACTATTTATTTTCTTACTGTCTATTTTTTTATTTAAAACTTATTCGAACACATATAATCCGATCGACTTGATTTTTTATATGAATAATATATTTAACAAATCTTAAAATATGACGATTCAGATCGTTTAAACATGGCCCAAAAATGAGCCCACAATGCGGATTGGACGAGTCCAATCTTGATCTCCAACTGGATATGGGCTAGATCCAGAAACACTTCATTCTCAAACCTCCAATTTGACATGCTCAAAATTTGAAAAATTTTAGTGCTTTATTTATTTATTTTTGTGTGAGTTTCTTAGTACATAATTAGCGAGTTACTCAAGTTTTCTAACCATTATTATTATTATTATTATTATTATTATTATGTTAGGAAATTTAGATTTCTTTGAATTTATAAAATTTTCTTATATATCAATTTTGTATTTTTATTCTCCACATAAAACTCCAACACAACCAAACAGAATGACAGTATCAAAATCCACCACCAGTGACAATGCAAATATTTATTACCTTCTCATCATTTTTGTTTTGATTTTTGTTTAATTTTTTCTTCTCTGACCGATTAATATTAATTCAATAATAGTACACTGTTATCTTTTTATTTGTATATTTACTTTATTTATCATCTGATATATACGATGCATTCTTCATTGTACGTGCTATGATGCTATCAAGTTTTCCCATTTCCGGTGCATTTGTTAAGCATATTAGCTAGCTCACAAGTGTTACCGTTACGTCTGTTAATGACTTATTTGGGAATTAATTATTTTAATTGATTTATTACCAAAAGATATGTAAAAAAATATTTTTAAAAAAATTGATGTAGCAATTTATAATAATTTTTTTATTTTTTTTTATCTATTTTAATTATTTTCCAAAGAAAGCCTAAGTATATATATTAAGTCCACAACCGTCTATATTAATGAAACATATGTGAAACCCCACAATGTGAGTGTTTGACAAGTTAACTATTTTAATTTTTGGACTATTTTAATAGATTAAAATAGTTATGTTTGGAAAGATAGTTAAATTTTTTTTTATAGTTGTATGTGATATGATGTGATGTGATATTTATAAAAAAAAAAATAATTATAAATTTGATGTGATATTTTTTTTTATTAACTATTTTGATCTAAAAAGTCCAACTTTTTTCTCCCCAAATATCACTTGTTGTCAATATGCTACATTCAGTAATTAGGTAATACATAAGACATATGATATAAAAATAAAAATGATGATAAATAGTATAATATTAATGATATGTTAGTTTGTTCCACTGAATCCACCCATTTAGACATCAGCAATGTTAGGTATCATGAAAAATCTTTCATGAAAATAATCATAAAAGTTTTGTGACCCTTGGATTACACTTAGAATAAAGCACCACACACTAATCAAGGTAATTCAAAAATTATAAATCTCTCATAATCATTTTCATGAAAAAAAAATTCATATGGTTATACTCGTCCCAAACCGGCGCCAAAATGTAACCGTTAGATTCCCGCCTTTACGATACGGTACCAATCGCGACACCATAGCCATGCACCGCGCCATCAATCTCCCCTCCGATGAGCAAATCTGGACGGCACGTCTGCATTACCCTCAACACGGACGGTAGAAGATGAAGCGACGTAACCTTTCTTATAAGCCAGATACATTGGGAGTAAACAACGGCTAACTGCTATCATCAAATTCAAAATTTTCCCACCAACATATATATAGGCCACCCCCAAGCCATTGCCACCACATTCAAAACCCTTTCTGATTCTGTGAATTATTATTATTATTATTACTCAATCCAGTGTTGAGACAATGACGAACCCACATGGCAAAGACTCTACCACCAACCCCCCTCCCAACACTAGCGAAGCCCCGAGCCCTCGGCGTGTTGGAGAAGGACCATCCAATACTTCTCCTCCTGCCTCTGGGCAAGAACTTGAAACCCCGAGGCCTAATGTTGCCGGGACTAGTGTTAGACCATCCGGACAACCAGTACTCGGGGCTGGAGGACATGTTGGGGAGGGTGGTGGTGTTGGCGACACTACCAGTGTTGGAGGAGAGTCTACTAGTGGTGGTGTTGGTGTGGGAATGGGAATGGGAATGGGAATGGGAGGAGTGTCTACTGGTATGGAAGTACTTCAAATTGAGGCTACTGCTGGTGGTGGCGGCGGGGTTGGTAGTCAGAGGAAGAGAACTCGAGAAGGGATGGATGCAGGAGAAGGATCTTCGGCAGGGCAAGGCGGAGAAGCTCCTCCTCCACAGGGAGTTTTTCGCTGCTTTGTATGCGGCAGAGATGATTTTCTCAACCACCACAGTTTAGGGGGTCACTTGAGGACCCATCCAGAGCGTTCCTGGAAGGGTGCTTTCCCACCTCCTGTTTTCAGTCGTGAAGAGTTTGGTGATGTTCTAGGTCTCGTCGGTGGTGCTGGTGCTGGTGCTGGGCAGGCGGCGGAAGTGGTGGTGGCTGCGCCGCCACCGGTTCAGAGGGAGGGTGGGGAATCTAGGGATCAATTGGATCTGAATGCGTTACCAACTGCAGATGAAGAGGAGCCAACACCAACACCTCCCAACGAAGAGGAACCTCCTCCTCCTTCTTCTATAAAGCTGGTTCAGGACTTAAACAAGTTACCACCACCAGAAGAAGATTGATGATTCTCTCAAACACAATAATCTTAGATGATCATATTTTCTTATCATAATTTATTGTGTTAAATACTGTGTTGGTTTAACGAATCTCACTACTTATACTTGTTACCAATGCAAGTTGCAGTGAGTGACACATAATATCATAAAAAAATTATGATAAAAAAAAGAAGATATAATCATCATAATATTGTTGTTCTCAGCAATTCATTGCTTTTTTCTTTTTCCCTTTAGAGTTGGAGTTTGTTTTCTCTTTTTTTTTTTTTTTTTTAATCCTTTTTCTGCACAGTTTCTCTTTGTAAGTGTTGATTGGTGGATCTCTATTTCTGTTAAAGCTTCTTTATTCCAGAAAAGAGTTTTGAGTCTGTAATAATGGAATGAAGATTGGTAACTAAGTTCATGATCAGATCATTTGTTTTGCAGTTTCTCTATTTTACTTAATGCAAAAATCAGTTACTAATGGGACCTATAAAAAGATGTACATCCATAGAAAATTGTTTCGTGGTTGACAAGGATGGATCTGGGGTGAGGGAAGGGTGGTCGCACTACTTAGTAAAATAATTTTAAATTGGATTACTTTGCACTCCAAAATTTTAATAGTTTGTACCTTTCAAATTAATTATATTACAAAATTTTAAAAATAATTTTTAAATTGAGTTTTATCAAATATTAATCTATCTATTTATTATTTGTTATATTTCTATTGTTTAAAGTTACTTATATTCTTATAATTATTCTTATTTTATGTACATATATCATTTATTTATTTTTTCTTCTTTGATAAAATTATACTTTAATAATTTGCTTATGCATCTTATTTTGCATTCATTCTTATTTATTTATTCTCTAAAAATAGGAATACTGTATGGGAATAAAAATATTGTCTACTTCAATATAACATTCTTAAAATAAGTCCATAAAATTTAATACCGCTTATTGAAATGGATTATCATTATACTCATAAAAACGTACATTTTCAATAATAATTTTTTTTTTCCTTTCAAAACTAAACTGCATAATAAGATGAAAAACGATTTGTAGTAAGTTATTTGATCATATTTATTGAGAAAGAGCTATTAATTAAGATTTTGATGTCTAGTTTATCATAGATGTTTTTATATATGTTAGATTACAACATTTTTAAATAGACAGAGACATAGTAATAGAGTTCTCAATTATGTTGACAAAAAATATCCGATTATTCATTTTTTGTGCAGGTATAAATTAAAATTTATAATTTTATAATTTTTTTTCGATGAAAAATTATGTGTTTTTGCCTCCAAGCTCAAATCCTAAATCTCCGCGGTGGTTAATTTTTGTGTTCTTAAACTTTTCATTCTTTTGCTATATTGGTACAAAAAAAGGATAAAATCATATAATTATCAAATCAATACAATATTTTATAAATAATAATTTACATATAAAATTTTTAAAAATTAACGAATCTAATCATCAAAGCGTGGAGCCTATAGGCTCAAATTGGATGGTCTAACATGAAAAAGTAATTTTAAACTTATTACAATTCCATTTTTTTTTTTTAAATTTTTCAATGCTACTCTGAAATTTGGTGTCAAAAGTTATTTTTTTTGAATGCCGTTCACTTTTTCAGCTTGATCATTGTATCATATAATAGTTTAATTCTATTTTGCCACTTCAAATTTTACTACAAGAATTAACACTTTTGACAATAAAAAAATTAGTCGCTAAAAGTCTATTTTTGATCGGCAAAAGTTATCCGCGACCAATTTTTTTGGTCGCTACTTTGGTCGCCAATTGAGGGTCGGCAAAAGTAATTCGCGACCAAAATTTTGATTGGTCGGGAAAAGTCGGATTTGCCGACTAAATTTTTGGTCGCGAAATATATCATTACCGCGACTAATTTGTTTAGTCGTTAAAACATTTTGGTCGCGAAAAGTGATATTTTCACGACTAAAAAGTTTGGTCACCAATTATTACATTCAACGACCAAAAAGTTTAGTCGCCAATCGTGACATTCCTCGACCAAAAAGTTTGGTCGCCAATCGTGACATTCCTCGACCAAAAAATTTGGTCGCCAATTGTGACATTCCACGACCAAAAAAGGTTTTGGTCGCCATTTGTTACTTTTCGCAACCAAAACTTTTGGTCGGCAAAACTGAGTTTCCATGACCAAGAGTGTTTTGGTCAGCAATAAATGTATTTTTTGCAACCAAAACTCTTGGTCGGTAATTGTCATTTTTTGCGAAAAAAAATTATTTATGTGTCGCGACTAATAAATTGGTCGCCAAAGCAGAAAAATAATACACCTGTAATTCCTAATAATTCATTCAATCCATAATAAACCTAAGATGTTATGCAAACTAATAATTCATTTAAAACACAAACTAGAAGTACTCAAGTGCTAAATATTGATACAATATAAAATAAACTTTCTATATATACATATGAGAAGGTACCATAGAAACATTGCAAATTCCAAATTCAAGATGTTATGCAAACACCATGACTAAAATACAAATAGTCCAAAAAACTATTAGACTGTGAATAAGCTAGATATGTTTCTAAGCAACTGCAACTTCCTCCTGATAAGAGTCCGTTTGTGCTTTACTACAAGATTCCAGAGTATCCCGTGCTGATTCGATGACAACCTGACCATTGACATAGTGCTGGACATTGTGGATGCCAATAGGGTTCACACCTGGCCAGAAAGCATTTCCTTCAATATACCTGTGACAACATTTAATCAGTTAGGGTGTGTTTGGTAACGTTTACGTTTTCAGTTTATATTTACAAAAATTTTATAAACTGGTTTTTGTTTATTTTTAGAAAAACATAAACTACAAACATGTTTGGTAATTGACAAAATGTTTTAAAAAAATTAAAAATATAAAAAAATGTGAGAAATGGCAAGTGGTGGCAAGTGGCGGCGGAAGACGGTGGTGGAAAGTGGTGATGGTAGGTGGTAGGTAGTTGGTGGTGGCGGGTGGTGGCAGGTGGGTGGTGGTGGTGGGCGGGTGAGTGACGGTAGCGGGTGGTAGCGGTGGGTAGTGGGTAGGTGGTGGTGGCGGGTGGGTGGCGGGTGGTGGATGTGTGAGTGACGGTGGCGCGTGGTGGGTGGTAGTGAGTAGTGAGTGGGTAGTGGTGGTGGTGGTGGTGGCGGGTGACGGTGGCAGGTGGTAGCAAGTGGGTGATAGGTGGGTGGGTAATGGTGGCAAGTGGTAGGTGGTAGCGAGTGGGTGGTGGTGGTGGGTGGTGGTGGTGGGTGGGTGGCAGGTGGCTGGTGGTGGTGGCAGGTAGTGAATGGTGGTGGCAGGTGGCTGGTGGTGGTGAGTGATAGTGGCAAGTAGGTAGCGGGTGGTGGTGGCAGGCGGTGGATGGTAGTGGCGGGTGGTGGCGGGTGGTGGCGGGTGGATGGCAGGTGGGTGGTGGTAGTGGTGGTGGGTGGTGGTGGCGAGTGGGTGGCAGGTGAGTGGTGGGTGGTAGGTGGTGGTGGCAGGTGGGTGGTGGTGGCGGAAGACGGTGGTGGAAAATGGTGGCGGGTGGTGGCTAATGTTGGGTGGTAAAAAAAAAAACTGAAAACTCAAAATGGAAACACATTTTTTGGCCAAATTTATAAACTGAGACCACTGATTTATAAATTAAAAATTTTACCAAACAAGTTTTTATTTGATTTTTTTAAATTTTTGTAAATATAAACAGAAAACTGAAAACGTAAGTGTTACGAAACGGCACCTTAGCATTTGACCTAGTGTTGGGTAACTGTAATTTGCTTGTAGTGATTGAAGACAGAAACTCACATTTCTTTCAAGAAAGTGTGCTTATAGAATGCATCCGGGATTCTCCCAGTAAATTGATTATGATCCAGGTACCTGCAATGAAAGCAAGCTTAAGATGCTGTCCCATGCATACACAAAAAAAGATGCTGTCCCAGATACACAAATGCTACATGATGCAAAAAAAGGGGAAAAACAAATTAAAGAAGGGAAAAAAAAGGCATTACTTGTGATAAAAACAACAATTAAAAGCCATGAATCAAAGCCATAAGGGATGAAGAAATCTTCTCAATATTGAAGATTGGGTCACAGATGTCAAGGAACGAAACAAAGTGTATCGATGAAATAGGAAACCTAACTCAACCTTGGTTCCACTAACAAACTTGTCCTGCAAATCCAAATACCTTGGGTGTCAATTTCATTGGTATGACCTTGTTGCATTGGTATGAGACAACTGATATGAGGCTATTAGATCAGTACAATAGTGACATTTATCACAAAATAATAAATTATAGGCATAATTTTATAAGGAAAATAAAGTGTGCAATGTAAATTTAAAGTTAGTGATTGAGGGTTATACAAAGAATACATCTTATACGTATATTTTAATTCTGGGTAATTTTTTTAATTCTGGGAAAAGATCGATTAATTTTAAACAAAATAAAAAGATACATACTAGGCGAAACAGGGGGTTGTTAAAGCTTTTTTTTTGGAGAAAGGTAAGATCTGTCTAAGGTTAATGGTGATAGTTCTATGGTGATGGTGATAGTTCCATCTATACATTACAATTGAGTGACACATCACACAGGTAAAAATCTATTTTCAAAGGTTGTACCCAGTACACAATTCTTGCTTTATAAGGGTTTGGGAGAGGTAATAGGTAGTCAACCTTACCCCTAGTTTGGAGACTCAAAAATCTATTCTTAAAGTATAAAAAATAAAATAAAAAACTACAGCATTTTCTATATATGTTAGTTACAGATAAGCATAACAGTATTTTTCTATAGATCTCTTCCCACAGAATAGGATCAGGAAGGTAGTGAATCATATACAACTTTAAACATCACAAACTTGGAAAAAATATATTATATATGAAGCACTTAACATTTTAAAACTTCAAGCAACAATTAAAAATACCTTCTCTGAGATAAAACGGAGGCCGTTATCTGGATAAGCAGCTTCATATGTCTCCCCCAATAATGGATTAAATGGCTTGCAATTTCTTCCCTCTGTACAAGAATATCCTGACACAGCAAATGCTGCTATATTAAGGATCCTCATAAGGCTATTACCCTACAAAGTCATACGAAGAAGGTAATCAATAACTTAAGAAGATCAATTCCTCAACTTTTTTTATGTCAATTCCAGATAAACTTTATACTTTTTCTGTTCTTTTCCTTTTTAAAGCTTTCTTTAGCTAGAGACTTCAAATGTAAAGTCTTGCAGGTTCTAGACAAAAGAATGAATAAATCTCCAATGTTTTCATAGCCACACAAATATTGAACAAAACACAAAATCAGAAATGGATACTCTGCAATTAACCTACCAAACTCTGAGTCAAAGTATGTAAAAATAGTAAGAAAATGAATTTGTTGTGGACCCCTTTAGCTACGTTCTCTACTTCTCACAATATAATAATAACCACAACAATAACAAGAATAATAATAACAATCATGGCAGCATCAATATCAAGAAAGAGCATACTAATTTATCACTTCACTCATTTACAACATTTGCCAAACATGTATATAGAAATTGGCTCATTTAAGTTTCTGCCATTTACAAATTGCAGACTGCTATAGATCTCATATTTTTCTCACTGTTTGAACATCACCGGGGGCACATAGGGAGATCTTGTTCGTCTTCATTAATTCCTTAATGATTATTTTCAAACAATGAGCTAATCATGACTATCCACCTACGAGATGTCACAAAACAGCAACAAAAAAATCATAGACAAAAATCCATCCATGTATGCGTCCAGAAGTCTCCAAATCAAACTGTCACATTTGTAGCAATAATTTTAATGTAAAGAGACCACCATAATATCCCATGGAGTGAAAGCATTTCTTAAATGGTTGCTTTTGTTCATTGGTTCCCCTCTCAGACATTTCCAAGGCATGAAATTCTAAATTGAATCTAATGTTTAGAGTACACTATTTGGTGTCCACTCCCTCACTATTAAATATTTCTATTTTCTTAACATAAAAATTAGTGGTTTTCCTAAAATAGCTTTTTTTTTTTTTTTTTTTTTTTTTTTTTTTTTTTCTGGGGCTAAGGTTAATGGTGATAGTTCCATCTATACACTACAGTTGTAATTATATAACAGCAAAATAGAACATATCATTTCCTTCAGGAATTCAATTATAATGTCAATGCCTAGCTTACCTCCACTGTCTCAATTTTGGCAAATATCTGAGTGTCATGAAGATTATGAGCTTTAATGAAAGCTCTGAGCTGTTGAAAATAGAAAATGTGAAATTAGCTCTAGATATACATCTAATTAACAGAACAACATTGGCATGGTTTGAAAACTCAAAAACATGGCAGTTTCTATGAATATTGCTAGCTCCAACAGAAATGAACACATCCTCAATCAGGTATTAATAAATATTTGACTTGACAAGTTACAGGGACTTAGCAGAAGAAGTACTTGCTTCATAAAGTGTATGAGAAAGAAATGGAAAAGAAAAACATTTGGCAAATCCAAGCTTCTTAATGCAAAGCTTAAAGAATTTATCCCCATATATTTTTTTTAACCATTTAAATTGAAGGCTTTTTATGTTTTTTGTGTTTTAGCAAGCAAAATGGGTACCTTTTTACCGAGATTCAAACACACCAAAGAACTGCACATAGTTATTATTACACATGAAAGGAAGGTAAACAATAGAAATTTCCAACAACACCAATCTTATAATTTTAAGTGGTTGCAGTTTCTGATTCAAACACGCCAAAGCACTGCAGATATTTTTTCACATGAAAGGAACCAAGCTTCATATATTTATGCTTCTAAAATTTTCACAAATTTTAAGTTGTTTGTCCTTCTGCAAGCCAATTTGATATTTCTATCTAAATTGCAAGTTAATTTTGTTTAAACAGCTACCAATTTCTACAATACCATCAACACATCAAACATTTTGAAAACACCAACTACTAATAGAAATATCCTTTTTATTCAACTGTTTTCTCAGCAACCAAACAGCAATCAAAGAAATTTATCAAAAAAAGAAAAAGAAACCCACCTCTGAAACAGGACTGTGAGATGGATAAGACAGAGGACGAAGAAACCCACCAAAAAGAAACCCACCTCGGAGTGCTCGATCTGGATCCCCGAGGCTTACCCACCAAAATGGCCCGCTTGAATCAGTAATTTTGCAACACAGAGGACGAAGACGAAGACGAAGACGAAGACGAAGAGCAACCCCTCTTTTGGATCTTGCAAGATCCGGGAATCCAACCCTCCACAAGCCGATTCTGCCTTGGCATTATCAATTTCAATTTATCACACACACTCTCTCTCTCTGATCTATGAAGAAGAAGAAGAATGGATTTGCATTTGAAAATTCAAACCCTAGAAATTTATGATATGGGTTTTGAAAGTGTATGTATATGCTTTTTCATAGCTGGAGCTGGTGGATGGAGTAGGTTGGGGTAATTAGTAGTAGGAGAGCGATGCAAACAAAAGGAAATGAGAGAGAGAGAGAGAGAGAGAGAGCATGTGAAGGTGAATGCGTGGTACAAATGGTTTTTGTTTTAAAAATGACGACTAAATGTTTTTGTCACCAAAAATTTTCAATTCCCGCCTCTATAAAAATCAAATTTCCCCCCAAACTCTCTGCAACCAAAAGATCAAATTAGTCGCAAAAACAGGTTCTTTCACCGACAAAAATTTTTAGTCGCCAAATCTCAATCAATGGCGACTAAAATATTAGTCACGAAAAGTACTAATTTGGCGACTAATTTTGTTTGGTTGCTGAAAATAAGTTTTTCGCAACCAAATTTTTGGTCGCCAAAAAATATGTGACCTTCCGCGACCAAATTTGTAGTTGGTCGGCAAAAGTATACCACTTTTTGCGACCAACATATTTTTTGGTCGCCAAAATATAACCTTCTGCGACCAATAATATTTGGTCGCCAAAAATAATGATCATTCGCGACTAATTAATATTTGGTCGCCAAATGTCATTTTTTTGCGACTAAAATTTTTTTGGTCGGCAAAAGTGGTCGCAAAATGTGTAAATTCTTGTAGTGTTTATTATATTTTTACTTATATATACCATGTTTAAAACAAACATATATAAATTAAAACAGAAAAAACTGTGTAGAAAATGGGATGGCAGAGTGTGTGAGACCAAATGTTAATTTAAATATATATTTTTTTCTATTTTCAAATTTTTGTTTGTAAGTAGAATTGTAACTACTTTAAAATTTTACAAAATTGTAAATCTTAATGTGATTTAGATTGTTTGGACAAATTAATTAAGATTTTAAGATCTTACAATCTAGATCGAAATTTTAATAAGATTCGATTTGGTTTCCATCAAAATGACTGTTGGGATCTTTTTCCATTTATGGAGAGAATTTATTTATGTAGGTAGGATCTCTATCTAGCCAGTGTATTTAAATTTAAAATAAAATAACTAATATGAGGGAAATAGGGTAATAGAAATTGTATGATGCAAGGATAAGACTGAAATCTTGACATCATGCTCAATAAAAATAAAAATAAAAACACACATTTGAGAAATTTTAGTACTTTTTATTTATTGATTTATTATTTATATTTATTTTGCCAAACGATATCCTTAAATAGAAGGTAGGGGTTAGGTGTTAGTGAGGGAGAGGGAATCCACCAGGGAGGCCAACTTACATGCCATCACACGCTAAAAGCCCTTGGCAATTTCAGTGCTTCTTTTATCTTTACTGTGTGTGAGTTCGCTTCTTTTATCTTTATTGTGTTTGAGTTCCTTAGCGTATAATTAGAGCTCTAAAGGGTGTGTGAATTTTGAATTGGAGGGGCTGGACTTTCTGCATATTACAAAACAAGCTTAATGCAATCAAATTGTTTACTAAATTTGAATTTGTCCATGAATTTTTAGTTCATCAGCTTTAATATTCTTTGGTGCAAGAATTTAGCAATAGAACTGAAATTTGTTGGGCCAGAATTGAACTTGCAGTTTTATCATGGCCTAGGTGAAAGGAAATTACTTTTCATTCATTTTTTTATTGCAAAGAAACATCAATAAAAGAGGATTGTGGTAAACAACATCATTATTTTAGGAACATATTCCAATTAAATTAGCACAACATATTTCAATTAAGTTGGCACAAGAAAACGAAACCAATCATATGCTAATAGCCAAAACAACATAGGGTTTGAGTTTGTTTGCTTGTGTTGTTGTATTTTAAACCTTTTGCTTTAATCTTGTTTGGTTGGTTACTTACCAACTTATTGTGATGCTAGCAGATGATTAAGCTTGCTTAATGGTGCCAATTTAGTTTGGATCATTTTGTTTTGCTGTGATACTTGTGCGTCCACCGTCTTTATTGATGTAATGTAATGATCTCAATAAAGTGTTTTTTATTGATCAAAAAAAATATTCATTTGGTTATTGTAAAATTGAAAAAAAAAAAGAACAAAAAAAGAAAGAAGAAAAGGAATAATGGAATCACATGTAAAATTCTCACAATTCAGATCAACATCCACAACTGGGACGATGTAGAGATTTGCATCATCTTCATCATTTTTTGCTTTTGTTTTCACCTTTTGTTTCCCCTTTCTTAATGACTAAAAATGAAAATAAATTATTATTACTACTAATTCAACAATATTATAATTATATCATTTTCTTATTTATATTATTTTATTTATCATATGATAAACACCACCACAACAACAACAATAAAATAATAATAGAGCTTATATGAAAACCACTGTACACTACAAGAAAACACATTTTTGCCGACTATTTTTGGCTACCAAAACAAATTTAGTCGCCAAAAGTGTGGGAATTGGCTACCAAAATTAATTTTAGTCGGCAAAAGTCAACCTTTTAGCTACTAATTTTTTTTAGTAGGGGAATGTTGATTATTGGCGACTAAAAAAAAATTAGTAGCTAAAAAAAATACAATTGGCGACTAAAAAATTTTTTAGTAGCTAAACATATCACAATTGGCGACCAAATTACTTTTTAGTCGCCAAAGGCCTACTTTTGGCTACTAAATAGTTTGGTAGCCGAATGAAAATAAAAAAATTATAAAATACCTTTGGCGACCAAAATTTTGGTCGCCAAAAATAGGGGATTCACCGACTAAATTACTTTTTAGTCGCCAAAGGCCTACTTTTAGCTACTAAATAGTTTGGTAGCCAAATGAAAATAAAAAAATTATAAAATACCTTTGGCGACCAAAATTTTGGTCGCCAAAAACGGGGGATTCACCGACTAAATTACTTTTTAGTTGCCAAAGGCCTACTTTTGGCTACTAAATATTTTGGTAGCCGAATGAAAATAAAAAAATTATAAAATACCTTTGGCGACCAGAATTTTGGTCGCCAAAAACGGGGGATTCACCGACTAAATTACTTTTTAGTCGCCAAAGGCCTACTTTTGGCTACTAAATATTTTGGTAGCCGATTGTTTAATAATGGTAAAGTGTTCCTTTAGGTAATGGTAATTTCTGTAGGGTTGTAATGAAAAATTAATATTATTAAAATGTAATGAATATTTTTAAAATGTAATAATTTATCATTTAAATACATTTTTCAATATCATTATCAAAACGAGGGCTAAGTGTGTAAAATGTAAGACTTATTGATATTATTTCAGATTTTAAAATTTTTCTTAATTTTTTAATAATTAATTTTTTCAACTTTTTAAAATATTTTAAGCAAATTTTAGTCGCTGTAGACCTACTTTTGGCTACTAAATTGTTTGGTAGCCGAATGAAAATAAAAAAATTAACAAAATAGTATTTTATTTTATTAACAAAAATACCATTAGTCTCCACTTGAAAATTTGACTAAACAAAATAGCTGCTTTATTTTATTTTATTTTTATGAAGAGGTTGTACACCCACCATCCAAAAATATTAATATCTTATTTTATTTTTTATTATCTCAAAATATTAATGATATTATTTCATTATTTCAAATTTTATTGATATTATTGATATTATTTCAAATTTTGTAAGACTTATTGATATTATTTCAAATTTTAAAATTTTTCTTAATTTTTTAATAATTAATTTTTTCAACTTTTTAAAATTATTTTTACGTTATACACGGTTAACAATAATCAAACACTATTGTTAATTTAAATTTGGAGGGAGACATTTCTAATTTAAATTTGAGGGATTTATAAAAGTAATTGGCGACTAAAAAAACACGGGTTGAGCTGGCTCAAAAAAAATTTTCCTTCTTTTTTTTTTAAATTTTCTTTCTTATTATATATATATATATATATAATATAAAATATATATATATATATATATATTGTGGCTTTAAGACAGCTTCATATATATATGGTCATAAAATGGTTTAAATAAATGCAACGGTATTTTTCTGTTACAAAAAATAAATAAAAAAATAAAGGCGACGTTGTTTTACTCTTTCGAACATTTCTCTTTTCACCAATTTTTTCATCTTTCTATCTCTATCTCTCTGTCTCTGTCTCTCTTCTCTTTCTCTCTCTCACTCATAACTCTTCTCTGTCTGTCTCTCTCTCTCTTTCTCTATGTGTCTCTGTCTCTCTTGTCTCTCTCTTTCTCACTCATCACTCTTCTTTGTCTGTCTGTTCCTTTCTTTCTCTCTATGTCTTTGTCTCTCTTCTCTTTCTCTGTCTCACTCATCACTCATCACTCTTCTCTGTCTGTCTCTGTCTCTGTCTCTGTCTCTGTCTCTCTCTCTGTGTCTCACGTCCATCTTTCTTCTCTTTATCTCTCTCATCTCTCATCTCTCTTCTCTCTCTGTCTGTCTTCTCTTTATCTCTCTCGCTCATCTCTCTCTGTCTCTCTCTCGTCTATCTCTTTTCGCTCTCTCTCTCTCTCTCTCTTTGTCTATATCTTTTCATTCATTTTTTCATCTTTCTTTCTCTCTTCTCTTTCTCTCTCTTACTCATCACTCTTCTCTTTCTGTCTGTCTGTCTATCTGTCTCTCTCTCTCGCTCATCTATCTCTTCTCTCATCTCTTTTCTCTCTCTGTCTCTTTCGCTCATCTCTCTTCTCTTTATCTCTCTCGCTCATCTCTCATCTTTCTCTGTCTCTCTCGTTCATCTCTCTTCTCTCTATCTTTCTTTCTGTCTCTCTCGTTCATCTCTCTTCTCTTTATGTCTCTCTCGCTCATCTCTCTTCTCTCTATCTCTCTGTCTCTCTCGTCTATCTCTCTTCTCTCTATGTCTCTTTTCTGTCTCTCACTCTCACTCTCTATCTCTTTCTTTTTCTCTCTCTCTCTCTCACTGTGTTTGCGTTGCTCACTCTCTCACTCTCATCCTCTCTTTTTTGAGCTCCCTCTTGATTTATCGATCCACTACAAGAAAATGCACTTTTAGCGACCACTTTATCTCTCTCTCTCTCTCCTCTATCTGTCTCTCACTCATTTCTCTCTCTCACCATCCATCTCCACTACCACCTTCACTACTACTACAAACGCCATTCCACCCCCACCACTACTTCCACTATCGCCACTTCACCTCTACAACTACTATTACTACTATCATCACCACCACTCCACTACCACCACTACCACTACTACTACCATTACCTCTCTTTCACCCCTGTCACTCCATTTACACTACCACTACCACAACTTCACCACTAATCTCTTTCGCCATCCCTATTACCACCACCATCATCTCTTATCCACCATCTTCACTACTACTGCCGCTCCCTTTCCTCTACCACAAAAAATTAGTTCATGATTTTTAGTAACAAAAAAAAATAGGCCTCAGAAAAATATTTTTCATTGACTACAGAAAATTAACTTTTATTTTAGTGAAAAATATTTTTCATTAAATTATTACCCCTACTTCTACCAAATAAAAAATAATAATATTTTTTTTCATTAAAATAAAAATGAAACAAATAATAATATTTTTTGATGATGTCAACCCCCCCACAGCAAAAAAAAAAAAAAAAATAGACGACATTATTTTATTATTTAAATTTCATTTGTGACTAAAAAAAAAAAAAATTTTTTTTATTCCTCCTCTTTTTTTTTCCCATTCCCGCTCCCTACCCCCCTCATCTTTTTCCCATTCCCGCCAAAAAAATCCCTAATCTCAAACCCAAAAATCCCCAATCTCTACTTACCCATCCTCTCTCTCTCTCTCTCTCTCTCTCTCTCGCGATCGACGGGCGTCGGAGCAGCGTCGTCAATTACCCTATCCCTCAATTACCCTTATTCTTCTACTCACCCCAAACCCATTTCATCACTCAGGTCTCTAAGCTTCTCTTCCACCACTTCTCACAATGTCTTCTCCACAGGTACTACTCAAAAACCCATTTCTCTGTATTTGCCTTTTCTCAGCTCAAATCACAAAACCCTTGTTCTTAAATAGTTTTAAAAAATTGTTTTTTGGTAATATTTTCAGGTTTGATTTTGATGAGCCCTGTTGTGAGGCCGACTCGTCACTCGATTATTTGCGAGGCTGCTCCGAATAAGAAGGCCGATTCAGCTGCGAAGAGAGCTCGTCAAGCAGAGAAGAGGCGTGTCTACAAAAAAGCTCGGAAATCCGAGGTCAACACTCGGATGAAGAAGGTATTTTATTTGTGGGTTTGCACTCTTTGGTTAGTTTGTTTGATGTATAAAAGCAGTATGGTCTTGATGCTTTTTAAATACAATAACTTATCAAAATATTTTCTTTGGGGCTGGGCCTTTGGGAGGGGGGGGAGGTGTTGTTGAAGTTTTCTATTGGCTTCTCAAAAAAAGCTTTGGATCTTTAATAAAAGAGGGTTTGTATGTAGAGAAAATAAGATTAAATTTTAGATTGAGGTATTGCTCTACGATAGCTTGAATTTTGAAGCATTGCAAACTTGGTTTTGAGGACTCAAATTTGTGGTGCCTTCTGCCCTGCCCTCTCTACCACTGCATATCATGCTTGAGGCTAGGTATTTGTCCCTGATTTGTGTGCAGTCTAGATTTGGAAAATACCAGATGTAGAGTTTTTCCTTATATTATGAAGAAACTTGATCTCTGTGCCTTGCTACCTGTTCCATGTTAGAATCTTCTGTTTTGTTTTATTTTATACTTTTCCCTTGTACTTTTGGTGAACTCAATGATAATTAACTACAAACTTCTGCCTGTAACATTTTAATATTCTTCAACTTTAATTTGAGTTGCATGGGACCTTAATAAACTATATAATGTCAAAATCGAAAGGATTCATAAATGTATGCTGATCCCAACCTACGGTTTAGTCTGCAGTTGTCTATTTGCTACTTAAATTTGCTGTTGACTGGGTGGACGGACAAATTATCTACCTAGAGGCTCAAGAAACTGCTGTTGTTGTTAACTTTTGTATGCGTTTGCTTCAGCTTTACTCTTCTCACAAGAAACTGCTGTGAATGATTTATTCAAGTGATGATTATGCCTAATTTTGTGAGTTTGTTCTTCTTTTGAATTTGGGAAAATTACTACATGAATCGATTTGGATTTGAAATTTTATTTCTTTATTTCTCAAGTATATTTGTTATAGAATATGATCAGTCAACATTCAATTCGTGATTAATAGGTATAAACTTCACTAAAATTGTAAACAGTTTTGGGAGTTTGAGTGCTTTGGTTCTGAAATGGAGGTCCTTGGAGTGCTTTAACTTGAACTACCTGACATATTATTTCTTTCCTTTCCATTGCACCTGTGTTACATGGACCATTATCCCTTGGTGGACAGGTATATATATATATATATATGTCTACTGTGTTGCTCTTATATAATAACCTTGGTGGACAGGGTGTTTGATGAAATGCCTCAAAGAAGAATTCATCTTAATTGCAAATCAACTTTACATAGTGTTAGTATGATTTGACATCAAACCTTCCAGACTAGAGTCAGTCCATTAGATCATGTCAAATATTTGGGACACTAAACAAGCTTAGTTATAGATTAATTGAGAGAGAGAGAGAGAGCATGGCTTCAAACTTGGTCTTTTGTTTTAATTAATGTTTTTAGAGTCTGCTTTTAGGTTTCCATATATTCTTGGATTTTTTGCATTTATGATTGTCATTATGTTGCTATGCCTCCATGGTTATTTGCATTATTTTGAAATGTATTTACTTCGCTGAATTGTTATGCTCATGGGTCATGGCATTGGTATAGTTATTTTGAATTGCTTTGTATAATCTCTTTCATGGTTAGTCAATTATTGTTATTATTATTATTTGTAGTTCATTTGCATCTGTTCAGGTTTTCCTTAATTTCTTTTCCCCTGTCTTTCATTTGCATCTGTGATTAATGACCTTAATAAATAAAGGTTCCAATTTAATTGCATTTGTTATCAACAGTGTTTGGATGAGGACAACTGAATGTCTCAGCATATTAATGTTACAACTTGTTTATTTTGTTTTCAGGAGTATGAATTAGATGGAATTGATTGGACAAAAGTAGACTTTGAAGACAACCAAGAGTGTTTGGATCTCTTTGAGAAGGTAGTTCTGTTTTTAACACAAACACACACACGCACACACACTCACATGTTCATTGTCGAGTTTTTCAGAGTTCCTTGTGCTGATCTATGTGAGCATTGGACTATATTTCATATACATATGATGCCATACCACATAGGTCGTCCTAGGTCTCTGACTATTTTTGTTAGCCTTTCATGCATAATTCAAACCATGTTCTTATTGTAATATTGTTTCTTATAAACTGAAGTTGTAAAGAAAATAAAAGATTGAATATATTGCTTCCTAAGCATAATTATACACCAAGTTCTTATCTTTTTGATCATACCATGTTATATGAAACCTAATTATAGGTTTTCATATTTAAATTCACTCCTTCATGTGTGGTAAATTGTGTGTTAATGGCTTCACTGCTATGCATTTTGCAGAAACCTATAGGGCTAATATCTTTGTTGGATGAAGATTCAAATTTCCCCAAGGCCACTGATTTGACCTTTGCTAATAAGCTTAAGCAACACTTGAGTGGTAATCCTTGCTTTAAAGGAGAAAGAGGTGGAGCTTTTGGTATTTGCCATTATGCTGGAGAGGTATGTTGTTAGATGGTGTAGCTGGCATTAACTAGAAATTTACAGCACAAATTGGTGAATCTTTTGACTACACTGCGATGTGTACTGCTCAACGAGCACGGAACCTACTCTCGAGATGCACAACCTCGGATTTGAAGGAAAATCGCCCTTTGCTTGAAGGGAACTGCATGGCAACGGAAAGTTGCCCCTTGTTTGAACGGCACCGCGGCGCATTGAATGGCAACGGAAAGTTGCTCCTTGTTTGGATGGCACTGCGGCGCATCGAATGGCAAAGGAAAGTTGCCCCTTGTTTGGATGGCACCGCGGCGCATCGAATGGCAACGGAAAGTTGCCCCTTGTTTGGATGGCACCGCAGCGCATTGTAGGCAGTCCTCAGAGCGACGAACACAACCAGACTCTCAGATACAAAGAAGACAAAGATGACCAGAACCATCGCATGGACACAGTCAATTTGGAAGTGTTTATGGCTGGACTTCAGAATGTAGTTGCCTACGTATCCCAAAGATGGGAATCAAGCCTTACGTAGTTTGGGGTTAAGGTATACTTGGGTATTTAACCTCTCCTTTTTATGCTCTAACTTTTGCCAAGGCGCCTGTTGCGGGTTTTCGACCTTGCGAGCTTTGTTTTTCTTTTCTTTTCAATTCTTTTCATTTCATTTCTTTTTTGATTTTCTTTTTTTTTTTGTTCTTTTCTTTGCATTTTTCTTCTTTTTTTTTTCTTGCTCTAACTTTTGCCTGGGCCGCCCTTCCGGGTTTTCGACCCAGCGAGCCTCTTAAGGGTAAAAGTATAGCTTTGTCCATGTCAAATGGTTTTGAGATCCTGAAGTCATCTGAATCTAGGAGAGTGGCTGTTGTATTGATTTACTGAAGGATCCATCTTTGGCTCTTCGAGCATATCTAACATTTTTGCCCCTAGTTTGAGGGGGGCTTCTGATCTAGCTTTACAAGCTTCCTTTGATCTGATCTTCTTGATCTGACTTTGGTGCCTCTTGTTCGAGGGCTTCTTCAAAACTGGCCACATGGGCCTCACGTTGTGGTTGACTGTTGAACGTTCTGAACTCAGGTTCAAGGTTTGAAAGTGAGAGGTCGAATCTCGAGACTGAGAGCGATCCTAAGCTGCATAATCTCAAGAGCGACTCCACACAAGTCTTCGCAGGACCACGCAAAACATTTTGTTTTTGAAATTTTTTTAAGAAAACGACAAATCGTTCGCGCTGAAGATAGTGTGAAACCAGTCTGGATCAAGCCAGGGTCCTTCTCAGTACTTATGCTAACAAGCATGATTTCATTCATTAAAGAGCTTAGCACGCCTCTCTTTCTCTCAATTGATCAAAATTTTGCAAAACTCGAGGAATTCCTTCCTCCTCGTTTTCACCGCAGTGTTTAAAAAGTTTTGGAAAACTTAGGTCGATGCAATGAATTCAAGGCACAAAAAAGACACAGCTTCTTGTCAAATACTGCCATCTCATTTGGAATTTCTGGTACAACTGGCACACGGCAGAAGCAAGCACAAAAGCATGAAAAACCACTGCTGTTTCATTCAAATCTTCTGGTGTTACTGGCTCCCCGGCAGAAACAGACTCAAAAGAAAGCGAAAAGAAAGACACAAAACAAAATAGTGATATCTGAGGCAACGCCCCCGGGATCACCCGACTCCTATACAACAGGAGTGACTCGATACAACAAGACAAACCCAAAACAAAAGAGACTGACTCAAAACAAAAGACAGACTCAAAAACAAAACAACAAGACTGACCCAATACCTAAGTCAGAATGTACAAAAACCAGCATTCACAAATGCTCAAAACAGTGCGTGCCATACACCATATCTGAAATAAACTGAACGCCGCTCGCAGGTGGTTCATCCCTCGATCACATCATATTATCCCCTATACGTTCACTGATCAAGTGCCGATAGACTTTGCAGGACCTGGTGCGGGGATGACCCCGTTGTCAAACAGATCTTGTACATCATGGCGCAGACGAAAGCAGTCGTCGGTAGTATGGCCGGTTTGCTGATGATGTGACTGGTGACTGTCGGATCAGATGAACAAAATGAACCCTATCTAGCCCTCCTTTGCCTTATCTCAGCAAAGGAACACTAATTTGCCCTTGAACTGAATTTCCGACCTGACAAAGTCTATCAACACGGATCCAATGTACCCGAGGGATATCGGAGCCTTCTGAAGCTATGGTTCCAAGACTACCTAGCAAAAGGGAAAACATGCAGCATCTCAGCCTGATTTCACCTGAACAGATATGAGCCTAGTTGAATGAGTGTGCTCTCTACTGAATTCTGCCCCCAAAATTCTGCCTCAAATCTGATACCCTCGGGTAAAACTGATTCCCAGAGTACTGAATTGGTGCCCGCAGGCCTGATGCCCAAACTCGTAGACTGATATATGCATTCATATAGAGACGCACTCTAAAAGCACATAACAAGAAAATGAGAGCCAAAACACCCCTATGTTGGGGTAGGGTTTTCCTATCTTATTTTGTCAGGAGCTAGGGTTTCACTACGCACGTAGCGGTTTCAAACAACCTATAAACGGGTAAGCAACCTGTCCTAGTTTGGAATGGTCACTATGGATCCGAATATGCACTAGGTCGAATGGTCAAAAAGGGTGCTTCGGTAAAATCGGGGTTTGTGTTCCCATACTGGCAGAGCCCACAATCGGTCAGCCTTATGGTCATGCCTTGACAAGACAAGCCTCCGGCAAACCGTTCAGGAATAGCAGATGGCAAACACGGTGTCCTAGGCGCACCAATGCAAATGCAATGCAAAGAAACACACAAGTGTAGTCAAAACCAAATATCATGAGTTCGAGTCAAGTTCTCTAAATCCCCAGCAGAGTCGCCAGAAACTGTAGACGTCCCCGAACGCCCCGGGAGGAGGAACGAGTCCCCCCCGTTCCGTTCGATATTGGGCTCACTACAGTTCATGACTCTAAAATTGTCACGGTTCTAAATCTGAACCAAATAGTCCAAATCCGGCAAATCGTTTTGAGAAAACAGATTTTTGAAAGAAGCGCCAAACATGGACTGCTTTGCCAGATACAGAGACGCCACCTAAATATTTTATTTTGGGGAAATTTAGGAAACCCTAACTCATTTGCCTAAGGCCATGTGTCCGTCATCACTAAAGTTGCCTCGGCTCGGGAACTTGGGTACGATTGGGGAAGGTCACTTCGTGAGCACCCCCGCTCGCCCGATCAAAGATCGGCCTCTACTAACCATGATATCTATTTTTGAAAACATTATGCGTTCTTATTTCGGTTATTAGCCAAGATTTACTATGTGATGCGCACAACATGCAAGTATAGACTGGATCGTCTGAATTGGAACAAAACATTTCATGTTTATTTTTTAAAGTGGTTTGATGGTGCTACCCGCAAGTAGGCTAAGACGTGGATTTGCCACCCTCGGGTGGGCTTAGAAAACATGATTTTGCCACTATCTGGTGGGTTTAGAACACACATTTGATGAATTGTTCCAATTTAGATAACCCAACCTTCACCCACAAGCATTCAGGCAGTTATATCACATAAGCAAATAGCCTCATGGTAAGCATGCTATTCATGGCAGCACTCACACGCATGCAAGGATGCTAAAGCATAAAACTCATCGAGTACTCCAAGCCAAAACAGAAGCTAATTAGAAATCCATGCATGATCCTAATTATACAGAAATGCCTAATGCAACACATGCAAAATGCAACTATAGCAGGCTCGGCTATTCTAAACATGGCATATGAGGTGTAACAGCTAACAAGTATTCAACTTTGAAATTGAAATACAAATGCAGTTAGTATGATGCGCCGAGCCCGGTGCATGCAAAACAGATGAATGATGCAAACATGCTGTCATACTGTATGCTAATTGAAACATGCCCTAATCTAACCATTATAAGCGGGTAAATAAAAGGGAGAAAGACGTGGGGTTGGAAGACATACATCACACACACGCACACTTATTACAACATTGCCCTCGCGCAGAGGGTCTGTAAGAATAATACAGTCCAAATAATACAGTCCAAATAATACAGCCCAAATAATACAGCCCAAATATGTACAAATCCCTAATTAATTTACAAATTAACTAAGAAAAATAATAAACTGGCATGCAAGCCAGGGACTGTCTTGACTCTTCTCCAGGTGATGGATGATGCATGTCCGGGTCGCCTTTGCACGGAAATCCACTGTGATGCCCCAATTAGTCTCTGTTTTGCAATATTTTTTGAAAAGCGCGCCAAGCCCCGGAAGACTGCTGATTCTTGATTTGCTGCAACAGAGAGCAGGAAAGGGGCATGGCAATGTATTTTCACACATGTATGCGTGACTACTCTTCAGGGAGTGCAGTCCTCGATCCTCGTGCCACCAATCACGCATATCGATGCATGATGGCCGAGGAGTCGATTTGCATGACTCAATATGGAATGAATGCACACATAAACACAACAAAACCTAAACTCCATCATGGATAATCCGGAGTGTCGGTGACTGGAATCGAGACACGTTCCGTCACTAGGAGTACGAAACGTACCTCGTTTCCCGTGCTCAGGCTATCCCAAGCACAATGCAATATGCATGATATGCATGAAATGCAACTAAGATACAACCTAACATACACAATGCTATGAAATGACATACACGATGCACGAGATAACATGGCATACACAATGCGCTAACATACAACCTAGCATACGCAATGCTATGAAATGAAATGGCATACACAATGCATAATGGACTTACACCAACATGAGTGGACCTCAGCCACACTCACATAAGAGGCCATGAGATGAAAATGAGACAACTCGAAATGCGTGCACATATGCACGCAAACCGAGGACCAAACCTAAGGCACGAATGCCACTCTAACAAGACATGGCAAGGCATGAATATGGTATGCTAGCATGCAAATTTCAGAGCCAATAAGTGATGCAAAAAAGCCCCGAAAGATGGCAAAATGACACCCGATGCATGAAATGAGACCCGAAATGCAAAACTAGGCATACGCAATGACCTATAGTTATACAAAGCATGCATTATTTGAACATGAAATGTAAAGACAGAGTCAAGACAGTCCAAAAATAAGCACATTTACAGTTCTAATCAAGGTCAAACAGCGAATGAAAATGGGGCTAAACTAGCATGCAAAAATGGCCCCGAAAGCAAGCTAATGAAGCAAGTGACAGACGCTGACCCCAAACAGAGAAGGGCCCTTCTACAATGTCGAAGAGGGGCCCAAAATATGGTATTTTACAGTTTATAACCAGACCCAAAACAGTGCACAAGCATGCTCAAAATGCTATGCAAAATAAGGCCAAAAGAGAGTTATAACACAAAGTACAAAAAGGATGCCTCAAACAGTAAATAGCCCTTCAACAATATTGAAGAAGGCCTCAAAATAAGCCACTTCATAGTTTATCTCGGAGCCCAGAAATGCTTAAAAACAGGGCTAATATATCATGCAAGAATAGGCCCTAAAAGAGAGGTAAAGAACAAAGGGGGAGAAGAAGACTTCAAATAGAAAAAAGTTCTTAATCAAACATGAAGATGACCTCAAAATATGATTTTTTTCAGTTTGGATCGAAGTCCAAAAATACTTGCAAGTAAAGATAAACAATCATGCAAAAAAGTGCAAGTTTAAGGGAAATAGGGGCTCACCCTTGAAGAACAACTTTTCAGCAGCTTTTAGTCCGAAAATCTGAGCTTTCAACCTCTTCAAATGTCCTCCAAGGTACTGAAATGAGTAATGGAGGTGATAGGCTAGGGGTTGTAGTGTAAAAATGGTCCAAGAACAAAGGGTTTTGGAGTCTTGGAAGAGAGGGAGAGGGAGGTTGTGTGTATAATGCTTCAAACAATTTTCTAACCCTCAAACACAGCTGGGAGCTGCTGGTTTTATAAGCAAAAGAGGTGGAAAAGAGGGGGGAAAAATGGGGGGGAAATTCAAATTCAAATTTCCCCTCAAAAAGGCCAAAAAGGGGGATATAAAGGCAAGTGGTAGCTGCTGGACCCAAATGGCCGAGAGCCCTTCAACAAAGTTGAAGAGGGGCTCAAAACAAGACACTTTGTAGTTTATGACCAAGTCCGAAACAGCTCACAAGTAAGCCTAAAATACCGTGCAAAAAAAGGCCTAAAAGAGGGGTAAAGAAGCAAGTGGCAGTAGGAGATCACAAATAGCAAAAGGTCCTTAATCAAACATGAAAAGAACCTCAAAATATGACTAACTCAAGTTCAGGTCAGAGCCCAAAAATGCAGAATGAAGGTTCGGGAGCCAAAACACGCAGTTCGGGGCCCTAAAAGTGGGCTGTTAGGCACCAGAAGTTGCGCCCGACCACGAAGTTGGTCTCTCGGACCGCAGTGTCCCTCAAAAGGGAGTAAATAAGATGCATGCCAAAAACTGGAGCAAACGGAGGTGGTTAAGCGGTCCCGAACCGAGGCACAGGGCCAACGGCTCCGAAAAACCGGAAACCGGACTCCAAACGGGCAAAACAGCCTATGACCACGAAACGTAGCCTACGACCACTGAGAGATGATCTACGAGACCTCTCCCTCCCTTCGGGAAGAGAAAACAGAGAAAACAGAGCCTGGTTCGCAAACCGAGGCAAAGCACAAAAGAGTCCGGAAGTCCGGAGGCAAGGCTCGCAGCCGAGACTCTGAAACTTCTGAACGAGCACAATATGCAATATCACCGAGCGCTCAACTGGTGACGTCTGAGTCTCAAAGTCGGTCAAAAATGGAGTGTCTACAATGAGAAGCCTTTAGATCAATGGCTTCATTGTTAAATTAAGCAAGTGCTTTAGTAAATAAATTTAATTTTCCCATCATGTTTACACCTTCAAAATATTCTGTAAATGACATTTGATGTATAATTTTTTGTACAGAGGACATCTTTTTTGTATGATTTTGTGTTTGTATGAAATTAATATTTTGGGATGGATTGTATTTGATTTGTATAGAATTTGATGTTAATTGATCAAATTTTTGTATTGTTGAAACGAAATAGAAATAGATATATGTATAAATATTGTTTAAATATAGGGTGCAGGTTGCACGAAATAAATACAGGTTGTGAAGAAATTAATTATAATAAAAAAAACACTAAATAAAGTTTTTGGCAATTAAATGTTTAGTAGCGAAAAAAAAAAGAAGTGAATTTGTTAGTGACTAACCAATTGGTAGCCAAAAAGGAAATCAATATTTTTAGTGACTAAATATTTGGTAGCCATAAAGAATCCAAAGATTTTTGGTGACTAAAAATTTAGTAGCTAAAAATAAATGAAGACTTTCGGCTACCAAATGGTTAGTAGCCAAAAGTTTAATAAAATGAAAAATAATATTTTTGGTGACTAAATTCTTTAGTCCCTAAATGTAGTAATGTTGTGACTAAAACTTATTCCCGACAAAAATTTTTAGTCGCTGAAAATTTAATTTATTTTATTTGAACACTTTTGGCGACTAAATATTTAGTCGCCAAAATATACCCTTTCCCGACTACTCAGAGTTTGGTAGCCGAATGTTCACTTTTGGCGACTAATTTTTTAGTCGCCAAAAGATAACCTTTGCCGACTAACCAGAGTTTAGTAGCCAAAACATTCACTTTCAGCGACCAAAAATAGTTTAGTCGCCAATACTATCGCCGATAGGCTATAGGCGACGACTTTGGCAACAAAAAATATTAGCCGCTAATTTGTTTCGGCGACCAAAAATGGGGCTTTTGGCGACCAATATTTTGGTCGCCAAAAGTGACATTTCCTGTAGTGGTATCACTTGTTGTCAAAATGCTGCATTAGGTACATAAGACATACGGTACAAAAATAAAAATAAAAATAAAAAAGATAATAAATATAATATTAATGATATTTAATTTGTTCCATTGAATCCACCCATTTAGACATACACCCTCGTGCGAGAATAACAGATACACACTACAACAAAAAAGGTCTATGGTGACGAAAATGCGTGACGAAAAAATATTTCGTCTCCAAATATGCATGTTTTAGTGATGAAAATAAGATTTCGCCTCCAATTGTATTATTTTTAGAGACGAAAACCAAATTTCGTCACCAAATGCTTAAAATCAAATAAAACAATAAGTGGCAAAAATTTTATTCGTCTCTAAATTTTATTTTTCGTCACAAAACAATTTCCCGCCCTTGGAAAATTTGGTGGAAGATTTGGCGCCATTTTGGAGACAAAATTTGTCGTCACCATTGTAAAAATTTTTAAAGAGGAAATAATTTCATCTCCAGATGTATTATTTTTAGAGAGGAAAACCAAATTTCGTCACCAAATACTTAAAATCAATAAGAAAATACAAGAAATCTAGGCTATTGTGACAAAATTTAGTGACAAAATTTTTTTTGTCTTAAAATTTAACCGAAAGATGACAAAATATTAATTTTGTCGTTTGTTTTAATTTTTTTCAGAAGTATAGGAGACGAAAACAAAAATTCGTGTGCAAAAATGAGGCGCCAATTTCATTTGCATTGGCGCGAATTATTTTAGCTCATTGGAGACGAACATTTTTGTCACAAAATATAATTTTTTTTTTGTGACGAACGTAATTCATCACCAATAAATTCCATACCTATTAAACGATGTCGTTACATATTTCCATTTATTAGGTGACAAATATATTTTTGTCTGGGAATGATAAGTTATGGAAGACGAAAATATTTCGTCACCAATAAACACTCCATCATGCAAACAATGTCATTTCATCTTTCTATTAAATAGGCGACAAATATATTTTTGTTTCAGAAGAATAAGTTGTGGGAGACGAACATATTTCGTCACTAATAAATTCTAATTGATTGCGTGACGAATATATTTTTCATCTCATAAGGTTAAGTCGTGGAAGACAAAAATATTTCATCACCAATAATAAATTCTTTGTTCTGGTATTGAAGGATACAATTTTTTTTTTAAAATGCCGTGAAACTGTGACCCCAAGAGATACACTCTGACGCTTATCACTCATTTTCATGTACACGGACCTTGAAGTCATGACCCAAGAAAACACTTTCTACAAACCCTCATTTCTCTCTCGCACTTGAGTCTACTCCTCTCTCACAAGTATTGAAGTCGTGACTCAAGAAGACACTCTGTAAACCATTTTTTCTATTTCGCACTAAAGCCCCTCTCTTCTGTCTCACACTTAAGCCCTTCGTGCATGCTAGCATTGAAGCTATTATCCAAGAAGGTACCCTATGCAAACCCACTATTCTTTCTCACAGTGAAGGCCCCTCTTGCACGCAAGCACTTTTTCTCATTGTCGGAACCAACTCTATCCTTTCCGTCTAGAACACTCATTTCAGAAAAATCGAAGGTCAAAACCTCTCTCCACAAAAAAAGAAAAAGAAAAAGATAATTAATGTAGCTATTTTTTTTGTGAGAAAAAATACAGAGAAACAAATAATAAAAAATTTGTAATTTTCAAAATTAATAGAAAACATTACCTTGTTTAGTATGGAGTTTTCAATAATTAATTTTTAAAATTTGGTGATAAAATTTATTTTCGTTTTAGAACATAACCCAAACTTGACCAAATATTACTTTTGTCGTTTCTTTTAATTGTTCTCAAAACTATAGGAGACGAAAAAATAAATTCGTCAGAAAAAAAAGAGGCGCCAATTTTTTTTCTTGTTGGCGCCAATTATTTTAGCTCATTGGAGACGAACATTTTTGTCACAAAATTTAAAGTATTTTGCGACAAAAGGAATTCGTCACCAATAAATTCCAAACTTATTAGACGATGTCGTTTCATTTTCTTATTTATTTGGGGACAAATATATTTTTTGTCTGGGAAGGATAAGTTATGGGAGACGAAAATATTTTGTCACCAATAAACCCTTCATGCTCGTTTTATCTTTCTGTTAATTAGGCGACAAATATATTTTTGTCTCGGAAGGATATGTTTTGGGAGACGAAAATATTTCGTCACTAATAAATTCTCCATGCGTCGTGTTGCATTTTGATTGATTGTGCGATGAATATATTTTCGTCTCATAACGTTAAGTTGAAGGAGACGAAAATATTTCACCACCAATAAATTCTTCATCCCCACACAATGTTGTTTTTGTATTTTTGTTGATTAGGCAATGAACATATGAGTTTGAAACGAAAATATTTTGTCACTAATTATTTCTCTTTATTAAAATGCCGTCAGAAACTAAGAGACACTCTTCCTTAATGACTTACTTTCACACACACACAAATACTAAAGTCGTGACCCGAAAAGACACCCTCTACAAATCCTCATTTCTCTCGCAAACTTGAATCACCTCTCTTACAAGTATTGAAGCTGTGACTCGAGAAAACAATCTTTATAAACCATCTCTTCTATTTTGCACTGAAGTTCCTCTATTCTCTCTCACATTTAAGCCATTTGTGCATGCAAACATTATTATCCAAGAAGACATTTTGTACAAAGCTACTATTCTTTCTCACAATAAACCCCTCTCCACAAAAAGAAAATAATAATAATAATAATTAAACAAGGAAACAAAATACAAGAAATCTAGGCTATTATTGTGACAAAATTTGGTGACGAAATTTTTTTTGTCTTAAAATTTAACCCAAAGATGGCAAAATATTGATTTTGTCGTTTGTTTTAATTTTTCTCAAACGTATAGGAGACGAAAAAGAATTTCGTCTGCAAAATTCAGGTGCCAATTTCATTTGCATTGGCTCGAATTATTTTAGCTCATTGGAGATGAACATTTTTGTCACAAAATATATATTTTTTGCGACGAACGTAATTTGTCACCAATAAATTCCCTGCCTATTAAACAATGTCGTTGCATATTTCCATTTATTAGGCGACAAATATATTTTTGTTTGGGAATGATTAGTTATGGAAGACAAAAATATTTCATCACCAATAAACACTCCATCATGCAAACGATGTCGTTTCATCTTTCTATTAAATGGGCGACAAATATATTTTTATCTTTGAAGAATAAGTTGTGGGAGATGAAAACATTTCGTCGCTAATAAATTCTGATTGATTGCGCGATGAATATATTTTTCGTCTCATAAGGTTATGTTGTGGAAGACAAAAATATTTCGTCACCAATAATAAATTCTCTGTTCTTGTATTTAAGGAGACAAAAATATTTTATCACTAATTATTTCTCTTTATTAAAATGCTATGGTTTTGTGTTTCGGAGCACTGAAACCGTCACCCCAGGAGACACACTCTGACCCTTATCACTCATTTTCATGTGCACGGACACTCAAGTCATGACCCAAGAAGACACTTCCTAAAAACCCTCATTTTTCTCTCGCACTTGAGCCTACTCATCTCTCACAAGTATTGAAGTCGTGAAGCAAGAAGACACTCTGTAAACCATTTCTTTTATTTTCGCACTAAAGCCCCTCTCATATGTCTCACACTTAAGCCCTTCATGCATGTCAGTATTGAAAGCTATTATCCAAGAAGGCACCCTATGCAAAACCGACTATTCTTTCTCATAGTGAAGGTGCCCCTTGCATAAGCACTTTTTCTCATTGTCTAAACCAATTCTACCATTTCCATCTAGAACACACATTTTAGAAAAATCGCAGGTCAAAACCCCTTTCCACAAAAAAAAAAAGAAAAAAAAGAAGATAATTAATGTAACTTTTTTTTTTGTGAGAAAAAAAAACAGAGGAAAAATTAATAATAATTTTTTAATTTTCAAAATTAATAAAAAAACATTACCTTGTTTAGTATGCAGTTTTCAATAATTAATTTTTGATTTTTAATCTATATTTTTTTAGTGAATATTTTTTAATATTATAATTTTTTTTTCTTTTTTTTTTTACTTTTTAAATCCCTTTAATTTAGATGAGGGCAAATTGCAGCAGTTGTCCCGATACTTTGGTCATTGTGTCATATAAACGTTATGTGCCATATTTATATCTATCTATCTATCTATATATTATAGAGAAAAGCTAAGGATCATGAAAAAACTTTCATGAAAATGATCATAAAAGAATTATGACCCTTGGATTACTTTGATTAGTGTGTGGTGCTTTATTTTAAGTGTAATCCAAGAGTCATAAATCTTTCATGATCATTTTCATAAAAAAAAATTCATGATACCTAGTATTGCTCATTATTATATAAGGAAAATGGGGTTTTAAATTTACAAACCTTATGGGAGCTCTAATATCCCAATCTTAATTTTAAAAATTTTTGATTTAAAAAAAAAAAAAAAGAACTCAGCATTTATTGAATTCTCCCAACCCACTTTTTGACTTTTCTCATACCTACTCCTACACCCTTTTCAACTTCTCGCATATACTATGGCTAGTGATGAGATTGTTAAATTATTTTTATAAAAAAAATTTAAAAAATAATTAGTATATTAAAAAAAGGGGGTTTTATATATATATATATTAAAAAATTTAAAAAATAATTAGTATATATATATATATATCTATACTATATATTAAACAAAAGGGGGTTTTTAACCCCAAGGCCTGTGGGAGCTTCAATATCCAAATCTGAATTTTCTAAATTTTTTATTTAAAAAAAAATCAACATTTATTAATTTGGTCAAAATCCCTTGATCAACATTTATTAACTTTTTTCAATCCACATGTCTTTCCACATGCTTGCATTTATTGATTTGGTCAAAATCCCCTATCAATATTTAAAATCCCCTCATACAAATAATTATAGATACAATCTGTGTATAGTTACTGCAATACCCTTTTCAACTTCTCTCATGCGCTATGGTTAGTGATAAGATTGTTAAATTATTTTTATAAAAAAATCTTAAAAAACATAATTTATATATTAAAAAAAAATCAAAGGTTGCGATTCACTCATCACTCTTCTCTGTCTGTCCGTCTCTATCTTTCTCTTTGTGTCTCTGTTACTCTTCTCTTTCTCTCTCTCACTCATCACTCTTCTCTGTCTGTCTGTCTCTCTCTTTTTCTCTGTGTCTCTCATCCATCTCTCTTCTCTCTCTCTCTGTGTCTCTCACTCATCTCTTTCTCTCACCATTCATCTCTTCTACCACCTTCACCACTACTGCAAACGCCATTTCACTACCACCACTACTACCACGGTCCCCATTTCACCTCTACGACTACCATTACTACTACCATCGCCACCACTCCACTACTACCGCTACCACTATTGCCACTACTACTACTACCATTACCTGTCTTTCACCACCGCCACTCCATCTACTCTACCACTACCATAACTTCACCACTAATCTCCTTCGCCATCACCACCACCACCATCGTCTCTTATCCACCACCTTCACCACTACTGCCGCTTCCTCTCCTTTACCACAAAATATTACCTCTCTTCTCTCTCTCACTTATCACTCTTCTCTGTCTGTCAGTCTTTGTCTCTGTCTCTTTCTTTTTCTCTCTTTGTCTTTCGCTCATCTATCTTCTATCTATCTCTCTCATCTCTCTATCTCTCTTCTCTCTCACTCATTTATCTTCTCTCTATTTCTCTCTCTCTGTCTCTCTCGCTCATCTTTCTTCTCTCTTCGTCTCTCTTTTTCTATGTCTTTCTCTCGATCATCTCTTTTCGCTCTATTTCTCTCTCTCTGTCTATCTCTCGCTCATATCTTGTTTCTCTCTATTTTTCTATATGTCTCTCTCTCTATCTCTTTCTCTCTCTGTCTCCCTGTCTCTCTCTCTCTCTCTATATCTCTTTCTCTCTTTGTCTCTCTCTCACATATCACTCTTCTCTATCTCTTTCTCTCTCTGTGTCTGTCTCTCGCTCTTCTCTCTCTCTCTCTCTCTCTCTCTCTCTCTCTTTCTCTCTATGTGTCTGTCTGTCTATTTGTCTCTCTCCCCCATTGTGTTCACCTTGCTCACTCTCTACCACCACTATTCTATCTCCTCTACCATTACCACAACTTCACCACTTATGTCTTTCACCATCACTTAAAAAAAAAAAAAATGGGTTGTAAAAAAATATTTTTCACTGGCCACAAAAAATTAACTTTATTTTAATGGAAAATATTATCCCTACTTCTACCAAATAAAAAATTAATAATAATTTTGTATTCACTAAAATAAATATGAAACAAATAAATTTTCAACCTTACTAAATGAAAAAAAAAAAACAAAAATTCATTAACTATAAAAAAATTATTTTAATAAAAAATAATTTTTTTATAGCAATGACATTCTCCGTTGCAAAAAAAAAAAAGAGTCGTTTTATTATTTAAATATTCATTTGTAATGAAAAAAAAAAATCAAAAAAATTTCTATTCTCCCCCCCTTCCTTTTCCATTCCCACTCGGGTTCCCCCCAACCCAAATCCAAAATCCCCAATCTCAAAAATCCCTAATCTCTCCCCCCCTTCTTTTCCATTCCAGCTCGGGTTTCCCCCCACCCAAACCCAAACCCAAAATCCCCAATCTCTTGAACCAAAATCCCCAATCTCAAAATCCCTAATCTCTTCTTACGTCTCTCTCTCTCTCTCTCTCCGTCTCAATTTGTTTCAGATGATGAAGACATTTACGACGGCCTTCAAGACGAGCCATGGAAGGAACGAACTCTCCACCTCCTTTACAACTCCAAGATCTCTCTCTCTCTCTCTCTCTCTCTCTCTCTCTCAATTCTTATACTACTACAAAAATAGTTAAAGATCACATTTTGACAAAAAAAAATATCTCACTTTTATTGAAAGTGTGATAAAAAAAATTAGATTGATATTTTAATCACACTTAATTTGATTGAGTGTGATAATATTTATTTTCTATGCCACTTTTCAATTAAGTGTGATTATATATATATATATATATATTTTTAATCACACATTCTAATTAAAGTGTGATTATATATATACTACTACTTTTTAATTACACTTTTTAAATAAGTGTGATTATATATATATTTTTTAATCACACATTCTAATTAAAGTGTGATTATTTATATATTTTTTAATCACACTTTCTAATTAAAGTGTGATTATATATACATTACTACTTTTTAATCACACTTTTCAAATGAGTGTGATTATATATATATTTTTTAATCACACATTCTAATTAAAGTGTGATTATATATACATTACTACTTTTTAATCACATTTTTTAAATAAGTGTGATTATATATATATATATATATTTATTTATTTATTTAATCACACTCCCTAAATAGGTGTGATTGTAGAAAATATTCCAATTTGATTTTTATATAAAATATGCAATTCCCATTTTTTTTTTTTAAAAAAAAAAAAACCCCAACACCAAAACACAAATTAAAAAAAAAATTCAAAATACATTTAACTCTTTGGATATAGCTAAAAAGTAAAATATTTATAAAAAAATGTAATACATGTGAAATGTATTAAATTTTATATTTTTTTGAATTTAGTATTTTTTAAAAAAATTAAAAAATATTTTCCTTCTAAGTATATGTAATTTTTTTCAATTTAAAATGTAAAAAAAAAATTTAAAACATTTAAAAATTTACAATAACTAAAATAAAAAAAACTCAAAAACATGATTTTAAGGCTTCGTTCACCACTCTCCCTCTTATTCTATCTATACATGTTTTTGCCTCAAACCCCTCTCTCTCTCTCTCTCTCTCTCTCTCTCTCTCTCTCTCTCTCATTTTTTTAGACTTATTTGGGTATATTTATGATTTTAGAAAAAAAAAAATTTAAAACTTATCTTAAAAATTACTAAAAAAGCTACACACACAAACATGAGTTATTTTTTATCGGTGATGCACCAATTGGTGTACCAACTAAGGTATCAACATACCTTATGTTATTATTATTGATCTCATTCATTATACAAATTATAAATATCCAAAAAATTTAAAATTATGCCACATCATAGCATTATTAATTTTTTATAGCATTAATTTTTTTATTTAAAAAAAAACTTATTTTTAATTAATAAATTTTAACATTAATTTTATCTCACCGTTTTTTTTTCTGACATAATTTTTTTTCCTAAGTAGACACTAAAAATAGATAAAGATCACACTTTGATACATGAAAATATCTCACTTTTATTGGAAGTGTGATAAAAAAAAATTAGATTGATATTTTAATCATACTTGATTTGATTGAGTGTGATAATATTTATTTTTTATCACACTTTTCAATTAAGTGTGATTATAGATATACATTTTTTAATCACACTTTTTAATTAACATGTGATATATTTATTTTTTATGTCACTTTTCAATTAAGTGTCATTATATATATATTTTTTTATCAGACTTTTCAATTAAGTGTGATTATATATATATATATACATTTTTAACCACACTTTTTAATTAACATGTGATATATTTATTTTTTATGTCACTTTTTAATTAAATGTCATTATATATATATATATATATATTTTTAATCAGACTTTCTAATTAAGTGTGATTATATATAATAAAAATATAAATGTGATTATATATATATATATTGAATATATTTTTTTATACAAAAATATATCCTAAAATTGGTGCCTTTTCCTCTTCCACTACTCCAGCAGACACGCCTTCTTCCAAAGAAGATTTAGAAGTTCCAAACATATACCAGACTCTTCCTTTTCCAATTCTGTTTTGAAGTTACTCACTCAAGTCTTCGTCTCTGTTGAATCTTCAAACTTTTGGTGAGTTCTGTTCTTTTTCTTTTCTTTTTTTTTTTATGCTCCTTTCGTATGTCATTCATAAGATATATTTGTATATGATTATGATTATTATTAGTGGAATTATATAAATATAGTGTTTCATTTGGAATGAGGGTTTTGGGTGGGAATGTTGATATTGTATTTGGGTTTTGTAAATCAGAGTTGGAATTTTTATTTTTTATTTTTTATACTGTATGTTGATAGTGTATTTGTATCTGAATGTGTGGAAGATGTGGTCTAGGGTTGATGAAACGGTGGGGATTGCAGTGGGTTCATTTAAAGCTGGTTCTCTGTTTTTTGAAGTTGGTTCTCTGTTTTTCATCATTTGAAGCTGGTTCATTTGTTTGGTTTACTTCATTTTTTTTGTGCTTCTTATCTCTCAATTGTTTGGTTTTTACTGATGTATTCATATGTTTTTGGTTTACTGATTTATTTCCATGTCTTTGAATCTCTCCATCCATTCCTCATAAATTCCATATATTTTTATAGGTGAACTGGTTTTATTAGAGGCTTTTCCCAATATAAGCCTTTTTTACATTGTATTTCCAAAACTAGGCCAACTTCTGACGGAATTCCAAAACTAAGTTAAAGCGCCATTACTATTCGCGCTTTTACTGTTAGGAGCGCAAAAGTAGATGAACAGCAAAATCACTATTACAAATAGCGACTTTGATTAAGAAGTCGCTGTTACGAATAGCGTTTCTAGGGTTAATTTTTTTCCCAAGGAAAATGCTACTGTACATATAATTTTTTTTTTTTTTTTAGAAAACGTTATTTCAAATAACGTTTTTACTGTTGAGACATTCACCAAAACCAACCCACCTCTGACACACGCACACACCCACACACACCCAACCCACACTAAGTATTGCTTTTAATATAATTTTTATATATAATAATAAATTATATAATTTTTATAATTTTCGTAAATATAAATCATTTTTAGGTTATGGATGGTTTGATTTATAACACGTATATAAGGGTAAAAAATTTTGTAATCAAAAATAATTTTTGCAATTTTTATAATAAAAAATAATTTATAAATTACCAAAAATAATTTATAATACGTATGTATTATAAAAAAATTTTATAATAATTTATAATATATATGTATTTACTTTAAATAAATTATATATAATCCGTATGTATTATATATATAATTTTTATATATTTACTTTAAATAAATTATTTTTGATACGTACGTATTATATATATACTTTAAATAAATTATTAATAAATATATAATAATTATTTTATAAAATAAATTATTAATAAAATTTTATAACACATGTATTATAAAATTTTTTATAATAATTTATAATACGTATGTATTATTTAAATCTTTACATTTTTTATTTAAAACTTTTTACAGTAAACCCATCTTCACATTTTATAATACGTATGTATTATTCAAAAATAATTTATAAAAATTTATAATTAATACGTATGTAAATAATTTAATTCGTATCTTCACATTTACATTTACAGTAAACCCATCTTCACATTTACATACGTATGGTTTAAAGGTAAAATTTTTGATAAATATATAAATTATTTACTTTAAATAAATTATTAATAAATATATAATAAATTATTTTATCATTTATCAAAAAATTTACCCTTAAACCATACGTATGTAAATGTGAAGATGGGTTTACTGTAAATGTAAATGTGAAGATACGTATTAAATTATTTACATTCGTATTAATTATAAATTTTTATAAATTATTTTTGAATAATACATACGTATTATAAAATGTGAAGATGGGTTTACTGTAAAAAATTTTAAATAAAAAATGTAAAGATTTAAATAATACATACGTATTATAAATTATTATAAAATTTTTTATAATACATACGTATTATAAATTATTTTTGGTAATTTATAAATTATTTTTGACTATAAAAATTGCAAAAATTATTTTTGATTACAAAATTTTTTACCTTTATATACGTGTTATAAATCAAACCATCCATAACCTAAAAATGATTTATATTTACGAAAATTATAAAAATTATATAATTTATTATTATATATAAAAATTATATTAAAAGCAATGCTTAGTGTGGGTTGGGTGTGTGTGGGTGTGTGCGTGTGTCAGAGGTGGGTTGGTTTTGGTGAATGTCTCAACAGTAAAAACGTTATTTGAAATAACGTTTTCTAAAAATAAAAAAAAAAAATTATATGTACAGTGAAAGCGCTATTAGCAATAGCGTTTTTTTCGCAAAAAAATTTTGTGTAAAAAGCGCTGTTCTTAACAGCGTTTTCCTTGAGAAAAAAATTAACCCTAGAAGCGCTATTCGTAACAGCGACTTCTTAATCAAAGTCGCTATTTGTAATAGCGATTTTGCTGTTCATCTACTTTTGCGCTCCTAACAGTAAAAGCGCGAATAGTAATGGCGCTTTAGCTTAGTTTTGGAATTCTGTCAGAAGTTGGCCTAATTTTGGAAATACAATGTAAAAAAGGCTTATATTGGGAAAAGCCTCGTTTTATTAGGGGGGGAAAAAACTGTAAAAACTATCCTCACAGTTTCAGAATTATTAATTTTGCTGCTATAGATTAAAATCAAGTAGATTGATTTCACCTCCTTATTCCAAATACATATTTACAATATCAATGACCCCATTGGGTTGGCCACAAAATTAAAACATGACATCTGCATCCAATTTGGGATAATTTATCTTGTTACAGTACTGCAAAATTTGTTGGTTGATAGATTCCCCCATATGTTAAACGTGGCTCCCCTGCTTTTGTCCTAAACATTGCTGCTGTTTAATCTTTTTATCATCTTAATAAGGTTTTTCTGTTTCTTCATTTTGCCATCAGGCTGTGAGAATTCTTGCAAAAAGTCCACATTTGCTAGAAATCTAAGGCACCTTCAATTTGAGGCTGATATAAATCCACTCTTTCTTTACACCAGGTCAGTATCATTTGGTTATTGAATTAACCATTGTTCACGTTACTTGTCCCGAGCTTGCTTTTGCCTTTCACAGCACCTTTGTTTCGTGCTTTAATGTTATGAATGCATTAATGCTTGATTGACCTGAGTTTTGTGGCCTTGAAAAAGAAGAAATTTTAACAACTGTTAATGTATTGAAAATGGTGTCATATATTCTGGAAAGGTCATAATAAGATGCAAATTCATCTTGAATTCCTAAAGTATCTATTATCGACAATAATCTTATGGTATTTCAATTTGAGCAATATATAATTTTTGTTTCTATCTAGAAATCTAGTAGTAAGGCTTTGAATCTGTAAGCAAAAAAGAAGCCAAAAATTGATTTTAGCTAATCAAAAGTGAATCAATCGATTCACCGATTCACCGATTCACTCACGGTTCACAACTATTTTCGATTTATGCAACATGTTCATATCGATTACTCACTGAATCGAAAAGAATTGTACGATTTGAATTGTGAACTGTATGATTCCAATAACAGAATAGTAATACTTGGCATAAGTGGATAAGTATTTATGATTGTTGAGCTTTGATGAGGTAATTCACTTTCATAGTGTTGGAAGATTGAGACAAACATCATGATTAATATTCTGCATTTCATGTATTGATGCTCTAATCTACCATGCTCCTTCATGTGAACACGATGCAGCCTTTGTTGCCATATATTTACCTTCATTTCTTTTTATCATTCTAGTCTTAATTCCTTATGAAATCCTTGCATATCCAGCTATAATCGTTTAGGAAGAAATGCTGATGAATCAAATGCAGAGGCGATCATTGATATGGCTGGTAAAGCCTCCCTCTCTGATCAACAGAAACATTGGTGCCAATCCTTCGCAATCATATCACTAATTTCTTGGCATAGATTAAAATCAAGATTCAAGCCAGTTTGCATGAGAGTTTTTTAAAATCAAGATTCAAGCCAATTTACTGTTTGGCATAGATTAAAATCAAATCGCTAATTTCTGGAACTGTGAGAGTTTTTTATTTATTTAAATTATCAAGATTCAAGCCAAAGTCTTGAAGTTAATGATGAAGTTGGATCTTATTATCAAATTTTATCGTTCCGCCAATTCTTCAAAAATTTTCTGACTGTTATATTTATTATCAATATATTATTCACGCATAAAATAATAAATAAAATATGATAGGAAAATACCATGTGTTGACATTATTAACTCGGAAAAACAAAAAAGGGGTCGAAGAAGACAATATTTGAGAATGATTGCCTTGTAATGTCCTGACAGGCATACCACATCACTAGGTTTGAAGGGATTAGGTCCAAATCTAGGAGCCAAACATTCTTATTTTACAAAATTGACTATTATTATTAGTAGATTATATAATTCTTTCCACATTCAATAGTGGCAGAATTGAATTTTTGAGTCAAAAGGTAGCAACACTAAATTAAAGCTAATCGGCTGAATCTTGATTTTAATCTATGCCAAGAAATTAGTGATATGATTGCAAAGGATTGGCACAAACAGAAATGTTAATTCTGCCCATTAGCTTGCCAACCTTCAAGTAGCCTACAAACAGTATGCATCAGCAAGCATGGTGCAGAGCTGTTTTGCTGCTGCTGCTGTTGTATAGCTATTTTTGTTGCTGCAAGTTGCTGCTTGTTTGGGAGGCAAACCACCTAAGTTAGTTGGGCTATACCTCATCATTCCACTCCCAAATTGACACAGTTATGTAGTTAGGATTAACTACAGTTAGGTTGACTTGGTTATAGAGTAGTTAGAACTGTAGTTCAATTAGATGGTTATGCAATATATGTATATAAGTTCATGTACTCTGTATGGTTATGTGTTAGGAATTGACCCAAAAAATTTCAAAAGTTCCCAAAAAATTTCGGTTGGGGGGTGGGGTGGGGTAATTGATTTGTGACTGAACCCTGCAATTCTTCTACAATGCGGGCACCATCTACTGTGGCTTAATATCAGCAATGACAATAATAAGCAAGTTTTTATGTCTCGATCCAGGAACAAATCAGATCATTAACAACCGTGCAACATATCTAACCAAAACTCTCCAAAATGTAATGTAGTCCAATCTCAGCATCCGAAAACCTTACTGCTGACCTATCTCATGCACACTGTTACTGCTATTAAGTTGGACAGCTACATAAAGATAAAGTCTTCCACACCCAATTTGACATGATATAGAAAAGCCCACAACAGTAAAAATACTAACGAAGAAGAAGCCGGTGAAGTACTCAATACTTCGGACCTGGCTTTTGGGTTGGCAGCAATCCAAATCGTTTCTTCAGAAGAACCCTTTGCCTTGAATATTTGTCATCAGGGGAGAAGCGAGCTGTGGTTGAAAAAATATAACAATAAATAAATAAAACAGATTAATTATGAGAACAATGCAGTGTGCATTATATTCTTCTATTGTTCAATAATTTAACTAGTAGAATATGCATAAATATAGACGCGCATATGTGAGACGAGAATAGGAGGTGAAAAGAGAGAATGGGTTCATCTGATCACTCTGACTCTTACAAAAAATTATCTACTTAAACATGGTCAAAAATTAACAATGGGCTTGAGCCCAAAACAACCTACTACCACAACCTGATACACATAGATGCAAATTCCAAATTAATGAAATGGGATTTCCAACCAAATCTTCACAGAGATCTCCTTTTAATAAAATCATTTATAACTAGGATTACACATAACAAAGAAAAAGAAAATCACCTAACTCTTTGATTGTGGATGGGGAAAGGGGGGAAAATACTTGTCAAGATCTTCAAATATTAATGAAGAAAGGTACGATTTTTCATCCAATATTAAAAAAATATCAAATGTGCAGTAGATTATGGGACTGACTTTACTTTGATTAACCAACTTGCCAGTAATATTTTCAACAAAAAATAAGGAAACAAATAGTATACATTTATTTTTGTAAATGAATTCTCTTTTTTGTTTTCATTTTACATATTTTAGAATATTAATTTTATAGGGCTGGGATCAAGAACACAATCAATTTGCTGTGAAATTCCATGTGTTCTTTATTCCTTATCCTCTAAGCATGTAAGTGAAACATAATAAAAACCAAATAAGTGGCAAAATGAGAAAGGGAAACTATTAAACATGGATTGGAAGGCTCACATAATAGGAGATTAATTTATGATTCCTTAAAATGCATCTTTCACATCATAGAATAAAGAACTAAGATTTCAGTTTCTATGATTGTATTTTCTGTTTGTTCTTGAGTTTGGTCTGAAGTTTCATGATAATGGTAAGCAACTAGCTGAGTAACTAATACAGGGTATTAAGACAGAACTTTAGATTTGATATAGTTGTGGAAGAAAGAAAGGGATATGAGTTTGGTATCAGTAATTGTTCCATATCTTGTGAAATGTAAATGGATTTTTTCACAATCTATCTTGCCCATGCTTATATGCCCCCTAATTGTGAACGGTGTAAATTACTCGTTTTTCTTTTTTCACCCAGAAAAATCATCTTATAATGAAGGGGTTGTTTGGGGTGTCTTAAATAAGTGTACTTTTTGTCTTTTTGAACTAAAAAATTGAGGAAGAAAATATAGATATTTGGATTATTTTTTTGACTTTTTATGAAAAAATGTGTAATAAAAAATTGTAAAAATTGGTTTGTAGGAGAAAATTAGAATTGAGAGTTGTGCAGCCGTAATTGTTGACTTTTGGTGAATAGTATTAACTTTTTAACTTTTTGAGTAACTTTTTAACTTTTTAACTTTTCTTGGACATGCCAAACTTGGCCGAAATCTCAACAAGTCCTCTAATCTATATTTCAAAGAATTGAATGAAACTAGTGAATAATTTGAAACATCTTTTAAGTTGAAATGATATATAGGAAAAGGATAGATATGAACAATGCAATTCTTTATTATCAAGCATTAAATTTGTTTTACTAGTGATACATTTCATTGTTATATTGGTTCATTCTTCCTTACAGGAACAATCAAAAGCTAACATATTTCTCTTACTAATAATACATTTCATTATTATATTGGTCATTCTTTCTTATAGGAGCAATCAAAGGGTAACATCGCGAATAGAGAAAGGATGTATACAAAACACAGGTGTGGTTCTAGGTCAATCCCTGTTAGAGTAGAAAAACTGGTACGTATCCTTGCACTTTAAGAATTAAATGGACCAATATAAGTTATATGAACTTACGGCACATTAATGGGATGCATCATTTGTGAATTAGCCTTAAAATTAATTTTTTGTTCTCATAATCTTGAAAAAAAAGTCTGTTAGAGGGGTAAATTGTATAATTGATCTAATTGTAAATCGATGAGTTACTAATGTTTTTAATCTTTTGTATAATTAATTAATTACTAAAACTTTTAATTTATTTTTTTGCAGATTGGATTGGGGTGCAATTTTTGACGTGCAACAATGATCTAATTTGCTTGAATGTTCATTTTTGTTTGATAAGGATACACATACTTTGTGGAGTTGCACTAGTTATTGTTAGATTTTTGGTAAAATTGAACAAGTTATAACTTTTGGATATTTTGTGGATATTTCACTATTTTATTGTATTGGGATGAAATTATTTGTGATGATGAATGCATATTTTCATTTTGTTGATTCGTAAATGTGTTGATAACAGGTTAGGTTAAGTTGTGATGGAATTGTTATATTCAACAGGTTTCAACATGAACTGGGTTATATTTGTTGAACTAAAATTTAGATTTTGATAAAATAGGTATATAATATGGAAAAAAATATTATGAAATTATTGGCAAAATTTTCCATCCCTAAAGAAGATTCTTTTGTCTCTTATTTCGCTTAGGTGGATGATTAATTTTGTCATGAATTTTTTATTTCGTCACTAAATGCATTTGTCGTGACAAAAAATATTGTCACATTTTATCACTATTATCCTCAATGTGTGACGAATTTTTTTTGACATTATTTTATCATTTTTAATGATGAATTTGTTTTTGTCTCTATTGGTAGCTTCTTTGACAAAAAAATTTCGTCTTCGTTTATATTAAACGTGACAAAATTATTTTGTCTCCATTTCTTATATTTATGACAAAATAATTGTGTCTCTAATTTCTCCTTTAATGACAAAATATTTTGTTGCTAATTACTTACAAGTATGTTCCCAACAGAGTGTATTTGAGACAAAAAAATTCGTCACAAATTTATCATTTTTAATGATGAATTTGTTTGTCTCTATTGGTAGCTTCTTTGACAAATTTTTTTTTGTCTTCATTTCTATTAAACGTGACAAAATTATTTCGTCTCTATTTCTTATATTTATGACAAAATATTTTTGTCTCTAATTTCTTCCTTTAATGACAAAATATTTTGTCGCTAATTACTTACAAGTATGTTTCCAACAGAGTGTATTAGAGACAAAAAAATTGGTCACAAATTTATCATTTTTAATGATGAATTTGTTTTTATCTTTATTGGTAGCTTCTTTGACAAAAAAATTTCGTCTTCGTTTATATTAAGCGTGACAAAATTATTTCGTCTCTATTTCTTATATTTATGACGAAATATTTTTGTCTCTAATTTCTTCCTTTAATGACAAAATATTTTGTCGCTAATTACTTACAAGTATGTTCCCAACAGAGCGTATTGGAGACAAAAAAATTCGTCACAAATTTATCATTTTCAATGACGAAATTGTTTTTTCGTCTCTACGACCCTTTAGCGACGAGGCTTTGGCGACAAAACGGGTGACGAAAAATTTTCGTCGTAATTAGTTTGGGTGACGAAATATATATATTTTGGGACAAATTTGTTTCGTCTTTAAATCCCAAATTTGTTGTAGTGACATGTGAAAAATCTAGAAATCCCTTAAATATTGATTTGTGATTATGTAATAATTTTAAGCAGTATATAACAATCACAATCAAACAATCAAGACAAATCAACACAACGATTTTAACGTGAAAAAATCACAATTGGACATCTCCAACTGTGATTAAAAAATCACAGGTAACAGCCACAAAACAATCCACTAAGAAGATTTAAAGGAATTACACAGGTATATTCTCAATTACCTAGCGAATCCACACCTAATTGAACCAGCCTCTATGTGCCTCTTCCAACCCCGTCTTCACCTTGGAATTGTCTTTACGATGAGTCACTCCAGAATCCACCGAAGCTTCATGCTCGAATTCTTCAGAATCCACCGAATAACAACTCTGTATAAGAAACAAAACCTTTGATGTACTCTCTTTAAACCATGAGTTGAATACTCAATAAAATATCAAAGAAAACTAACAAAATATCCCCAGATATAAACTTTAAGAACCAAAAAGAAGATCTGGAGGAATTAAATAGTTTTGGGAGAAAACCAACTATTTATAGAAAATCCAAAAGTAATCCTAGTTTTGGAATAATCCAATTACTTATAGAAATTCAAAAATAATCCTAATTTTGGAAGAAAATCAACTTATCCTTGTCAAACGAGATTATCAATAATAAAACCTAACAACATATTTTTCTTAATCGTTACACTATTTTACAAACGGGGCGCCAAAATTTAACTGCTAGTTTCCCGCCTTTAGGAGCACCGCATCATCAAACTCTCCCAGGCTATAATGAGCAAATCTGGACCGTACGACTGCATTACCCACAACACGGTCGGTCCAAGATGAAGCGACATAACCTTTCGTAGATACTAATAATAACGGCTAACTGAAAATAACTGTCAAATTCAAAATTTCCCCACCAACTATATCTATATATGTATAAGGGGCCTCCCCTAATGCCACTGCCACCACATTCAAAACCCCTTTTGTTCTTCTTTTTCTGAATTATTCGATCTTCGACCGATTCAGCGTTCTCTCTTTGGTGCAAGACAATGTCAAACCCAGGCGGCAAAGACTGTACCAGCCCTCCCAACACTGGCAAATCCTCCTCAACGAGTCCTAGCCATGTTACTCCTCCTGCCGGGTTTAGTGTTGTCCCACCACCAGTTATCGGTGATGTTCTTGCCTACGTCCTCGGTCGTGATCAGCCCGCTGTGGGTGATGATCAGCCGGCTGAAGTGGTGGTGGCTGTGCCACCACTGGACCAAAGGGAGGGCGGAAATCAATGGGATCTGAATGAATTACCTGCTGCAGCAGAGGAGCCATCGCCATCGCCATCGCCATCGCCATCGCCATCACCATCACCATCACCATTGTCTCCTAAAGAAGAGGAACCTCCTTCTTCTTCTTCGATAAAGCCAATTCCGGACTTGAACATGCCGCCACCACCACCAGAAGAAGATTGATGCCTCTCTCAACACAATATATAATGCTACATGATCATTTTTTTTTTAATAATAATTTGTTTACTACTTTATTATGTGACACATAATATGCAGCCATAGTGACACAATATCGTACATAAACAAAATATGATTAAAAATCAGCAATTCCGAGTTTTCTTTCTTTTTTCTTTGGACTTGGTGTTGTCGAAGTTTATTTTCTGTACAGTTTTATTTTATTTTGGGATCTGGTATTGTTTAAGTATATTTTCTCTACAGAGTTTGTTTTTTTTCTTTTCTTTTTTGGGAAAGAGAGTTTCTCTTATTATTATTCAATTATGTAAGTGTTGATTGATGGATCTCCTATTTCTGTTAAAGCTTCTCTTGGTAAGGCTTCTCTCTAATATCTGATGAATGATTAATTACATTATATTATTTTAAATATAGCAACACTACAAATTCAAACTTATGAACTCAAAATTTATACAGAAAAAAAAAAAAAAAAAAAAATTAGTGTTCAAATTTATTTTACTCATAAACATTACACTTAATCAATTTGATCTCCACTCATGAATTGATAAAAATAAGTTCATAACATTTTTGTTTCAAATAAGCATTTATTTATTGAGTACTCCAATGTTTTCCTCATTCGAATGTTGTCGACATGTAGAATGGTACCAGTGAAACAAACCCAGCCGAGATTCTCTATTTCAAATTATACTTATTAAATCATTAAATCATGTTTTAAATTCTTTTATTAATTTAATAGTTGTGAGTGTTGTAGGAGACAGAGGGATTGACAACTTTAATGATAGATACGTTTGGTTGAGTTTTCATGATTTATTTTTTTAAAAATTCAAAAAATTACAAAATTAATTTGACAAAAATGAACAACAAAAAGTTAATTTTGAATTTTCTAAAATATTTCATCAAACAAAATTATATGAACAAAATAATAATTTTTTTATTTTTTGCACCACATTAAAAAAAATAAATAAATAAGAAACAGATTTATTGTTGAGTCTTAAACAACTGGACAAACTCACAAAAATTCTACCATTAAATAAAAAAAGTTATTGTTATCCACTCTTAGATTTATATTAATAATTACACATAAATATGATGAATATCCATTTGCTTGAAAGGTAAAATTATAAAATGTGTGAAAAGTTTTATAAATGTGAAATTTTTAAGAAATATGCATTTACATTTTGTTTTCATTTTTCAGAAAACACTTTTCAAAAAATTCTACTTTCTTATTTTTCGTGTTTTTTTGTTTTTATTGATTTTTTTAATATTTTAAGTAATTTTTTTTTACTTTTTAGACACATCTAACATAAATAAACCTAAAAAGTAAAAAAATTGTAAAAAAAATCTTTTAAAAATTTACTAAATACCAAAAATAAAAATAAAAAATATAAGAATTCAGTACATTTTTTGTATTTTTATGTATTTATTAATTTTTTAAAATATTTTTTCACAAAATTTTTACTTTTTAGATACATCTAACTAAGGTGCATCTAAAAAAGAAAAAAAAATGTTTAAAATTTTAAAAATATCACTAAAAATAAAAGAATACGAAAACCAAAAAACTCAATTTTCAAAAAACTTAATCCAGAAAATTCAAACCAAACACACTGATGATTTTTCAAATTGTTCTTTGTTTCTCACTTTTAAATTATTTATTTATTATTTATGGCTATATATTTTTGGAAAATTTTATTTTAACAAACAAACTAATAAAATTACAAACCTTCCTTATATTTTAATATAAGATATGATGGTAATAATAAAATTTTGACAGAACTTACGTGAATTAAAAAAGAAATTCGTAAAAATTATTCATTTGGCTCCATTTGATTAAAAAAAAAAAAAAAACTATGAAAAGTGAAAATAGTAGAAGTAAAGTGAAAGAAAAGAAAATGAAAAAAATATATATATATTTCTCGTATGAATATTTGATTAGGATGACAATTTTGTAAGAAAATAAGAATTATAATTATAAGTAATTACTTTTATAACAAATTTAAATTTTCTTATATTTTTCTTTATTTTTTGTAAGAAATTGGAAGCTTATTACCATATTATTACGAGTTGTATAAGAAAATTAATTTTTTTTGTAACTTCTAATACTTTCATGCTAAATAAACTTAATTTTTTTTTCCATTTTTTTTACGTTCTACCATTTTCAGGCTTAGGAATCAACTTCGATGGTCATTATCCGATCATTTTTAAATTTATAAGTCGAAGCCAGAGTAGTACTATAAGTCGAAGCCAGAGTAGTACTATATATAAGACCCTAGATATGATTAAAGTCCACCCCTGTTTTGTAATTCTCTTCGCTTCTTCCAAGTCGGTAGAGGGGCAATGAGTGATCCCAACGAAGCCTCCTCTGATCATTGTCCGGTGAAGGCGACGACGGCTCGATGCTAGCTAACAATGGGAGTGTGTGTCAATTTTCGACCACACTGTCAATCAAGCACTCAGTTAGAAAACACTGACAGAATAAATTAAACCCGAACGATCTGTCACAAAAAGAAGAGATTCCGGCGGTGGTTTGTCCACCCGAGGCACTCCGACGATCAAGTCAGTTATCTCTCAAAGATAGCAAAAGTGCTTAACTCACTATTCAGATTATAAAAAACATACTTTAGACCCATGAGGGTGCCTCTCTTTTATAGCAAACACTTACCTAATCCCAATAGAAGCCTAACTTCAATGGACTTAGGATTACTACTAATCTTGGACTCTTAATAGGATTGAGATAAACTCTCTAAGAGTCTTTTTTTTATCTAAACTGAAGTTTTCTCTTATTCTAGGACTCTTGTCCTTTATCCGTTTATCCCGGAATCCAGTATCTTCGCAGATAATGTCGGCCTAGCCGAGATCATCTCGACGCCATGACCAAGACACGTGGCACCTCGGCTGACACTTCGGTGTCACCTCGGCCACGTGTTGTCATTCAAAAATTATGTCCCCACAATTGCCCCCTAAGTTCTATTACCTCGGCATCCTGAGGTGATGGAACCTATATCATTCCTCTCATTTAGCACATCAGCTAAGCTCACTCCATTTGTTTATTACCGATGTCATCACTCGCCGGCTAAACACTTCCAAGACTCACAGTCTGTCTTCATCGATGTTTCAGAACCAATAATCAAGTCTATTCAAGCTTCTTGGTCGAGATCATTCTCCAAGCCGAGGTCCTTCTCCATTAAATCAAGAACTCCAAGAGTTTCAACACGCGTATGAGCTGTCACGCACAACAACTCAACCGTTTTTTCCATGCGTCTATTCACCACTGGACCGTACCTGACACGCGCCATAAAGTCGCCCAGCGTCTGCGTGTGCCGTCTGACAAGCATGTTGCCCTAGGCACATTGATTGCAATTTTGCTGCCATCTCGTGGTTTTAATCAAAACCATTTCTCTCTCTTCGTCGTTTCACTTTTGCATCCTCAACTTCATGCTAACTCTTTCTCTCTACTCTCCCAATTTCGCCATTGTTCCAAGCTCTGCAACTACTGCCGTTCACCTCTTCCGGCGAGGTTTTTGCTGATCTTTTCCGTTTGCTGCCATCATCTGACTCCGGCGTACTCAACACCTGCTTCATTTTCTTTGGTGAGTCACTATTTGCAAAACTCTCTCCCTGTGCTTTTTTCTTACTTTTTGAAACAATGTAAGCTTTAATTTGGCCGACATGCCATTTAAACAATTATTCTTAAATATCAGGCCGAAGTGCCTTCTTTCCTTGTCTGAATGCATGTACAACTTTTTTTCCTTTCAAGCGTTTTGAATGTTTATTTTCTTTTTACTCTTGCATGATTCCATATTTAGAATAATTTGCATGTCTTCAATGTACACCTTAAATGTGCAACCTCCTCGGGGTGGAATACCTCGGTTAAACCATTATCGGTTTATTTCGGCAAGTACATGGGTACTTCTTTTCAATACAACATTGGCTTAACTTGTAAATTTTTCTTAAAAAAAAATTCAACAAGTGTTTAAACCAATCTTCCTTTAACATAACCTCAGATTCACTTCAACTTGTAAATTTTTCATAAAATTTCAACAAGTGTTAAACATAATCTCGGTTTAACTTCAACTTGTAAATTTTTCATAAATTTCAATAAGTGTTAAACATGACCTCGGTTTAACTTCAACTTGTAAATTTTTCATAAATTTCAACAAGTGTTAAACATGAACTTGTAAATTTTTCATAAATTTCAACAAGCGTTAAACATGACATCGGTTTAACTTCAACTTGTAAATTTTTCATAAATTTCAACAAGTGTTAAACATGACCTCGGCTTGAAAATTCCAACTCCCAAGATCATTCTCCTGTCCTCTGCCCCCTAATGTGAACTTAAGTTCCACTTGGGGTCTCATTAAGCCTGTGGCTCTGACCTCGTTGCCGAAGTCTATATTTAAACAGAGACTAACCGATGTTCTTAACCTTGGTTCTTCTATTAATCTTACCCAAATGCACTTAGTTTCAATCTGTGTTTGACTTTGCCGATATGGCAAGTCCAGGTTATTTCAACTTAGTTCAACTCTATTATATGCAAGTAGAAACTCTACCATATAATAAGTCTAAGTTATTCGTCATTTTTCAATCAAAAATATCGCCAACTTAGTTCAACTCTATTATATGCAAATAGGAACTCTGCCATATAATAAGTCTAAGTTACTCGTCATGTTTCAATCAAAAACATCGTCAAGTGTCCGGTCAGTCATATTACATAACTGCCCCTAGGTTAGAGGGATTAGTTGTGACTGCCTGTGCAGCCCTTAATCCTGTTTCTTACTTACTGTGTCCAGTGTTACCCCGGCCTCGCTTCGGCGAGCCGTTTCTCTTTTCTTTGGTTTTGTCGCCTTTGTCCCCGGCGTGTCTTCTTTGGCTCTGGCATATTTCTCAATTCTGGCCATGAGTTCCTCCATACTTTTTGGCAATGTTTTTGCCAATGACTTTCGAAGTGGACAATCATCTTTCAGGCTGTTCTTAAAAGACACGACCGCCACCTCTTGGTTGCACTCGGGTATTCGGTTGAACACCTCATAATACCTTTTGGCATAGGCCCTAAAGCTTTTATCCTCACTGATTCTCAGAGCCATTAGGGAATCCACCCTCAATGGCTATAGTTTGTTCATCACAAACCTGGCCACAAATATCTCGTCCAGGCCCTCCCAGGTTTTCACAGTTCCTTTCTATAACTTGTGAAACCAATCTGATGCTATTTCCTCAAAGGACGAGGGGAACACCTTGCAGAGCAACGGCTCATTCCCAATGTATAATGCTATCGAGTTTAGGTATAAGCCGACGTGAAAGTTAGAGTCCGACTTACCGTCGTATCTCTGGAACCTCGACATGTGGAACCTCTTTGGGGCTTCGAATTTGTCCAATTCTACCGAGAACGGCGTTCTCGGCTTGACCGGAGAAGTGACCTCGGCATCTTGTCGCTTTCTCTGGAGGTAATCCCTCAGATCCTCCTTGGTCCGCCCAAGGGCTCGGCTGTCTCCGGATTTCAGCCTTTTTGGTGCACTACTGCCAGTGTCATTATGAGTCCTTTTGGACTTCCCTCCATTGATCGTGTCAAAACAGAGTTCTTTTCCTTGAACATCCCGATGTTCCTTGGTGCTGGCTTCTTTGGTTCGACGTGTCTTCTGGGATTTTTTTTCTCGTCGATTCTCCATGCCCGACCTCCCTCGAAGGCCAGTGAGAATGTCCATTGGTCCTGTCGTGCTGAGGGGTTGCAGGAACCGTTTTCTGCCCTTTTTTCCGGGCATCCTTCTTGGCCGCTGGAATCGGCGTCTCTTGTAGCGGGAGTGGTGGCTGCATGACGTTGTTCTGCATCATGAAATTGACAATCGTTTGCAGGTCCGCCAATTTGTTTGTCATTCCTTTCATCTCGTCGTCCCTTCGTAGGCATCTATCTTTCCATACCTGGAGGTTATCCTCGTTATAGTACTCGCTTCGGTCTGATTTCTTCGGCACGTCGCCCTCCTAGGTGACATCCTTTCCTTCGTGATTCTTATCACGAGTCTTTTCGTTGCAGTTGTCTTCTTCGACGTCAAGGTTAATATGTTTCCCACTCCCAGTAGGAATGTCGTTCCCCATCTTCTCTTTCTGTCTGTCATTGGCCATCTATTCTCCTTTCTTTCCCATAGACGACGCTAAATTATGTGTGTCAATTTCTGACCACACTGCCAATCAAGCACTCAACTGAAAAACACTGGCAGAATAGATTAAGCCCGAACGACCTGTCACAAAAAGAAGAGATTCCAGTAGTGGTTCATCCACCTGGGGGCACTCAAACGATTAAGTCAGTTATCTCTCAAAGATAGCAAAAGTGTTTAACTCACTATTCAGATCATAAAAAATATACCTTAGACCCATGAGGGTGCCTCTCTTTTATAGCCAACATTTACCTAATCCCAATAGAAGCCTAGCTTCAATGAATTTAGGATTACTGCTAATCTTGGACTCCCAGTAGGATTGGGATAAACTCTTTAAGAGTGTTATCTTTACCTAAACTGAAGTCATCTCTCATTCTAGGACTTTTGTCCCTCATCCGCTTATCCCGGATTCCGGTATCTTCACAGATAACCTCAGCCTAGCAGAGATCATATTGGCGCCATGACCAGGACGCGTGGCACCTCGGCTAACACTTCGATGTCACCTCGACCGACACTTCAGTGTCACCTCGGCCATGTGTTGTCATTCAAAAATTATGCCTCCACAGAAAGAGATGAACGTTCATTCATTCCAAATCCTGCCCCTGCCGAAGAACCTGAAACCCTACTGTTTATTCCCCGAGGAACCATTCCTGATGCTGCTGTTTCCAACACTGCTTCAGCAGTTGGCGTCACTAACCCTCTGCAAGGGCCGATTTGTTGTTTTGTGTGTTCGAGGGAGTTCCACTCCGACAGAGCTTTATGTGGCCACTTTAGGCTCCACCGCAATTGCAATTGGATAGTCTACCATCATCTCCACCACCAGTTTTTAACAGTTATGAGGTTGATTCAGATTTTGCAAGCATGGGCATTGGCGGTGACAATGGTGGCAGTGAGAGTGGGGAGGAAAGAGGTGGAGTCCAAGATAACGGGAAGTGTGAAGAGAGAGAATGGCTATGCACGAAGCAGGGGGAGGAGGTTGCATTTCAGAGGATGATGGATTGGCATCCTACAGACAGTGATTTTGATTATGACTAGAAGGGATGCTCAAACAGAATCAAGATTCTCCCCTTGCACTCCCTCCTTACAGGGCTTTTGGGCCCACTTTTAGGCCCAATTTTGATAAACCGAACCGTTCATATTTTAAGATTTATTCAGTATATCATACTTGTAAAAAATCATGTTGATCGGATATTAAAAAGCATATGTTTGGAAAAATCGAACTAAAAACTATTTTTTAATGAATTTAATAAACAGTTTTCCGAACACATACTTTCTGATATCCGATCAACTTGACTTTTTACAGGTATGATATACTGAATAAATCTTAAAATATGAACGGTTCGAATTATCAAAATTGGACCTAAAAGTGAGCCCGAAGGCCCTGCAAGGAGGGAGTGCAAAGGGAGGATCCCAATTCGCTCAAACAGGGTTTCTTGATTTTCTTATAGGGTTATTGAACACATTTTATAATTATTATTATCTCTGAGTGGTTTTGGAAGGAGGAGGCTTGTTTTGCTGTCTGTTAAAATTTCTCCCTCCCCAAAATTTGGAAGACAATGCATGCAATATGGGATTGTGTAATAACCTGATTAAATCAAATAGTCATAACAACACTATTATATTATCAAAAAATTTAACGGCTTTATATTATTGGGCTCAGGTACATGAGAAGATATTATTTGTTTTTATTATTTCCTTAAATAACATCTATGATTGTACAATTCTAACTTATACAAGGAATACATGGTAAATATTATCCACACCAAAATAACGATCTATGCATATGTACAATTCTAACTTTTACAAGGAATACACGATTAACACTATCCACACCAATCATCAAACAATTGTCTCAACGCAGTCACTATCATTTTGTATACAAACTCTTTATATTTTTTCTATTTGTATATCACTTGCTTGGATCTAGATCGTTTCTGTGAATAAAATGGAATGTCAAAAGTCACAATGATTGCTAGAAACAATTATAGTTCCCATATCCATTAAACAACAAATAATATTAGAAAAATCTTAGTTGAGTTTACAACACAATCATCGGATCTAAAATACAAGTGGTAACTAAAATATTGTGATGAAAAGAATTCCAAGAAAATGATAAAACAATGAATTGACAATAATTTTTACGCCAAAATAAAAGAAACAAAGAAAAGAAAAGAAAACAATTTGCATTAACATAATCTTGCATCGATCCAATTTATCAGCTTACCTCACTCAATTTGATTGTTTTCTGGCTCAGTTGATGCCATGGTGGCTCGGGTGAAGCGAAGAATGATGACGATGATGATGATGATGAATAGGTCGATGTCCATGACGATGAGCTGTAGAGTGTGTAGAGATGGCTTGGGATTCTTTTGGTTTTTGCTTCATGGCTTCAATCCGTTCTAAGATATCTACAACTTCTTTCATGGGGGGGCGTTTTCTAGGTTCTGATTCCAGGCACTGAAGAGTGAGTTGAGCAGCAATCAATGCTGCCTTTGAAGAATATTGCCCTTCTATCCGCACATCCATAATTGATTTCAGCTTCCTTTTGTTGGAGAGAAAGGGCTTTGTCCAATCAATCAGATTATGCTGCCCACTGGGGCGTTTGGAATCAAGTGCCCGCAAACCTGTCAGCATTTCCAGCAGCACAACACCGAAACCGTACACGTCGCTCTTCACATATAAATGACCTGTTGAAAATTTGAACTAATTCATTTTACCACAAGGGCGGGGTTCTTTTATTTTTTATTTTTCGACCTAGATCATATGAACTATCGACCAAATAAAACATATAAGCAGGAACCTTTGCCTCTCATGTGCTTGTTCATAGAAGATGTCTTTTGGGAATAATTTCTATGGTTCAATTCTCTAAACATTTTAACAAAAAAAGATTCATATTTACCTGTTGCAACGTATTCTGGAGCAGCATAACCATATGTGCCCATAACTCGTGTTGTCACATGCGATTCTCCACCTGAGGGCCCCAATTTCGCCAAGCCAAAATCTGAGATTTTTGCATTGTAGTTCTGTAAAAAGAAAACAGAACACACAAAAGCTTTCAGAATAATTGTTTTCCATGTTTGCCCCATTTTATCTTAGGTCATGTTTGTTTCAATGGAAAATGCAAAGGATGAATCTCATTACATGAATGCCGTTAGAGGAAATATCTATCTACATGATTGTGATGTTGATACACTGCTTGTTTTGTTGAATGATTTAAAAAGATGAAATGGCAGTCCCTGTATTCTTGATAAGTGCTCAATTTACTCTCCCAAGTCTTGAGAGCTTATTATAGACCTTGTCATTAAGAAAACACAAATAACAAGTACTGGCCAGAATTCGTGATTCGTTCCTCACTAGGAGGAGGTCACAAGTTTGACTTTCCCTCCCCCTCTAATTGATAAAAATTTTTGCACAAAAAAAATATATGGATACCTAGGGGTAAGCCAAGCTTAAAACCCAGGTTCGAGCCCCGGGATCCTCTTCCCCTCCCCTTCCCCCGACCCAAAAAAAAAATGTACTCAACTCTTTTCCTACATTCCCTTGTCACTCAAACAGAGGACACACATTCCATTCCAAGATAGTCACCATATTCAAAGTTCCTTTTCCTACTTATTCTTATTGTCAGAGCCTTTTCAGAACACAAGTAGAAAATCCAACTCATTAACTTACGAGGCACGATCATATAAATTCTCACCCCATCAAGCAGTATATTAGATGCTTTGAAGTCCCTGTAAATGACTTTCTTGTCTGATGTGTGCAAGAAAGCAAGGCCCCGTGCTGCACCAATGGCTATTTTGAGCCGTATGTCCCAAGAAAGTGGCTCAACAGCAGAACTCCCTGCACAACCAAAAAAATCCAGCAATCAATTCAATGCAATATAACCATGGACAGCTAGTTTTTCTTTTCTTTTCTTTTCTTTTGTTCTTTGCTAAAGTTCTTACGTCTGAAAAGATGGTTTTCCAAGCTTCCCTTCTGCATAAACTCGTATACAAGTAACAGCTCTTGATCCTCCCAACAGTACCCAAACAGCTTCACTAAGTTCGGATGAGAAAGCCTTCCCAGAAAATTCACTTCTGACTGAATTTTCCAACAAACAGACCATTAGATTCACTAAAATTGATTTTACTATGCAGATGAAGATCAAGGAAAATTTCTAAAACGGGTAGCCACTTAATAGGGTGCCGTTTGGTAACACTTACGTTTTTAGTTTTCTGTTTATATTTACAAAAATTTTAAAAACTCAAATAAAAACTTGTTTGGTAAAATTTTTGATTTATAAATCAGTGGTCTCAGTTTATAAATTTGGCCAAAAAATAAAAACACAGAAAATGTGTTTCCATTTTGAGTTTTTAGTTTTTTTTTTTTTTTACCACCCAACACTAGCCACAACCCGCCACCATTTTCCACTGCCGTCTTCCGCCACCACCACCCACCACCCACTCCCACCACCATCACCACCTGTCACCACCACTCACTACCCACCTGCCACCACCACCCATTACCCGCCAACACCCACCACCTACCTGCCACCCACTTGCCACCACCACCCACCCCTCGCCGCCGCCACCGCTACCACCACCACCCGCCACCTACTTGCTGCCACCACTCACCATCCACCACCTGCCACCACCATCACCCGCCACCCACCTACCATCCACCTGCTACCACCACCCACCACCTACTACCACCACCACCCACTCGCTACCACCTACCACCTGCCATCGTCACCCACCCACCCACCCACCACCACCACCATCCGCCACTTACCTGCCACCACCCACCACCATCCACCACCCGCCACCCACTTGCCACCACCATCCATCACACGCTACCACCACCACTCACTCGCTACCACCCACCACCGTTACCCACCCACTCGCCACCGTCACCCATCACCCACCCACCACCACCCACCACCACCACGCACTCGCTACCACCGACCACCCGACACCGTCACCCACCCACGCACCACCACCACCCGTCACGTCACCTACCCGCTACCACCCACCACCACCCGTCATCCGCCATCCGCCACCCACCTGCCACCACCACCACCACCACCACCCGCCACCCGCCACCACCATCACCACCACCCACTCGCTACCACCCGCCACCGTCACCCACCCACCCACCACCACCCACTCACCCGCCACCAGCTACTCACCACCCACCGTTACAACTTTCCACTACCGTCTTTCGCCGCCACTTGCCACCATTGCCATTTCTCACTTTTTTTATATTTTTTTTAAACATTGTTAATTACCAAACACGTTTGTAATTTATGTTTTTCTAAAAATAAACAAAAACCAGTTTATAAAATTTTTGTAAATATAAACTGAAAACGTAAACGTTATAGATATTTCACGAGTCTACTACTATCTCCATGAACCATTAGGAACACTGATCCAAAAACAAAATATATTCTACATTTCCCTTAAAACTCCTATATTGATTTCTAGGGCAATAAATCTCATTAAATCACTTACCAAAAAAGATCTCATTAACTTTCATCTAGAGTATAATTAATCAAAAATAAGAGGCCCCAAGTCACAGCCAAAGACTGTTAGGCCTAACACAAAACCGAAAAAATCATAGGTTTGGATACAAGCTGCAAGGTGAATATCAAGCCTGCATCATTGCAAGCTTAAAGGTTTAGAAACCTGCAAAAGAACCAAGAAAGAAGAAAGAAAGAGGGCATTGCTTTACATTCTTTTCGCACGGAAGGTGACCAGAAAATCTTCATTTCTTAGTTTCATCTTCCTTTTTCATTTATATTTATATCGGCCACTTGACTACAAAAGGTAGAATTTTGTCACCTATAAATTGAAAGAAAATATGGAACTGAAGAATACTAAATGACATTGTCAACAACTCGTGCAATGCTTGTTAGATGTAATTATTATATATTTACATTCTCATCATTGATTTGTTATCATATCTAAGAAAATTTACTAAAAGATCTTTGGACAGAGCCACCAAGACTCGCAACAAAGCCAAGCAAATAATGGTGGACCAAGTGAAACCCTCCACAGACAAGTTAAAACAAACTAAAAGATGATATAGAAATAGACACATTATCCATCAAACAATCTGGCCAAAAAATAAAATAAAAATCCTTCAATCAAGACATTTAATAAAGTAGAGACCTCAAATTGCTTTTACAATACAGTGACATTTACCTAAGCAAGTTTTCTTATCATTAAAAAGGCATTTCCCATGTCACCACTTTAATGGCAAAAACAAATACAAAAGCTGCACACACAGACAAAAAGATCTCTCTTGCATTGTGAGCTTTAGGTATAAAGCCTGAATGTCCTAAATTGCACTACAAGACATTCTAGTCAATTATAGCAAGGACATTATTCCCTAGAATGATCAAGTTATCAACTGTGGGTTTAAAAGTCCAGCACTCTTTTGAATTTCAAATAAAATTATTAGATCTACCTAAACTCTCCATGATAAAATATCTTCACAAAAACCTATTAAATTTGATGCAATCACTTCTTTGCATTAGAACTATCATGGCATGTATGAATATATGCATAGATTTCAAAAAAGTCAACTAGGTGAGAAGTAGCATTCTATTGATTAATATCTTCTTCTTTTAGGAGACAAAAAACAGCATCTAAAATTTTCGTCCCCACAATGTTGTCTGATGACTGTTTCTCCAATCACTAGTGCATGATGACATAAGAGCATAAAACAGGCAATTCTGGACAGGCAAACAGCTGATAACCGCCATCTAGCAAGTTTTCTTATCATTAAAAAGGCGTTTCCCGTATCACCACTTTAATGGCAAAAACTAATACAAAAGCTGCACACACACAGACAAAAAGCTCTCTCCTGCATTGTGAGCTTTAGGTATAAAGCCAGAATGTCCTAAATTGTACTACAAGATTCTAGTTAATTATGGCAAGGAGATATCATTCCCTAGAAGGATCAAGTTATCAGACTCTGGGTTTAAAAGTACAGTACTCTTTTGAGTTTCAAATAACATTATCAGATCTACCTAAACTTTCCATGATAAAATATCTTCACAAAAACCCAAGTATTAACTAGAAATTGAAATTTGATGCAATCACTTCTTCACATTATAACTATCATGGCATGAATGAATAAGTTCATAGATTTCAAAAAAGTTAACTAGGTGAGAAGTAGCATTATGTTGATCAATTTCATCCTCTTTTAGGAGACAAGAAAACGGCCTCCAAAATTTTCTCCCCCACAATGCAGTCTCGCCACTGTTTCTCCATTCACTAGTGCATGATGACATAAGAGCATAAAACAGGCAAACAGTTGTGGCCGTCACATATGTTCTAATGAATGGTAGGGACTAAGATCAGCAATGCATGCGTAACTACAGCAAACTTTGACTCTAAAAAAACCATTTCTATAACTTCCTCAATTTTATTGTTATTTTCATCATTATAGTTAGGAATTTTCCTAAATTTAGCACTTCTTTTTTTTCCTTTTTTTTAACAATTAAGAATTTTTCTGTTGAATTCAACTAAGAAAGCATGCTAACTTATTGAATTGCTGACAAACTTAGAATTGAATTGCACACACTACCTGCCATTCTTCAAAGCCCTGCATACTTTCAGAGTTTAATTTCTTGATGGCAACAATCATTCCAGAACCGAATTTGACCGGTGCAAGGGTCTTCTCATCCACCCATCCCTTGTATACAGTCCCAAAACCACCTATACCCAACACAGTATCCGACTTGAAATTTCGCGTTGCAATCTTCAAATCTGTAAAACTGTAAACCTTCAAGTCGGGTGTGGGCAATATTTCTCCATTCAAACAATTATCGTCAGCCGAAAATAGGCTTTGGCCGGCACTGCTGCTCGTCACCGAAAATACCCCGCCGTTACTGTAACCGTTAGATGTCCCTGAAAATATACCCAGACAAAAATAAACAATTGATAATGGGTTTGCCACTCAATTAACAAAAGAACGATGATAATGATAGAGAGGTTCCTGAAAATATACCCACAGATAAAATAAACAGTTAATAATGGGTTTGCCACTCAATTAACAAAAGAACAACGAAATTGATTCTGGGTCATAACAAAAACAAAGAAAAATATAAAGAGTCTCCATTTAATTTCTGATGTGTAAAGTGAAATTAAAACAGATAGCATTCAGAAAACTGAAAATTACAGAGAACCCATGTGGTGATTGAACAAGAAAAAGGTGGGAAATACAAGATTAACTGGAACAAAAGAGTGAAAATGAAAGAATTTTCATTGAAAACCCAAAAGGAAAGAGAAAATACATGGAAAATCAGAAGACCCAGAAAAAGAAAAAGAGTACCTGAAGTGGAAGGAGCAGTGGTGGTGATGCTGGGGTTGGTGTGACTGGGGTTTGAATCAGCAGACGCCTGAGATCCCAAGCAATTGCCCATATCGACCTCTGTCTCTCTCTTCTTGCTGCTATTTTGGCAATAAAAACATCAACTTGGACTGGCCCTAAACCTATCTTGGCAGTTTTCACAGAGAGAAAGACAGAGAGAGAAGAGAGGCGTTTGATAGGATATTGAAAATCATTTTTTTTTTTTTTGTTTTGTTTGGATTAACAGTTACTACCTCTTCCCATGAGATGTTCTGTTGTCCAGTTATTGTTTGTCTCCACTTCATTTTATATATGCAAGCAGTTTTTATCTTTTCAATTTTTTTTTTTTTTGGAACTAAAGCTTTTCACTGTTTTGATTGCCGCTATTTTGCGTTGCCATTGACGGGTATGTTAGTCAGTTAGTCAACGACTTGTGGCCGAGTTCGCGGGCATTTCACCGACAATTTTTTATGTGTAATTGTACATATTCATAAATAAATAAGTATCTACTAAATTGTTAAAAAAAAAATCTATTAATATACAGTAATTGGATCAGGATTTTTCATAATGGACCGTTTTACAGTAATCTTGTTGTTGTGGTAATTCAACTATCCTTGTTAATAGTTAAAGCAAAATTATGTCGTTTTAATTTTAAGATGTATGACTTTGTCATTTTATTTTAATTTTAACTTGAATAATTATTTACTTTGTTAATATGGAAACTGCTTGCATATATAAAATGAAAAATAATCTACTCATTGTAGAAAAATTATGTCACAAAAATTGGATTCGAAGTAATTATCTTATCCTCAAAGAGTTGTGTCAATCAAATAATAAGAGAGTACTTATATCGTTAAAAAAATAGCAAAATATTAGTGAATCTCAAAACCTATTGATTAGGTACACCGTTACTCAATATTTTGGATTCATGTGATAATTCTTGTTATATACAAAACTAAAATTAAATAGTTTAATTAGTTACTCTTTTATACTCGTAATTGAGAGATGAATGAGTTAATTTTTACCCAAGACAAAGATTAATTATTTATTCTCATTAGGCACTCTTAGCTCTCTGCATTTTTTTGTTCTTTTCTTTTCTTTTCATTATGAAATTCTTTTTTCCTGTGGTGATTCGTCTTGTGATTGTTGATATGTATTATTATATTTTCTTACATAATTGATTGCTTAATTTGATATAATTCTTACAATAGTTTTAAATAATCTTACTGATTATGGAGAAAGGTTAGGGAACGAGGCTGACGTTAGGTGTCAAAACCTAACCAATGAAAAAATTATTAGAAGGTAAATTAAGAGATGTAATATCATGTGAGGTCTTACCTCAATATCACATTATTAGGATTGGTTTAGGAGTGATAAATTAGAAAGTATAACATTGTTGTAAAATATTTTACAATCAATAAATTGTGCTTTGAATGCAAGTTTATATGATACACCCTACAAATTTGTATCAAAAAAATTCTCATTGATTTGTAATTATATGTCTCTTTTTTCTTAAATTAGTTATTCTCCAAAATTATTGGACAGGTAGAACGTGAATCAACTAGGACAGGTCGTGATAGACAGTTTCTATAAACCAAACTTTCTATTGAACCGAAAACCCAGAAGTTGTTGGCAAAGTCAAATGGGAAATAAAAAATAATTAAGTTGAGTGTATCCAAACCAAGTCAAAAATTAAATGTATAAAAAAGTAGGTGATATACAGCTAATTTAGTAAGAAAAAAAAAATTGGTTTGTGAAATTTTATGGCCTTGTTTTACTCTGCAATCAATGAAGTGAATAGCCAAAACCTTTAGAATAGATTTGAATTGCCTAATGATAGATAGTCGTTATATTCTGGGATTGTTTGGGGTATCTTAAATAAGTATATTTTTTATTTTTTTAAATTAAAAAGTTAAAGAGAAAAATATAAATGTTTGGATTAATTTTTTGACTTTTTATGAAAAAATATATATTAAAAAATTATATAAATAAATGTGTAGAAGAAGATAATGTAGTACACCGTATGAAATGGCAGGCAGCCGGCTGGATGTGTCGATGGAAAAAAATTGCCCCCTTTTTGGGTTTTAATTGGACTGTGTTGTTCGGCCTGTGGAGGCCACTATGGGTCCTGTTTTTCTAATCGGAACCGGTTAATGTGTAGAAATCGTCGAGTTTTATATGCTTGTAAAAAATCATATTGATTGTATATTGACAACTATCTGATCCTGTTTGTTTTCTTTGTCAACTGTTAACTATAATACCATCTAATTTTTATACAAAACTGATTTGATCATATAGTTAGCGATATCTGATAGACGTGATTTTTTACAGGCATATATTACTAGACGAATTCTACATATTCAACGATTCGGATTATCAAAACGAGACCCATGATAGGCCCCCACAGGTCCAACTTTACCATGCAAATAAGTGAATGTAGACATGGCCTTGTTTGGTTTGTATTTGAAAAACATGTTTTGAGATAAAAAGTACAAAAATTTGTTTGTTTTGGTTTTTTTTCAAAAGATGTTTTGAAAAATTATTTTGAGAGAGAGTTTTGGAAAAAGTGATTGATTTGATGTGTATGAGAGAGAAATTTGTTTGAAAAATTTGTAAACCAAACAAGTTTTGGAAAAAAAATTTAAAAAAATTTGTTTAGTTTGATTACTTTTGAAAACTTATTTACAGAGGCTGACGTGTCTGTACGTTGATGGGTTGGTCAGATTCAACTTTTATATTAATTTATCATTTAAATTAATATTTTGTATATTATTATTATTTTATTTTTTTTATAAATAATAATAATTTTTTAACATTTTTAATAATTTTTAAACTTTTTAACTTTTATTAAACTTGCCAGCCTCAATCTATTAGTTACTGGATATATAGTCAAAATCAATTATTCAATGAGATGTTGACCCATAGTAAATTGATTTGATCTATGTTAATAATTAATTGGGTAGTTTATACTTTGTCCCGCTTAAGTTTTACCTCTTTCTTATTTTGGTTCTTTAAATTTAATTTTTCTCATTTTGATCTTTTATATTTATAATTTTTCTTACTTTGGCTCTTTATATTTGTAATCTTTTTCACTTTGGCATTTTATATTTGCAATTCTTTCTATTTTGGCCTTTTAAGTTTGATTTTTTTTCACTTTGACCTTTTATACTAGCAATCTTTTCTACTTTGGCCCTTTATATTTGCAATCATTCTCACTTTACTCTTAGACCAACTTCCATCAAAAAAATTAACAGAATCTGCCACATCACCAACCAATCAGCTCCACATATGATGTAAAAAATTCACTAAAGATACAAAAAATGAAAAATAGAAACAAAAAAATTGAAATTTTCATTTTGTCTTTAGTGATTTTTTTTTAAAAAAATTATTAATAAACATTATTACATATAGATGTATCTAGATTTGATGCAACTAAAAAAATAAAAACAAATTTAACTAAAAAAATAAAAAAATTCACTAAAGACGAAAAAAAATAAAGTAAATTTTTCATTTCATAATTGACAATACAGGTATTTGACTTAGTATATTTTCATTTTTTTCCCGTCTTTAGTAAAAAAAAAAATTTTTTTTTAGTTAAAATTTTTTTATTTTTTTAGGTGCATCTAATCTAGATGCATCTATAATGTAATAATGTTCATGAGTAAATTTGAAGAAAAAAATTCACAAAAGACTAAAAAAAATTCAATTTTATTATTTTCTATTTTTCATATTTTGCATCTTTAGTGAATTTTTTTACATTACACATGGAGCTGATATGTTGGTGATGTAATAGATTCTGTTAATTTTTGGGGAGTTAGTTTAGAAGTAAAATAGGAAGGATTGTAAATATGATGAGTCAAAGTGAGAAGGATTGCGAACATGAAGGGCCAAAGTGAGAAAAATCAAATTTAAAGATCAAAGTAGAAATGATTGTAAATATGAAGGATTAAAGTGAAAAAAATCTAATTTAAAGGGTCAAAATAAAAAAATAGGTGAAACTTTACCTAATTAATTTCATAAAGGGTTTTGGCTTAGATGAGTGACGTGACTCATCCAGGAATATATGTTTGGAACCACGAAAAATTATCTTTGGTCCCACTGAAAAATTAGAATTTCAAAAGTTGAATCTAGTGGAATAATTAGATAAATTAAAATTGTGATTTTTTTTTTTAGTTTATGTTTGAATTTTAGATCTAAAGAACGATTTATAGATGGAAAACAAAAAAAAAAATGAAAACATGAATTATATATATATTCACATTTTTTCTCATTTACAAATCTCTCAATAATCTAAAATTCAAACATAATCTTAAGAACAAAACTCGATAATTGAGACTTATTAAGCTCATTTTTCTATTTCATTAAATAGATTTCTCTAGGTCAAAATTCATCTTATTCCTTTTTGATTTTGTCTCGGAATATTTTATCTTTTTATAGTTTGAATATAGGCAAAGAACCCTTATGATTTATGATTTTGAATTAAAGCGCAAAGCTAATTCTATTAAAAGTAAGGATAAAATTACCTAAATATCCCTATGGTATATTCTCTTTTTCTCTTCCCTAATATATATAATTTCCTATCTTAATCACATATTCAACAAATAAAATCATAGTAAATTGAACACCCTAATTTATTATCATAGAATTACCTTAATCTAATTTTTAATTTTTAACCCAATTTATTATTTAATAACATTTTAAATCAAACAGTTACACACACACACACATACACATATATATATATATATATATATAAATTAACCTAAATAATCTAATTTATTACCATAAAATTAGCTTAATCTACTATTTAATTTTTAACCCAATTTCTCATTTAATAACATTTTAAATTAAATTAATTTTTTGATAAAAGATGACAATTAAGGTTAGGGTTTGATTAGCATTAAAATTTAATTTGGAAAATAAGATGAATATGAGGGTATTATTGACGTTTGATTCAATTTTTGATTTTGACTTAACACTTTTGCATTATTCACTCTCAATTTGAGCGAGTGTGGCACACCTTCCGTTATCTTTAACAGAAAAATAGCACTTTAGTCCAAAACATAAGTGAGTTTTTTACCTGTATTTAAACCATAGGGAGTAGAGAGAATTTTACCCATCTATCTATCTATATTATTATAAAGTGAATACCTTTGGTGGTGCGAGAGGAGTGGGACTCAAACATTGAACCTTGAATTAATCTAATGAAGAAGACTCTTACTACTTGAGTGACATATAATATAGAATACATATTTTATTTTATTTTTAATTATTTGAATTACACATGTATTACATGTACCAACCGTTAGTATACATAATAGAGGCACGTGGTTTCCACCACGAACCGTTCATTGTAGAGCCCTCATTGCAAATCATTCATGGAAAACATTAAATCGATTTGATAATTATAACATTGTTCTTTTATCGCATTTGTCTATGCAAAAATAGACGATAATTATATTTTTAAAAATAGAATATTTGTTTTTTTGAAGACAAACACAATAAAATGAAAAGATTATAATATTAGATCGACCTAATTTGTTTTATGAATAATATATATATATATAAAAACCCTATAAAATGAACAACTCCAATCATTAAAATAAAATCCATAATAGGCTTCATGAATCCTAAATTCATATTTAAACTTGAAAAGCTTTTCAAGGCTGTCAATCTTTTTTAATTTAAAAAACGAGTTGTATGCATGCACTGCATGGTTACTCCCTTCCACACTCATTTCTGGTTACGTGTAAAAACATCTTCTTTTTTAATTTAATTGACTGCGTAAAACCTCTTTTTTCGTCACTTCGGATTCTTTTTCAGCAAACCAATGAAAATTAACCAGGCCCACCAAAACCATTGATTTAATTTGGTTTTCCTGTGGGCTGGCTTTGAATTCGTTAATCGCAATTCCAGGAAGGAGCGTTGCAAAAATCTCATCAATGACACAAAAACTGTTGTGAATATTACATTTCAGTAGAACAGTGACAAAAAAAATTATGATGGTACAACTCTCCACTATGCATGATGCAAATCTATTTCGATACTTGTTGCAATTCTCTGTGTCTGTCAAAATTGCACCAAAAATGATTTTACAGTTGTAGTGCAATTATTTCGTGATTGTTTCCACCTATTTGCAATATTAATTTACTCAATACTGTTTGCATGGGAACTATTTGCCAAATAAACCAATCAGGAGGGTGTTCTTGGTCCTTTTCTTTTGAGCATGTCTTCACTGAGAGGATTCATATTGTCATTTCATATAGGATTGAGATCATATATGCCAATTTCTCAAAATTTGACAAGGGTTTTTCTTTATGTTATATTTATCGTTTTTTTTTTTTTTTTGAAAGACAAACGGTGACGACTCATAGAATAGGCAACTTAAGGGGTCGTAATAGATGTGTCATGCTATAATATATTCACCCTAAAGGGTGGTATATGCATAGTTAAAACTATCAATTCAAACAAATCTAAAAATTGAAAAAGTGAGTAAAAAATATATCTTTTATTAAATAAAAAGTAGTCGAGTCTAACATTATCAAAAGGGTAAATTACACTAATCTTTTATGATGTTTAAAAAAAAAATACTATAAGTCTTACTTTTTGCATAATTACATCGATTTCTTTCTTAATAAGATTAAAGAAATCAAAATTAATGCAGATAGTATGAAAACACAAAAACAAACAATATAAAATATACATTTAAGTACAAAAAAACGTAACAATATTATTTTTTTTATTCACATAACTAATAAAATATTTATAAAAAAATATATTAAATATTATATGAATTAAAACTTTATAAAAGTCTAATATAATTATATACCTAACTTGTTGAGTTTATTATATCTTCTTTAAATCTCAAAGTGATCATTATAATTTAACCTTAGAAAAAATAACAATACCATTTCATCGGTTAAATAAAAAAATAGAGCAAAACAGTCCCCTCGTTGGATGAAAAAAAAGCTTCTTTGTTACATTTACACTTTCATTATATAAAATAAAATAAAAAGTTCACAATTGTTTCCCTGTGCCATGATTTGAGGCACATCGTCCTCGGTGGACAGCTCATCATCATCATATGTCGTTCAAATCACGACCCACACCAGTCATATTGAGTAAATAGTCACTTATGAAGAGAGGAGAAGTTATTTAGTGCCTCGTGAAAGGTAAATAAAGTAAGATTTATGACTTTGTGTTGTAATATGCAAGATTGGTAGATAGAATAAGATTTATAATTTTGTAATGAGATATGGAAGAATGACAAAAAGTTTTAATATTTTGTGATTGGCAAGGGTACTGAGGCCTCGTTTGGGAACATGTTAATTTAGTAATTTTTTGGTTATTTGGTTAAAATATGAGCTAAAAAAATTAGTATATTTGGGATGACTTTTTGACTTTTTACGAAAATATGTGCAAAAAGTAGAGAGAAAAGAGAATCTTTGACTTTTTAGTATAGATTGTTGACTTTTTGACTAATTTAGTAACTTTTTGACTTTTTAACTAAAATCGAAGGGTTCCCAAACGAGGCCTGAGACATGTAATATTTCTAAATCACTTAATAATTTTTCTTTAAAGAGACACTTTCAAAGAAGGATTAATGACATTCGCGAGATTATTTAATAATATTAGAATAATACTTTATACAATTTATGTTGTGACACTTATTTTATTTTTTTTAAAAAATTAATAAAAACATATTAAGACATCACCTAAATTTACGTCATGACTACAATATAGAAAGAGGAAAATCAAATAATGAGTGAGAGAGAGGCATTTTGACGAAGTTGACATGATATTGGTGGGCATTCATTCTCTATTGTAATACAAATCCAAGTGGACTGATGAAGAAGAGTCCACAAACCAAAACCACCATTTCAACAGTGTTCAAACCATTCACTCAACCATTCCATTGACTTTAAGCTAAATTAGTGACAAACCCTGCCTTATTTTTTTTTTAGTTTATTAGTCTTTATAGTGATTTTTTTATATTTAATTTTGAGTCAAAGTTTCACACTTAATAGGTCCAGACCAGTCAGCCCAAACAATCTTTAAAAAAAAAAAAAAAAAAATTGAAAAAGTATATTAAAGATGGAACCATGCCAAATGTTATCAAATTAGTAGACTTCATATGTAAAATGTTTCTAAACTTTTTATATTTTTAAAATCGTTATCTAAACGATGAGAAAATCTAATCGCACTAGAGGTCAAGGGATCAAATCTTCCCGGCAATGCTCCCCCTGCCAGACTACAGTTTTCGATGCACCAGAGAGAAAGAAAGAGTGGAATCAAAAGGAAGAACAGCAATTAAAAGGAACTCAACGCCAGTTTCAGTTCCAAACAAGCCCTTATACCCTCCACTGGTAATTCAAAAGTTTGGAGATATATACACATTGGAATATTAGGTTGGTATCATACCAAATATGTCCAACACAACACATGCACATCTCTTGAAACCACATCATGGGGAAACAGCAATATATTCAAATATGGAACTGTAGAAGTCATTGACGAAAAGGATAGGTCATATTATCATCAATATGTCTATAATTGTTGATCCATACAGAACGAGTCAAGTCCGTATTGCGGGTACGTTGACCAGAGTCGCCACGCTTTGAAACATGCTGTCAAAACTCGAGAACACGTAGAAGAAGACATTATGTATGACGAAAAGTCACCCAAAGAACACTAATGGGAGAAACAAAAAAGAAAAGAAACAACATTAATGGAAACCATGTACACAAGTTCAAAATATTCCAAAAATGCCAAAACCAAAAATCAAAGCAGATTTTTGAAAGGCCATAATCAGCATTTGAAGCAAATCAATGTAAAGAAGTCCGTGTTCTTACAGTTTCAAAATAGGGGCGTTGTTTGGATCTGATTCTCACAAGCTCAAGCTCTGTGCCTTTTATTGAGTATATCTTGCCTGAGTTTGTTGGTCACCCTCAACAGGGACGGAACTAGGAGAGCCATGACCCCCCTCTTGTTTTTATGAAAAATATGATTTGTTGTAATATTTTAAAAGTATATCTTATTTTAAACTTAAAATGTCCCTCAATATAAAAAATATATATCTCATTTTTCTTCCATGTTGCACTTTCTTTTCATTTTGCACCAAAAAAACTTCATCCTATTAGAAATTACTTCTATGCAAGGTTCTGAAAAGCGGTTGCGGTCGTCGTAACGGTGGCGGTGACGCGGTTGCGGTTGCAGGGTGTAAAGGCCGTAGCGTAACGGTTGCGGTAACCGAAACTATGAATTTTTTTATTTTTCGCACAATTTGAAAAAAACTTATCAATACGCATATTTTTTTTCCATGATCATATTTATTGGGTTTAAAATAAATATTAATAAATTTTTGTAAATTTTTAAGTATGATCCAATATATTTCATATTTTTAAATCACTATAAATTGAGTTTTTTACATTTTATTTTAATAATTAATGACTTTATATTATACAAAAAATCAATCACTAACTATTGCATATAAGATAAACAATGACAAAAGTAAGAGAATAAATAAGAGCCTAAATATATATATATATATATATATATATACATATTTTAACTAAGCCAAATAGATAATGACCACACTTATTATTATTATTATTATTATTATTATTATTATTATTTTCAAACAATATATAGATAGACACACACAAACAAAATGGTTGAGTGATAGCAGCCGAATAGAATAGCATAGGTCTTACAGCTTCAACAAATCAATAACATGTTCTTCATCTTTTCTCTTCTCTCTCTCTATCTCTTACTCCTCCATTTTCTCTCTTTATCTTCCCTTTTCTCTCTATCCCTCTTCTCCCATTTTCAACTGTTTTTTTTTTTTTGTGTGTTTTTTCGAAAGAAGCAGTTTGGAACCGTTATGTAACAGTGTGTAACAAGTCGTTACGACTGTTATGGCACCGTTACGACTGTTACGGCAGCCGCTACGACCGACACACCTGGCCACGATCGGGCGAGATAAGCCGAGCTCGGTAGCATTCCGGCATAACCGAGCTAATCGTGCTCCCACAAAACCTGGGTAGTAGAAGCCTGTCACGGCAAAGGTGGACGTCGGGGATGAGCCTCGACTGAGCAAGTTCCAATCTGGGAAAGCTCGGTCCAAAACATGAGACCGTCCTCAGGCCCTGGCCACAACCGGGCGAGATCAGCCCCGGGTAAGCCCAAGTTAGCTAGGCCTAAACTTGCTCGGCTCCATCCTATCCGGCTTCTTCCACGGCCCAAAGCCAGACTATAAATCTCTCTCTCAATTGCCCCTTAATTCCGTCCGCAAAAGCGTGACTGAGATTACATGATCCGACCGGGGTAGATTCTTCCTCGGTCTTTAACTTGCAATGCCTCAACCACTCTAAATCCTGATCTCGGTTTATCAGTTTGCTCAGCTAACGCCTCGACTCGCCTTTTTGTCTCTTTAATTCTGACGCCGCCATCGATTGGGACACGCGTCAATCATTTACTGGCCCTCGAGCAGCCAACCCAATTGTCCCTTCATATTCAAATTTGGGCGACCTTTTCACTCCTATAGACATGCCAACTCTACCTTCACTTTGTTCTTACTGACTCTCCTTCATTCCAGACGTCTTTGAGCTACAGTGCTTGACCTTCATTCTTGTTCTTCTTCTTCGTTCATGCTTGAAGAGGTAGCCTCTGCCTCCAAACTGGTAAGTTCTTCGAATCCTCTTTGGTATTTCACATTCTAGGGCATAAAGTCCATAGGTTTTAGGATATCCCCCCCCCAAAGACCCTCTCCAGCCCCTGTTCTTTTCGTTGTTCTTCAATTCCAGTGATGAACACAAGAAGATCTGGAGCAGACCGGGCTCCCAGTCTTCTTTTGATCCCAAAAAACATCAAAACCACGCAAATTGCAAGTTTGCAAAAACCCCTGTAGAAACCGAGGTAGGCAGAGGAGTTAACCGCTCGACCGGGCTAACATCTGGTCCGCTTGAGCGGCTGAGCTCCTATGTTTACCTTCGTGACCGAGGTGGTCTGGAACTCTACCTGACAGAGCTAAAGTCAAGCTCGTTTTGCGCGACCGCGCTCCCACTTACACTTACCCTTCTTTTCCTGCAGAGTCCAAGGAGACCACACACCAACACCAAGCCTCTTAAAGACCGAGCAGCCACCAAACCAGAGTTTGTGCCAAACCACCTCAACCGCGCTAAAACCAGCCGGCCACACATGGGGCGCTACCGCTTCCTGGTCGACACGCCGGTCGCTTTAGCCGCGTTCCGGGAAGAATATGGTATCCCGGACGACGTTCACCTAGAGCTCAGTGCCGAGGACACGACCCCATGGGGCAGATTAGAACAGTGCCCCTTCACCGTGTTTTCCATATAGAAGGTGGTCTCCGCTTCCCGGTTAACCCGTTGATCTGCAAATTCTTGCGGCGCATCGGGCTAGCTCCAACCCAAGTCTCAACCAACACCTACCGCATAATTAACGGGATCCACGAGTTGAACAACTGGCTAGGAACCAACTTAGAAATGGCCAAGATACTTCGCCAGTATACCCTCGGGCATACAGGCGATGGTCTTGCCTATTACTTAAAGATAAGACCGGGCAAGGAGAAAATAGTAACCGGTACCCCAGACAAGGACTTACATGACGACGACTTACATGACGACGACTTTTTCTGGATGTCCGGTAATTATGAAACAGCCGACGTGCCGGGCTGGTTTATCAGCAAGAATTTCGACGAAACATGTAAGCCGTGCTAACTGCTCGGTTAGATTACTTTCCTTAACCATTTTGTACTAATGTGCTTTGTTCCTTTCCTCTTTGCAGCGATCGAAGCTTTACAAGCCAACTACCGTTATTCCAACGAAGCATCCATCAGAACCGTGCTTCGCTACCGCAATCGGGAATGCCACGAAGTCCTCGGTTATGTGCCAACTTATAGGTACTCTGCTCCATGCCAAAGTAAGGTTACAGACTTCCTTCGTGCATCATCTTTCCCTCCCGATCCCACATTGCCGGACGTGCCACTTATCCGGTTGACCGAGGCAGAAGAGATGGCCAAAAGAAGTCGCATCAAAAACCTCCTCACTGCTACCTCCACCGAGCTACCGATCATCCTACCCCGCACAGCCGCTGCCGATCAATCGAGCGGGACCGTAGTTGCACTGGCATCTCCTACCGCCCAACAGGCAAGCAAAGAAAGCCGCCGGGCTGGGAAAAGGCCACGTACCGACCCCTCTGCCGAGCTAGTTGCGGAGTTGAACACCGGGCAACCAGCGGTGACAACTGACCCAACACCACCATAGAAGCCACAGCTCAAGCACCGGGGTAAAGAGATCTCGGCGACTGCCTCGGTCAAAGGCGACAATGAGCATCTACTCGCCTTTGACCTTACCAAAGCCTTGCTATTACCGAGCGACGTGGTAGGCAGCGACCACGTACTGGACACCTGACTAGTGAAGTCCTCGATCAAGTCCATGACCCGGGTAAGGACTCTGCGTACTTTGGTCAAATTTTTCCAAGTGTTTGCTCGGTTTTCTTCCTCTGATAAAGTTTTCTTCTTGCAGGCCATCCAGAAACAACACTTGGTGATGGAGAGGATCCACCGACTCCGGCAGAAGGCAACCGACACTGCCAACCATGTTGAACACCTTCAAACCGAGCTCGGACGATCCAAGGCTTCGCTAGAGATAGCGAATTCTGGCAACTCTAGGTTGCTCAGCCAGCTTGGTGTCACCGAGCAAGAAAGGGATGCCATCTGAACCGAGCTAGAGGCGTTGAAACAATCAAGGAAGGAGGAGCTGGAGGACGCCAACAATGCCGGTTTCAAGGAGGCCGAGGAGAACTACACAAAGCAAGTCCATGCCACCCAAGACATCTTCTTCAAGGCGGGCTGGAAGGTTGCTTGTGAACAGCTCGGTCAAGGATCTGGGACCGACGTGTTTGCCTCTCCCCCAGCTGCCTTCCTGCCGACGTACCTTATGCCATATACCAACGACATCTTCAGCGCGTTGCAAGCTGAGGCCGAGGAAGAAGAAGCGAAAGATGCCGAGGAAAATGCCGAGGGTGACAACCGCCCAAAGCAGGCCAGCCAGAGGCAGACCGGTGTCCAGGAGACCATAACCACGGTCGACCTGGAGGCGAAGGCGACCGCGACCGGGGATGAATTCACAGATCTTTCCCCCTTAGTTTAGTTTTCTTTGTCTTCTTTCTTTTTCGCTTGAAAATGTAACCGGGCTAGTGCCCCACCTTTTGTAATGCTATTCCTCATCAATGAAAAGTTCTATTTTCATCAAGTGTTTGCACCGTGTTTAAGCTAAACAACTTCAGTCGGGCAAACGACCTCGGCTAAACAAATCATCGACTCGCCCTTAACCAAATTACCAACTTATTCAACCGGAATAAAACATCTCGGTTGTAATCACAAAGTTGTAAAACATCAACTTTTTCACACGGAGTAAAACATCTCGGTTGAAATCTCGAAGTTGAGTAGAACATCAACTTATTCAACCGGAGTACAAACATCTCGGTTTCGATATCAAAGTTGAGCGAGCCATTAACTCAATCAGCCGAAATAGAACATCTCGGTTAGAATCTCAAAGCTGTGTATATCATCAACTCGACCAACCGAACTAGAACATCTCGATTAGAATCTAAAAGTTGAGTAAATCATCAACTCAACCAACCAGAGTAAAACATCTTGGTTTCAATATCAAGTTGAGCAAGTCATCAACTCAATCCACCGGAATAAAACATCTCGGTTGGAATCTAAAAAAGTTGAGTATATCATCTCGACCAACTGGACTAGAACATCTCGATTAGAATCTAAAAGTTGAGTAAATCATCAACTCAACCAACCGAAGTAAATCATCTCGGTTAGAATCTAAAAGTTGAGCAAATAATCAACTCAACCAACCGGAGTAAATCATCTCGGTTAAAATCACGAAATAAGCATTAAAAACAACAGATTGCTTCAACAAAGGTAAGTCACTTCTATTATATTAACAAAAAGAGTATTACATTCTCAAATGTAAGGCAAACAAGTCATTGCTCAAAAGAATAACATAAAAACTATGAAGACTAAAAATAGTACAGTTTGAGGTTGGCTGCATTCCATGGCCGGGGTATGTCTTTGCCGTCCAAATCTTCCAAGTGGTATGCCCCCTTGCCCACCAGACCGGTTATCCTGTAGGGTCCTTCCCAGTTTGTCCCTAGCTTGCCTTCGCCTGGCACCAGGGTGTTGCCCATGACCTTTCTTAAAACCCAGTCGCCAATTTTAAATGGTCTGGGGTGCACGGTTTTGTTGTACTTTCTGGACAATTCTTGTTGGTATGTAGCTACGTAAATCAGAGTTTTTTCGCGGCGCTCTTCAACAAGGTCCAATTCCAGGGCAACTGCTTCAGAATTCAGCTCGGGCTCAAAATTTTCACTGCGGATGGTGGGCATGCCAATTTCCAATAGGATGACCGCCTCCATGCCGTATGCCAAGGCAAAAGGAGTTTTCCTGGTAGATCGCCTCAGGGTTGTCCGGTATGCCCAGAGGACACTTGGTAGTTCCTCGGCCTATTTTCCTTTGGCCTTCTCAAGTCTTTTCTTCAATCTGTCAAAGGATGGTCTTATTTGATGCTTCGGCTTGGCCGTTGGACTGCGGGTAAGCCAGAGTGGAGTTGTAGAATTCAATCTTCAATTCTTCACAAAATCCTCTGAATAAACGGCCATCAAATTGGGTGCCATTATCAGAGATCAGAATCTTGGCGACGCCAAACTACGTTACCACATTCTGCCAGACAAACCATTTGACGTCTTTCTTCTTGATAGTTGCTAGGGGCTCAACTTCAACCCACTTGGTGAAGTAGTCTGTAGCGGCAATGAAGAACTTCCGGTTGCCTGGTGCCGTTGGGAGTGGTCCCACTATGTCTAGTCCCCACATCGCAAAAGACTAAGGGCTTGTGAGGGGAATGAGTTCTCTGGCCGGTTGGTGAATTTGGTGGGCAAACTTCTAGCACTTCTCACATTTGCGAACATATTTCTGAGCGTCCGCTTGTATGCACGACTACCAATATCCTTGCGAGATAGCGCGGTAGGCCAAAGATCTGCCCCCTATGTGACTGCCACATATGCCTTCGTGAATTTCGTACAGGAAAGCTTCCACGCAGTTTGGGTGTACACACTTGAGATAAGGACCGGTGAAAGACTTCTTGTATAAAGAGCCAGATGGAGAGAGCCAAAACCGCTCTGACTTCACCCGGACTTTATGCACTTCCTTTTTATCGGCCGGAAGTGTTCTCTCTTTCAAGAAGAGGACAATAGGGTCCATCCAAGAAGGGCCAAGCTCGGTGCAGAGTACTTCTGTCTACTCCGGTTCCTCTATACTAGGCCTTGGAAGAAACTCAATCAGGAAGGGACTAGGAGAGGTTCAGTCGACCATGGAAGCTAGACCTGCCAACTCATCCGCGCGGCCATTGTCTTCCCGTCCAATTTGTTGGACCCTAATCGCTTGGAATCGCTTGATGTGATCCCTTACCAGGGCTTGGTACTTCGTTATTCTGTCATCCTTAGCTTCGTAAATCCCAAATACTTGGTTGATAACCAGTCGGGAATCGCTGTAGACTATCACCTCGGACGCGCGCACCTAAAGCGCGCTCTTAAGTCCGGCCAGTAGCGCCTCGTACTCGGCCTCGTTGTTTGATACAGGGAATCCGAGGGTGATAGAATGCTCAATGGTCAGACCATCTGGCGAGACCAAGACTATGCCTAGCCCAGCACCGTGACGATTCGAGGCCCCATCCACAAAAAGTTTCCACATTTTGCCAACAAAAAGCTTCAAACATTCTGAGGGTTCCTGTGAGGCTTGAAGGTTGATGGGATCACGGTCACTCGGCTGTTCGGCTTCAGGTTCAATGCTGATTGGTTCCACTTCCTCCCCCCTCGGCGACGAGGCACCGGACCCAACAGGTTGGTCTATTATGCCCAAGTTCGTCGTTGCATCGTCGGGCTACGGGGACATGCCGGCTAGAGGTTCTATGGTGGGGCGCGCAAGTTCCACGTCTCCAACACTGCCCTGCTGTGCAATTTCGGTAAATTCTTCATTGGTCTCCTCGGTGACCGTGGTGAGATCCACCGGACATACTTGGTGAATCCCGAGCGAGAACTCGACAACAAAATCTGCCAATGCTTGAGCTTTTATGGCCGTTCGGGGTTGAAACTTAACGTCGAATTGTCCCAACTCGACTGCCCACTTTAGAATTCGACAGGAGAAGTCTGCCCGTTCGAACAAGGCTTTGAGGGGAAACTCGGTCAAAATGATGATTGTGTAGGCGTGAAAATAGTGTGCCAATTTCTTGGAGGCCATCATCAATGTTAAGACAAGTTTTTCCAGCGGCAAGTATCTCGACTCTGTCGATAGCAAGGTTTTGCTCACGTAGAAGATGGGTAAATGCTGAATACCTGCTGACTGGACAAGCACTGCGCTAACTGCATGTTGGGATACGGCCAAATGAAGGTAGAGTTCTTCATCGGGCTTGGGCGTTACCAATAGTGGTGCAGAAGACAAATACTCTTTGAGTTCGGCCAGAGCCCGGTCACAATCCTTGTCCCACGAAAACTTGGATTTCAAGGCGCGAAAGAAAGGGCGGCAGCGATCTGATGACCGGCTTATGAATCGGTTAAATGCGGCAGCCATCCCGGCCAGATGCTGCACGTTCTTAGCCGAGTTGGGCTGCTTCAATTCCTGTACGGCTCTGATCTATGTGGGGTCTACCTCGGTTTGTGACTAGGAAACCCAAGAATTCTTCAGATCCCACGCCAAAGGCACATTTAGACGCATTCAGACGTAGCTTGTGCTGTTTAAGGATGGCAAACATCTCGGCTAGGTTGGACAAGTGGTCTGCTTGATGCTGGCTTTTAACCACCATGTCATCGATATAAGCCTCCATCGTCCGGCCTAGCAGAGGAGCAAACATTTTGGTCACCATCCTTTGGAAAGTTGCCCCGGCGTTCTTCAAACCAAAAGGCATGACTCGGTAGCAGAAGAGACCCCGTGGAGTAGTGAAAAAGGTGATCTCACGGTCGGGGCCATGCATGGCAATCTGATGATAGCCGCGGTAAGCATCCAAGAAACTGAGCCTGTTATGTCCGGCCATTAGATCCACCAACTAGTCTATTCTGGGCAGGGGAAAGCTGTCTTTAGGGCATGCTTGATTTATGGTCTTGTAGTTGACGTAAACTCGCCACTTCTCATTCTTCTTGGGCACTACGACCGTGTTTGAAATCCACCGAGGGTAGTGCACTTTCTGAATAGCCCGAGCTTCAAGCAAGTGCTTTACCTCCTTTGCAACTACCTTGGTGTGGTGCAGTGCCGATCTTCTGGTTCTCTGAATGACCGGCCTTGCCCCGGGGAAAACATTGAGCTGATGACAAATAAAGCTCGGGTCGATGCCGGGCATGTCGTAGAGCGACCATGCGAAGACTTTGATATTTGTCATCAAGAATTCTACCATCTCGGTCCTTTCTTGGGCGGTAAGGCTTGAGCCGAGCAAGAAGAACTTGTTCGGGCTTTCAGTGTCAATCCGCACTTCTACCAACTCCTCAACAACTTTGTCCTCAGCCTTGGCGCCCACATCTTCAAGGACTCCGCGGTCTTCCGGTCCTTCAATCATTTGGACAAAACCTTTGGCAGCTCGGCTCCCGTTCACTGCCATGAAGCATTGTTTCGACATGACTTGATCGCCCCAAATTTCCTCAATTTCCCCCATAACCGAGGAAAATCTCATAACCTAGCGGTAGGTCGACGCCACAGCCTACATAGCGTGAAGCCATCCCCTACCAAGGATCAGATTGTACGTAGACGGGACCTGCAATACCCAGAACTCCACCTGCTTGACCACGGATCCGGCTTTGACTGGTAAAATTATCTTTCCAAAGGCCACTCCGGTTGCGAGTTGAAACCAACTAGTAGAGAAGTTGCCTGAGCCAAGTCTGTATCTCGGAGTTTGAGTTGTTTGAACGCGTCGTAGTACATGATCTCGACCGAGCTTCCCTGGTCGATCAGGATGTGCTTGACATCAAATTCTTTGACGCGGAGTGTGACCACTAGGGCGTCGTTGTGTGGCATTTGAATGTGCTCTAGGTCCCTCATGGAGAAACTAATCACGTCTTTCTCCTCGGTCTTGCCCCTTTTGATCGCGAGCTGGACCAACGACACTTCCCTCATGTGTTCTGCCTTTTTAATCATTCCTCGTAGCTTGCATACATGCGTCGGCTCCACTATGCCATGGATCACATTAACCACTCCTGGAGGGGGCGCCTCCAAGTCATCCGGTCCATGTTGATCAGCCGGGGTGGGATGTGCAGCCTTAACACCCCCGTCAATGTAAAAATCCAAGTGTCCGGCTGCGACTAACTCCTCCAAGTGTCGCTTCAGCGGTGAACAGTCCTCTGTCCGGTGTCCTCGCTTCCAGTGATATGTGCAGCGGTATCGCGGATTGAAACCCTTTTGTGCATCGCCTAACTTAGCAGGAAACCGGACGTAATCCTCGTCACGGATCTCACTAAGTATGCGATAGATTGGAATCTTAAAAACTGTGGTGATGCCTGTCCAAGCTTTCAACCTTCTGTTGGCATCAGCTACGTCATCGCGGGGGTAGTCATCTCGGTCATTACGACGACCCCTTCCCTAGTTTCGACGATTTGAGCCTCGATCAGAGTCCTCTGCGCGATCATTTGGACGGTTAGTCTCTTGTCCAACCGCGTGTACCTTGCCAGCCGACCTCTTGTCTGTTGCCACCGGAGTTGTCTTCGTGGTGGAAGCCACCGCATCATCCTCTACCCGGATGTGTTTGTTGATGCGCTACATTAGTTGGCCCATGGATGTCGGCTGGCTCATAGTAAGCGAGTCCCGCAATCTATGTCCGACTGGGAGACCGCACTTATATTGAGTGATTGCCAGGTTAATCGGGCAATCTAAAATCTCATTGAAGGTTTCCCAGTATCTGGAGTTATGTGCCTTGAGTGTGTCGCTCGACTCCATTTTGACACTGAGAAGGTGGTCTACATCCTTCGGCGTTTTAGTGTTTGTCTTGAAACGAGTTACAAAGGCTTCCGCCAACTGCTGCCACCTTTCGATACTTCCCTCCAGTAGCCTCTCAAACTATTTCAAGCCCAGCTCGCCCAAACTCGACAGGAAGATTAGGCACATAAGAGCGTCATTCCGCCTATGTCCGGCCAGGACCTGTCGGAAGTGGCTTACATGCATGTATAAATCGGTCTTCTCGTCGTATAGTGTAAACTTAGGCTGGTGAAAACCCGCGGGGAGCGGCGTTGTTTCTATCTCTAGGGAGAAGGGAGTGGCACTCAGTCTTGCCAAATCTGTGTCTAGAAGGAGAGGCACAGCTGGGCGGGGTGGTGGCATTACGACTTCTTCACTGGCATGACCCTCGTAAGATAGCCGCTGGAGCGCCAGCACCCGCTAAGTCTCTCGCCGGCGAGCCCGCTCCTTCAAGACTGTCTGCAAGTCCTCTGAGCAAGCGGAATAGGAATACCTCGATGTCGTCGCTGGACGTGAGGGCTGATAGGTACTGTCTTGCGCGCTAGACCTCTTTTCAGGCGCGTCAGACTCTCCAACCCTGTAGCTTCTGGTGATACAAAGGGAGGGAGTGTGCCGCTGGCTCTAACTGCCTGAACGGCGTGGTTGGGTGCGCTCATTGTGGTCTCCCACTCCAGCAACATCCTTCCCTTTGACGTGCCGTTTGAGATCTTCCATCTCCGCCGCCATTCTTCAGATGACGGCGTCTTGGTCCCTTAACTTGTGCTCCAGACGTCTGGCGTGTGATTTTCTCTGCCGCCGGTGTCCGTCTGGGCTCCGAGAGTGACAAAACTCCTTCCACGCTTATTCCACGCGTCTCTCGAATGCCCTTATGGGGAAGTCTCTAGGTCCGCCATGGGTGGAATGGAGGGGAGTCTGTCTCTCCGTCTGGCTGACTCCAGGGTAACTCCATCGATGGCGGACAATGGTATCTCGTCGTTGTTCGCGATGGAAGGCGATCAAATGAGCTTGGAAGACAAGGTTTTGTCTGTCAAGTTCCCACAGACGACGTCAATTGTACGGGGAGCAAATATTCCGCAGAGCCCGTACTCCTTTCCACCAAGCTCCTTGTCTATCCGATCGACCTGCGAACACAACGGTGGTAAGCTACCTGGCGGTGTGTGGCCAGAAAACCCCTCCGACGGTCAAGTTAGCATACATTCAGGGATCTAGAGAGAGAGGAGAGAGTTGAGTGTTTAGGTTGTTCTCACCAAATTTCCTTTTTTAGCATGGGGGGTGCAGACTGGCTTATATACTTTCTGCACCCAGATCTGCTCCCATTAGTCTCTTGACACGTGGTGCTGCTCTCCCATCTGCCAGCACAAATCCTGCAATCACCACCTAACCAAATTGTCAGGCTATGCTAGCGGAGCCCGGCAGAGCGGCAAAACCACCTAGACCTTTCACGACCGCGCTACGCCGCGTACCCGAGTGCTCTATTCACCGAACTCCATACAGCCGAGCTCGGTAGCATTCCGGCATAACCGAGCTAATTGTGCTCCCACACAACCTAGGTAGCAGAAGCCTGTCTCGGCAAAGGTGGACCTCGGGAATGGGCCTCGACCGAGCAAGTTCCAATCTGGGAAAGCTCGGTCCAAAACATGAGACCGTCCTCAGGCCCTGGCCACGACCGGGCGAGATCAGCCCGGGTAAGCCCAAGTTAGCTAGGCCCAAACTTGCTCGGCCCCATCCTATCTGGCTTCTTCCACGGCCCAAAGCCAGACTATAAATCTCCCTCTCAGTTTGCAAATGAATGACATAAAAGATGGCCCACTTGTGTAGGTTTGCAGTGCACTTTATCGTTTCTTTAGTTTTAAATATACTTTCAATATATAATAAAATAATTCACTTGTAAGCACAATCTTCTCAAATTTCAATGAATCTCATGTTCTGGTGCTGCAAAATGGATGCTTCAATTTTGTTTCATGTCTACTTAGAGACACTCGTGCAACACAAGAAGAAAAATCTACAGAAAGTACAACTTAACGCCTTTGAAAAGTGCTTTAGAATTTCCTTCTGGAGAAAAAGCAAAGAAAGAAAAACAATGAAACAAGCATAACATATAGGAAAATTACCAAAAGGTAGTCAAACATGGTGTTTAGTGCAGCAAAAGTCAAAAAGAAAGGGGTGAGCAAAAGAACGCACCTGGAGATCATGAATGAGACTGTCAAGCGATTTGATCTTTCTATATGGCCAATGACGAATGCCAAATTCTTGGCACTTTTTCTTGAGTATGGTAAGGCCAACTTTCAAATTTTTTGAAGCTTTCGACTATGGGAAGGTCAACGTACTTGGCAAGATCTGTTAAAGCAAGTCTTGCAATATCTTTGGTTGCTGCCCTCTTTTTCTAATCCACAAAACCTGCAATTTTGCACCCAATTTATAATCACACTAAAATGCTAATGCAATAAATAAATAAACATTGTAACTTTTATCTAACAAGGATAAGATCAGGAGTTACAGCAATATACTAAGCAATGTCATAGAGAGAAGGCCGACTAGGTACAATGGATTCTTTACTGCAAATTAAGCTGACAATCGCCACTGAGTAGCCATCGGAGTTGCTAAGTGGGTATGCTCCCCACATTATTAATGAGGGTTCAAATGTTCTCCCCTATTTTCCCAGTTCACAAGCTTAGGGGGTGACCTTTGAACCTCGAGTTTAGCTTCCTTGGTGGATCCAAAGGACTCTATCTAAAATGGGTTCTCAATTATCAAGAAAAAAGAAAAAAAGAAAGTAACATGACAATCTAGGTAGCTTCCCTCTATATTATGGCTTACTTCACATTCATTACAACAAAAAAAGTCACTTTTCAAAAAACTATTAAAATAATGTATGGTAGTCCATGGACAGATGTATAAGCAACATATACCATTGCTTTAAATTCTAGATGGCAGCCAGCTTATTGAAATTGAAATTGTTGAATGTCACTCAACTAAATGAAGCTTTACTCCAACTACTTGAAAGGGCTAATATTGTTCATGAAGTCTTAAATGTCCACAAGCCATGGGGTTTTCACCTCCAGACCTGTAACAGGATGGACAACCCAGCTAAAAAGGGTAATGCCATTAATATGTCAAAGTTAAGATATCTTGGCAGTCTATGAAAAATAAGAACCTGAGTAAAGCAATTGTAAAGGTTCATCAAGAATAAAGGGGGTGACAAATGTATATTTCTCCTCTCTGATGTTTGATTAGTAGCAGGCAATTTATATCCAGCAACTACGCGAGTTCTTAGAAGCACCATGTGAATTCTTAACATGCATTCCTGCACAAATGACAAGTTTGAACTCCTATATTTCTCTTAACATCTCAAAGGAGACCTCTAAAATCCAAAAGTGAATCCATAGATGACTTGGTAATAGTGTGGGACCTAAACATGATGGGAAATTGGGAAATAAAGACATAGTTCCGCGTTATTGCCACTCTTACTAAAATTTACTTCTGCTGCTTTTTTTAGCCAATTATTACCGTGAACTGAACAAGGTAACTGTGAAAAATAAATACCCATTACCGCGCATTGATGACTTATTTGATCAGTTACAAGGTGCTCAAGTGTTTTCTAAGATCGATCTCAGATCGGGATATCATCAACTGAAGGTTAAACCGGAAGACATTGATAAAACTGCTTTTAGAACAAGGTATGGCCATTATGAATTTTTAGTTATGCCATTCGGAGTCACGAATGCCCCTGCTGCATTTATGGACCTTATGAACAGAATTTTTAAACCATACCTTGACAATTTTATTGTTTTATTTATTGATGACATATTGATTTACTCCAAGAGCATAGAAGAACATGAACATCACCTGAGACTTGCCCTACAAACCTTAAGAGAACAGAAACTGTATGCTAAATTGTCTAAATGTGAATTTTGGCTTGACCATGTTATGTTTTTGGGACATGTTGTTAGCAAAGATGGGATTTCTGTTGATCCGCAGAAAATTGAAACTGTAGTGAACTGGCCTAGACCAACAAATGTGACTGAAGTCCGAAGCTTTTTGGGATTGGCCGGATATTACAGAAGATTTGTCAAAGATTTCTCCAAGATTGCTTTACCATTGACTCAACTGACACAAAAGGGGACATCATTTGACTGGACTGACCAAAGAGAATCTGCTTTCCAAGAGTTGAAAACTCGATTAGTGACTGCACCTGTTCTTACCTTACCTTCAGGTACGGATGGTTATACTGTGTTTAGTGATGCTTCTCATAAGGGTTTGGGATGTGTTTTAATGCAGAATGGGAGAGTTATTGCTTATGCTTCCCGACAGTTGAGACCACATGAAAAGAACTACCCGACCCATGACCTGGAACTTGCTGCCGTAGTATTTGCACTGAAAATTTGGCGTCACTATCTGTACGGGGTGACATGTGAAGTATACACCGACCACAAGAGTTTAAAATATTTCTTCACACAGAAAGAATTGAACATGAGACAGCGGAGATGGCTAGAACTGATTAAAGATTATGACCTACAGATATTGTACCATCCGGGAAAAGCCAATACCGTTGCCGATGCATTGAGCCGAAAATCGATTGGAAACTTAGCCTGTTTGCTTACCGGACAGAAAGAGTTGCTTAGTGACCTTGAAAAATTAGAAATCGAAGTTGTCTTACGAGAACAAGGTGGAACCTTAGCTGCTATTTCTGCTCAACCGGTACTGATTGAAGAAATTAAGGAGAAACAGCAACTGGATGACTTCTTAAAGAAGGTCATCGAAGAAAGAGAATCTAAACCGAGACCGGGATTCAAATTTGAGAACAATGTACTGAAATTTCATGAAAGACTGTGCGTACCGAATGATATCGGACTGAAAAGAAGAGTTCTGCAAGAAGGCCACAATTCGAAATTGTCCATCCACCCGGGGAATACGAAAATATACCAAGATCTGAAACAGAATTTCTGGTGGCCGGGAATGAAGAAAGAAATAGCCGACTTTGTGTCCAAATGTCTTCATTGCCAACAGGTCAAAGCTGAACATCAACGACCTGCCGGATTATTGCAACCCCTACCCATACCAGAGTGGAAATAGGAGCATATCACGATGGATTTTATCGTTGGGTTACCTCGCTCCAGAAAAAGTATGGATTCAATTTGGGTTATTGTTGATAGACTAACCAAATCTGCTCACTTCTTACCTGTCAAGACAATCTATAATGCGGACAAATTGGCTGTTATCTATATTGATGAAATTGTGAGACTGCATGGAGTGCCTGTGTCTATTGTTTCTGACAGGGATTCGAAGTTTACATCGAGGTTTTGGCAAAGTCTACAGACTGCATTGGGTACTGATTTGAGGCTGAGTAGTGCCTATCATCCTCAGACAGATGGCCAATCAGAAAGGACCATCCAAACTCTGGAGGATTTACTGAGAATGTGTGTCCTTGATTTTCAGGGAGATTGGGAGAGTCATCTGCTATTAGTTGAATTCGCCTACAACAACAGCTACCATTCGAGTATTGGTATGGCGCCTTTCGAAGCATTGTATGGCGGAAAATGTAGATCTCCGATTTGCTGGGCAGAAGTTGGAGATGGGCCTTTGCTTGGGCCCGAGATTGTTTATGAAACAACTGAGAAAGTGAAACTGATACGACAAAGGTTGAAAACTGCACAGAGCCGTCAGAAAAGTTATGCGGATGTCAGAAGACGGGACAGAGAGTATGAAGTGGGTGATCACGTTTTTGTGAAGGTGACACCAATGAAGGGCCAGACTCGTTTTGGAGTCAAAGGCAAGTTAGCGCCAAGATACATCGGACCATATGAGATCATTGAGAAAATTAATCCGGTGGCGTATCAAGTCGCGCTCCCTCCTGAAATGGAGCATATGCATAATGTTTTCCACATTTCGATGTTAAGAGATTATCTCCGGGATCCCTTCCATGTGATTGAGCCTACTCGAGTAGTGTTGAGTGATGACTACACCTACGAGGAACGGCCTATACAGATTGTAAATAGACGAATCAAGAAGTTGAGAAACAAAGAGATCCCGTTGGTGAAAGTTGACTGGCAGAACCATGGTGGCATGTATGCCACTTGGGAAAGGGAAGACGACATGGCTAAAAGATATCCTGAACTGTTTCCACTGAACCCTGTTTTCTTCCACAATGAAGGTAACTCGAGTTTAGAGGACTAAACTCTTTCTAGGGAGGGGAGACTGTAACAACTCTCATACTGTTTACTGATTAATGACTGATTGACTACCGATAACCATCGATCACCGTTAAACCGAATTGATTATGACTGACAATTGGACTGATTAAAGTACTGAATTGACTGACTGGAATCCGGAATTAATTGACTGACTGTATCTGTGTAAATACATAATCCATCTGTTTGACTGTTTGATTATCTGTTCGTGTTTTATGTTTAAACTGCTAATTGAAGGCCTTATCGACGGCCGAACCAGAAATTGATTAGTGTTTTATGATTATCATAATTAATGTGATTTTATGGTATAATTATCTGAAAACTGATTAGGTATGATTAAATTAGATTAAAACGAGTTAAATAGATGAATTGGACTTATTTACAACCTTGCCCTTGAGTGGGCCACTACCTATACACCTTTGAGTTCATTACACTTAAATCAAAATGTTTTCCTCAGCCTTCTTCCTTGCATTGCCGACCTTAGAGAGAGAGAGGAACTAGAGGAGTGAATTTCATCTCATTTTGCTTGTAAATTGCTTGGTAATTGAAGGAATTGGAGTATAGGTTGCAAATTAAGCTTTCTCACCTTGTAATTGAAGCTCTAGGTAAGGATTTCAACCCCTCCTTGTTGTGTTTAAGCTTATTCATGCAAGATTCTTGAGCCTCTAGTGAAATAAGTCTAGAATTGGTTCATGATTGTTGATTTAGAGCATATTTCATGCATGCATGTTAGTGTTGTTGGAGTTTGAGTTGCGTTCATGGCAAAATATTGCTTGCATGTTCACAATTATGTTCAAGTCCATGATTTCATCATGTTTTGGAAACAATTGGCTCCTTTGAGCATCAATTTGGAACTTCAAAATGATTTGAATTCATGCATGTTTGCATGTTCATATTGTTCTTGAAAAATGGTTTGAAATTGGGTTTCAATTAAACACCCTTGGGCTTTGATTTCTCAAATTGAGTTTTGCACTATGATATTCTATATGTTTACAACTGTTTTCTGGAAATTCAGCCTAAGAGGATCGGTTTTGATGCTTTTGAACTTGGTTTTTGGCTTGGAGGTGCAATCTGGAATCTCCAGATTTTGCACTTCCGCTCGAGCGGGGTAAGAGACGCTCGAGCGGGGAATCCGAGCATCCAGTATCTCTGCACTGTTTTACAGTCCGCTCGAGCAGAGGATTGGGCGCTCGAGCGGAGTCATGTGTCTCACGATCGAGCGGGCGTCGAGCGCCCGTCGAGCGGAGATTTCACCCATCCAGTACTTTTACAGTACGCTCGAGCGGAAAAGTTGACGCTCGAGCGTGTACCTTTATTGCATAACCGCTCGAGCGGGGAAACCTGCGCTCGAGCGGGACTCTGTTTTTCTGCAAAATTCTGAAACTGCTTTTTGAGTACATCTTTGCATCCTCATCCCATTCTAGGCATTCCTAGGCCTAGTTTAAGACATCTTATGGAGGATATAGATGTAGAACACACCAAGGCAAATTAGGGATTTAATTGGTATCTTTCCTAGCTGTGTAGCTTAGTGTGTGTTTAATCTGTTAACTGTGTAGGGTTGGCGACTGGGGAGACGCGCTCTAGCTTACTGTAGCCCAAACTCTGTGAGTAACAATTGTGTAAAGATATGTTCAACTGATTGTCTTTTGAATACTGAACTGAACTGTTTACTGAACTGGTATTACTGAATGAATGTATGTCCTCTATTTCTGAACTGTACTGTGGTATCCTTAGTACCTACTGTTTACTGTTACTGTTACAGAGATCTCTGTCGGTTCCCTTGTGGAGCCACTACTGTTTACTGACTGATGGCCATCATTACTGTTCGGTCTTTTAAGACCTACTGTTACTGGTATGCTAATGGATGTACCACATATGACTGTTTACTGTACTGAGCAACCGAAATACTGATTGAAATAAACTGTTTTCATTACTGTAAGGACATTCATTCTAAACCCCTTTACGCTTTATGTTATTCACTGGGCTTTAGCTCACTGCTCATATATATATGTACGTGTGCAGGCACCGGACCAAAGCTAGAGGCGTCAAGGTTATTCCAGTTTTGTCAAGCCAACCACAGTGCCTCACTGTGAGGTTCCGAGTTCGCCATGCTATGGCTTGGGGTGTCTTTTCCCCCGCTGGTCCCTGTTACTGTTTTGTATTACTGTATAAACTGTTATCCACTGTACTGTACTGTTATCAAGGGATTAGATCCCTGTACTGAATGTCTGTAAATGCTTGTATAGCCTGTACTGTTGTGAATATACGAACGCATGAAAAATCTTTTTGGCATACAGACTGTCACAGCTCAATGGACATTATTTATTTACTGTTTTGGCTTCCGCCAGGCCCTGTACTCTGTTTTACTGTACTATTGTTAAGCAGGCCTTCGGTAATCTCGGATTACTGGCCGGTTACGGTGCTAAACCCATAGGGCCGGGTTTGGGTCGTGATAGTTGACCAGGCACTCCCTTGAACGCTTCAGCCGAGATATTCCATATCATCTCAGCCCCGAGCTAACACTTGAGTTTAATTTATACATAATTTAAACCCATATGGGAAAGTATAGGTTCTTAATAAGCTCACCAGGTGCTATGGCTGAGTTCTGAAAGGACTACCATATCCCTGATGATGTCCATCTTACCTTAGCCGAACTAGATACCACACCCTAGGGAAACCCTGGCTTTGTTCCTTTTACCCTTCTTTCCATTGTAGAAACCGGACTTAGATTCCCTGTACAGCCTCTTCTTTGCGAATTCCTTAAACAAACAAACCTCTGCCCTACCCAGCTTTCCACAAATTTGTACCATATAATAAATGGCATCGCCGAGCTAAACCGCCGGCTTGGCCTCAACCTCGGTTTGACCGAGCTATTTCAACAGTACTCTTTAGGCCAAAATGAGGACAGCTGGGTTTATTATTTAAGAATACGGCGCCGTCATGAAAAGATAATAAAGAATACCCCAGACAAAGACGTAAACGACGATGATTTTTTCTGGGTTTCTGAGAATTTGAAGACCATGAGGCCCAGATCCCAAGCGACTGAATAAACTAGAACAAAGAAGTCACCGGTATAATAACCTCGGCTTAGTTTTATACTTTCTTTACTTCAATTGTAAGCTTTGAACCGCACTAACCGTTGTAATTTTCCCTTATGCAGATTTAAACTTTTTAAAGTCGCAGTATAGTTACCCAAACCTTGCCACCCTTCGTGCCGCGCTAAGACATCCCGATCGAAGTTGGCCCGAGATACTCAACTTTGAGCCGACGTATAGATACAGCAACAGGCGAAAGACCAGGGTGACAGACTTCTTGCTGGAGCCCTCTCCTGAGCCTGATTCTTCTCTTCCACAAATCAACCTCATTACATTAACAGCGGAGCAAGAGATGGCAAAAAAGAGAGTTGTAAGAGCCCTCATCACCGAGACGAACCAGCCCGAGGTACCACATGCCGGTCAGACTCAGGAAATTGTAGTAGCCTTACCATCCCATCAGCCTTCATCATCCTGCCCAAGCAAATGTGCTCAGACTTCCACAACCGAGCCACGCCTTATCGACGAAGATAAAACCATCTTTCCTCAATCCACACCATCAAGCCCACAATCGGAGCACTCTGACCGAGCTAGCTCCTCCAAGTGGGTGTCAAAGGTTACATACAAGAACCGCGCTATCACTGATTCCGACTCAGTGGTTGCGGAAAAATACCATATGCTGGCCTTTAATCTGGCCAAGAGCGTCTGCCTTCCGGCCGATATGGATCACCATGACAATCTTATCGAGCTGAAGGCCATTCGCTCGGCTTCAAAATCAATGGTGTTGGTAAGTTCTACTTTTTCTTCTCTAAATTTCAACATCTTTTCGCTCGGTTTATCTCAAAATTGTTTCTCCCTTCTTGCAGGCCTTACAGAAAAACCACGTCGCACACAAGCGCGTGCTGGAACTTCGAAAGACCACTAGGGAGGCCATGGCAGAGGCCAATGCTAAAACAGCCGAGTTAAAAGAATCCCAGCAAAAGATGGCCGAGCTACAGACCGAAGTGGCCCGCCTGACCGGTCTTGTCAGTTCGGCTGAGGCAGACAAGCAGAAGGTTGCGGCCGTGATAAAAGATAAATATCTGCGTGAGCTGGTCAAGCTTGAGGACAAGAAAAACACCAAAATAAAAGAGTTAGAAAAGAAGGTGGAAGACGCGAAAGACCGCGGCTACAAAGAAGGTGAAGCCACCTACATTCTGCAGTGCGAAGCTGCTAAGGATATATTCTTCAAGTGTGGGTAGAAAGCGGCCGTGGCACAGCTCGGTCACGGTCCTGAAACCGAGGTCTTCCTGAACCCTCCTTCGCACTTCATACCAAGCTATATGACGGAGTACGCTCAAGCCATTCAACAAAAATTTCTTCAAGAAGGAGAGGACAACGAGGATCAAGCTCCTGAAGCCAACACCCAGTTCGGTCGCCAATCTATCTCTCCCACTCCAGTAGACTCCATCCCACCTTCAACTATCGTGACTGCCACGGTGCCTTCGATCGAGCTCAACCAAGGTGTTCTTGTCTCCACCGAGCTACCTCTGGGTGAAGACCGGGTTGATTTGGACGCCGATTTAGAATACATTTTCTCCTGATTTTTCTATTTTTCTTCTTTTGCTGCTAATGAAGTTCATGACTGGGCTGAGGCCCCACTTTTGTACCTTTGACTTGAATTTGGAATGAAATCTTCAGTTGTTTCAACTGTTAGTTCGGTTAACTGCTATGCTTGCATTTACTTTTCAATTGTAATCTTTAATGCAGTATAACATTTTCTTGTCGAGATGCCTATCTCGGTCTTGACCTTGAAATCTCCGATAATACCTGCCAACCTCTTCAGCCTAGGTTTTTACTTCAGTTGAAGATTACCAAAAGTTGTTTACTCCAGCCAACCACTCTTCAACCTGGATCATTATCTTCGCTGAAGAGTACTAAGAGTTGGTTATTCCAGCCAACCACTCTTTAGCCTAGATCCTCATCTCGGCTGAAGAGTAATAAGTGTTGGTTTTTCCAGCTAATCATTCTTCAACCTGGATCCTTATTTCGGCTGAAGAGTACTAAGAGTTGGTTATTCCAGCCAACCACTCTTCAGCCTAGATCCTTATCTCGGCTGAAGAGCAATAAGTGTTGGTTTTTCCAGCCAACCACTCTTCAGCCTGGATCCTTATCTCGGTTGAAGAGTACTAAGTGTTGGTTTTTCCAGCCAACCACTCTTCAGCCTAAATCATTATCTCGGCTGAAGAGCAACAAATGTTGGTTTTTCCAGCCAACCTCTTCAGCCCATATCCTAATCTTAGCTGAAGAGAGCTCAAAGTTGGTTATTCATGCCAACTTAGAGTGAAGTGTTTGGTTTTTCCAGCTAAACGTCTTGCAACCTGGATCCTTATCCTCGGCTTAGGAGAGGTGTTGGTTTTTCCAGCCAACTTCTTCAGCCCAAATCCTTATCATAGCTGAAGAGAGCTCCAGGTTGGTTATTCCGGCCAACGTAGAGGGAAGTGTTTGGTTTTTCCAACCAAACGTCCTACAGCCTAGATCCTTATCCTCGGCTTAAGAGAGGTGTTGGTTTTTCCAGCCAACCTCTGCAGCCTAGATCCTAATCTTAGCTGAAGAGAGCGCAAAGTTGGTTATTCCTACCAACCTTGAGTGAAGTGTTTGGTTTTTCCAGCCAAACGTCCTGCAGCTTGGATCCTTATCCTGGGCTTAGAAGAAGTGTTGGTTTTTTCAGCCAACCTCTTCAGCTCAGATCCTTATCTTGACTGAAGAGAGTGCAAAGTTGGTTATTCCAGCCAACTCTGCTTACAATGCCCCTAGCTCACTAAAATAACTTTTACAGCAAAAAATAATTGCGCTGAAAAGAAACTACTTGTTTTATTGAAAAAAAGAAAAATTACATGTACTTAAAAGAAAAGCTAAAAATAAAAGAGTTTGAGATTGACAGTGTTCCATGGCCTAGGAATGGTCTTGCCGTCTCCATCCTCTAAGTGGTATGCCCCCCTTTGCTAGCTAATCCAACCACTTTGTAAGGTCCTTCCCAATTAGGCCCTAACTTGCCATCTCTGGGTACCAGGGTGTTTCCCATTATTTTGCGCAGTACCCAATCTCCGATCTTGAATTGCCTTGGATGTACTGTCTTGTTATATTTTCTGGATAACTCTTGCTGGTATGAGGCGATGTGAACCAGTGCTCTTTCTCTCTTTTCTTCCACCAGGTCGAGTTCCAAGGCTATGGCTTCTCCATTTAACTCAGGGTCAAAATTTTCGCTTCTGATGGTAGAGAGGCCAATTTTCAGTGGGATTACTGCTTCCATGTCGTAGGCTAAGGAGAATGGCGTTTCTCCAGTTGATCGTCGAGGTGTGGTACAGTAAGCCCATAAAACATAAGGAAGCTCTTCAGCCCACTTTCCTTTTGCTTTCTCTAACCTTTTCTTCAATCCATCCAAGACGACTTTGTTTGATACTTCCGCTTGGCCATTTGCTTGGGGGTATGCCGGTGTAGAGTTGTAGAATTCTATCTTGTATTCTTCGCCAAAGCCTCTAAAAATTTTGCCATCGAACTAAGTGTCGTTGTCTGATATTAGAGCCTTGGGTATGCCGAACCGAGTGATAATATTCTACCAGACGAACTTCTTCACATCTTTCTCCTTTATTGATGCGAGTGCTTCTGTCTCCACCCACTTTGTGAAGTAGTCTGTTGTTGTAAGAAAAAACTTTCTGTTGCCGGGTGCCGTTGGAAGTGGCCCTACTATGTCTAGGCCCTACTATGTCTAAGCCCCACATTACGAAGGGCCATGGGCTAGTTAAAGGTAGAAGCTCTCTAGCTGGCTGATGTATTTGGTGTGCAAACTTTTGACATTTCTCGCACTTCTTGACATACTTTTCTGAATCTGCTTGCATGTAAGGCCACCAATATCCCTGGGAAATTGCTCTGTAAGCCAATGATCTCCCCCCTTGGTGGCTTCCGCATACGCCTTCGTGTATCTCGAACAAGAATGCCTCAACCTTGCTGGGATGGACGCATTTCAAATAAGGTCCTGTGAAGGATTTTTTGTACAAGGCCATTGATGGAGAGAGCCAAAATCGCTGCGAATTTGCTCTAATCTTGTTGGCTTCTTTCTTTTCTTCGGGTAAGACACCATCTTTTAAGAACATTATAATGGGATCCATCCATGAAGGGCCTAATTTGGCACAACATACCTCGGCTTCTTCGGGTTCTTCAATGCTTGGTCTTGGTAGGAAGTCGATCAGCAATGAATGTGGGATGGATGTGTCTGCCATCGAAGCAAAGCCTGCTAATTCGTCTACTCTACTGTTTTTCTCTCTGCCAATCTGCTCTATCCGCACTACTTCAAACTTCATGATCTCTTTTCTGACTAACTCTTGGTATTTAGCCATCCTTTCATCCATTGCTTCGTAGTCGCCTGAAATTTGGTTTACCACCAGCTGTGAGTCACTGTAAACCATTAGCTCGGTGGCCTTCATGTAGAGTACTGATTTTAGTCTTGCCAGAAGCGCTTCATACTCCGCTTCATTGTTTGATGCTGGGAAGCCAAGGTTGACTGCCTGTTCCACTAATAGGCCATCTGGTGAGATGAGGACTATGCCAAGTCCTGCACCGTGCGTGTTAGATGCACCATCCACAAAGATCTTCCACATCTCTCCAACGAATAGCTTCCAGCAAGTTGAGGGGTCGGATGATGTCTTTGGGTCGTGAGTGTTGCTGATGTTTTATTCCAAGTCCACACATGTTGTTTGCCCCTCACTATCTGATTGTACCAAGTTTTTGTTTGCTGATGAGTCTTTGCCTAGTGCAGCATGGTTCGCCTCTTCCTGCTCGTCATTACTCCGATCTGTTTCGGGGTGTGGCTGGGCATCCTGATTCAGGGGTTGCGCACTTCCTGCGGCGCTTTCCATCCCCATTTCGGTTGCACTAGTCAAGCCAACTGGGCAGATATGATGGCTTCCTGGGGTGAATTCTGCCGCAAAGTCTGCCAATGCTTGGGCTTTTATTGCGGTTCTGGGTTGAAACTTGATATTGTACTGTCCCAGTTCCACCGCCCACTTCAAGATTCGCCCAGAAAAGTTTGCCCTCTCAAACAAAGCTTTTAATGGGAAAGCTGTGAGGACGATTATGGTGTGGGCGTAAAAGTAATGCGACAACTTCCTTGATGATCAAGGCTAAGGCCAGTTTTTCAAGTACCTGGTTTCTGCACCCAGCAAGGTCTTGGTGACATAAAAGATAGGCAGGTGTTGGTTTCCTTCCACTCGGACCAACACTGCACTAACTGCGTGCTGTGAAACTGCCAGGTACAAAAAGAGCTCTTCTCCAGGTATTGTGGTTACTAGCAATGGTGGAGAAAACATGTATTCTTTCAAACTCTCTAGGGCGCGGCCGCATTCTTCATCCCACTCAAACTTGGCCTTTAGTGATTGGAAGAATGGTCGACATCTGTCTGACGACCGACTTATGAATCGGTTGAGCGCAGCTGCCATGCCAGTGAGATGTTGTACTTCTTTTACTAAGTTAGGCCTCTCTAGATCCTAAATTGCTTTGATCTAAGAGGGGTCAGCTTCTATACCTCGGTTGGTCACCAAGAAGCCTAGGAATTTGCCAGATTCTACGCCGAATGCATACTTGGATGCATTAAGGCGCAACTTGTTCTTCTTCAGGATCTGGAACATCTCATCTAGATTCCTGAGATGGTCCTTCTCATCCTTGCTCTTGACCACCATGTCGTCGATGTAAGCTTCCATTGTTCTGCCTAACAATGGTTCAAACATCTTGGTGACCATCCGTTAGAATGTTGCCCCTGCGTTCCTTAGGCCAAAGGGCATGACCTTGTAACAACACAGCCTTCTGGGAGTTGTAAAAGATGTGACCTCCTAGTCTGGCTCATACATAGCGATCTGATGGTAACCTCTGTACGCATCAAGAAAGCTAAGCCGGTTGTGTCCTGCTGTAAGATCTACCAGTTGGTCTATCCTGGGTAAAGGAAAGCTATCTTTTAGGCATGCCTTGTTGACTGTTTTGTAGTCCACGCAAACGCGCCATTTTTCATTCTTCTTTGGCACCACCATTGTATTGGATATCCACTTAGGATAGTGCACTTCTCTGATAGCTCCTACCTCTAGAAGGTTTCCCACTTCCTTTGTCACTATCTCGGCATGGTGGAGTGCTGATCTACGAGTGTGCTGTATAACTGGTTTAGCAGATGGATGGACATTTAATTGGTGACAGATGAAGTTTGGGTCAATGTCTGGCATATCATACGGCGTCCAGGCGAACACTTCGATGTTAGAGGTCATGAATTCCATGACCTCTATTCTTTCAGTGCTCGACATAGATGAACCGAGCAAGAAGAATTTTTCCGGGTTCTTTTCATCTATCCTTACTTGTACTAAGTCTTCCATTGCTCTCAGGTTTTTCCACCATCTGTACATACCCCTTGGCAGCGCGGCTGCCATTTACTGTAACGAAGCATTGTTTGGACATAATTTGGTCTCCAAAGACCCCTTCAATTACTCCGGTTTCATTCGGGAACCGCATTACTTGATGATAGGTTGACGCGACCGATCGCATGGCATGCAGCCATATCCTTCCCAAGATTATGTTGTAAGTGGAAGGGGATTTCAATACCCAGAATTCTACCTGTTTCGTCATGCTTCCTGCTCTAACTGGGAGGATTATCTTGCCAACTGGCCATTCTGGTATTGAATTGAATCCAAACAGGGGGGATACGGCGAGTGCCAAGTTTTTATCCTCTAGTTTTAGTTGTTTGAAGGTTTCGTAATACATTATCTCACATGAGCTCCCCTGGTCAATCAAAATCCGTTTGACGTCGAAATCCTTAACGCGGAGAGTGATAACTAGTGCATCGTTGTGAGGGCAATATATCCTTACCAAGTCTCTGTCTGAAAAAGATATGACATTCATGGCCTCTATTCTCCCCTTTTTGGTGGCAGGTTGTGCACTTAGTACCTCTCTTAAGTGCTTAGCCTTCTTGATCATTCCCCTGAGCTCACATACTCGCTCAAGTTCGAATACCCCATGTATTGCGTTAATCACGCCTTGAGGTGGGGTGTCGATGTACTCCATTTGGGTTGTCATGGTTCTGGGGGGCTGGCTGTGTCCCTCCTTCTATGTACTGGTCCAGGTGCCCAGCTGCCACTAACTCCTCCAAATGTTGTCTCAACGGTGTGTAATTTTCAGTGTGATACCCTTTTTCATCATGGAAGGTGCACCTCGACCTTTCGTCATAGTCCTTCTGTGCTTCTCCCAACTTAACTGGCTAACTGACGAAAAGTTTATCGCGTATCTCACTGAGAATCCGATAGATCGGTTTTTTGAACACCATTGTAATGGCAGTGCGGACTCTTAACCATCTTTTGTCTGAGTCCTCTCTGTTGGCCCGTCTGCCTCGCCCATTCCTGCTGGGGCATTCTACCGTATTGACTTTTGCCGCAGTCTTTTTATCTAGTATCGTTGCTGTGCCAGATTTTCTTTTAGCACGAGCGCCATCCTCCTCCACCCGAATATGCTGGTGCACTTGCTCTATCAAGGCCTCCATTGTGAGGGGTGGCGCCATAGTTATTGAATCCCTCAACTTGTTTCCGACTGGTAGCCCCCTTTTGTACTGCGCGATGGCAAGATTGGTGGGGCAATCTCCTAACTAGTTGAAGGTCTCCCAGTAACGACTGTTGTAGGATCTTAGTGTCTCCTTGTCGCCCATGTCAATGGAGAGTAGCTGATCGATCTCTACTGGTGTCTTGGTATTCGTTCTGAACCTAGTCACAAACGCATCGGCCAATTGCGCCCAGGAGGCAATGCTGCCCTCTGGTAGCCTTTCGAACCAGGTTAAACCTAGGTCGCCAAGGCTGGATGGGAATAGAATGCACATCAAAGTCTCGTTCCGCCAGTACACTGCCATAACTGTGAAAACCTATCTTTTAATTATTCTTTAAAGAAAATTTATTAATTAATTTTGTCTACAGTCTATCTGAATTATACATTAGTGTAAAAGTTAGTTTTAAATTGACTCAATTCAATCACTAACAAGACATTATTAAGAATAATAATTTTGTGGGTGTTCAATATTTGTTGTTTATAAATTATTTTAATTATGATTCAATATAATAACTATTCTTACTAAATACCTTAGTTAAAAATCTTAGTGTGTCAATTTTCAGAAACCCACACAAAAAAAATAAAATAAATAAATATAAAAAAATAATAATAATAATAATACAAACAAACAAACCATGGGAAAACAACCCATAGTTCCTACCAAACCCACCATCTCTTAGAAATTAGGAAACCATAAAATTTAGGGAAAGCTCATTCTTAGAACTTGGAGAAAGGGAATGGAATGTTTTTGAGAAAATAAAATAATGGAAAGAATGAGAGGGAGAAAGAGATGTCTTCAATATTTATATGCATGCAAGCCTTCCTTGTGCATGCAAGCATCCGGTGAGAAAGAAAAAAAAAAAAAAAAAAAAAAGAGAGAGAAATCCCCAAAGCCACCAAGCTTGGTGTTAGAAGAGGAAGAAGAGTAGGAGATTAAAGAAGCCAAAATTCTCAACCATTTTGTCACTCTATTACTAAGTAAGAAAACCCTCTCAACCCTCTCATTTTTTTTATATAATTGAAATTTTTCCGATTATGTACATTTGAAACATTGTCTAAAACTGTGTTGAGAATAATCTGTCTTGAATCTGCCAGTATGTTACCCGAATTTTTAGACAATTTTATACTCAGAATTTTGAGATGATTTCTTCTATAAAGTTGTTGATAATGATGTCTAGTTTATCCAGAAATTTTTGGAAACAATTTTTGAGCTTTCTACGAATTTATACAAATTTTTAACTAAATCTGAAACTGTGCTGAGAATAATCTGTCTTGAATCTGCCAGCATGTTACCCGAATTTTTAGACAATTTTACACTCAAAATTTCGAGATGATTTCTTCTACAAAGTTGTTGATAATGATGTCTAGTTTATCCAGAAATTTTTGGAAACAATTTTTGAGCTTTTTACGAATTTATACAAATTTTTAACTAAATCTGAAACTGTGTTGAGAATAATCTGTCTTGAATCTGCCAGCATGTTACCCGAATTTTTAGACAATTTTATACTCAGAATTTCGAGATGATTTCTTCTACAAAGTTGTTGGTAATGATGTCTAGTTTATCCAGAAATGTTTGGAAACAATTTTTTAGCTTTCTACGAATTTATACAAAATTTTAACTAAATCTGAAACTGTGTTGAGAATAATCTGTCTTGAATCTGCCAGCATGTTACCCGAATTTTTAGACAATTTTATACTCAAAATTTCGAGATGATTTCTTCTACAAAGTTGTTGATAATGATGTCTAGTTTATCCAGAAATTTTCGGAAACAATTTTCGAGCTTTCTACGAATTTATACAAATTTCTAACTAAATCTGAAACTGTGAGACAGATTTTACCATGTATTCGAAAATTTATTTAAAATTCTATACTAAGCCAAATCTGGAAATTTCTAACTAAAAGATGAAATTTGAGAAGTCTAGTTTCATGATAAATTTTTAGATTATGGGTTTAATCTATAAATTTAAGCATGGAATTAATGTAAGGAAATGTGACAAATCTGTGTCATAAACACCCTTGAAATTTCTTTAGAATTATTTATAAGTTATTTTTGGAAAAATCTTTCTGAAAAATAACCATAACATGTTTATTGAGTATCGTGTAGATTGATATGAATTTTAGAGTTGTATAAGTAATGTATTTATAATTTTATTTGCAAGGTATATACTCTGAAAATTTTTCTGGACAGAGTAAAATCACCACTTTAATATTATGCTAGTCTAATTTTGTAAATCAAAAATTTGTGCATGTGTGTATTTAGGGTTTAATTCTTGTATCTAAATTATTATTTCATACCATGGTTTAAATAAATTGTTTATTTAAATTCTGTACTTTTATTTAGTATTGTGTGACACATGCAATATTTTATGATTGGGAATTTTAATGAGTTGGTATAACATTACTTGTGATTAAAAATTTGGAGTTATTTGTGATTAATATCAAAATTAACTGAAATGATTAACGGCATATACAAAGTTAACAATCGACGATTAATACCAGTTGTTCGGCGTGAGTCTTGGTTTAAAGACTGTACGGAATTAAGAGTTGACGGTTAACACCGGTTGTTCAGGGTGAGCCCTGGTTTTGAGAATTCTCACGTAAATTGTGTTGCGAAACTCTAAGATGGCACGGGACTTATTTGAACCCTTTTCGGTATTCGGTTTTGGAATAAGGGTGGATGTGCAGGTGGCACACAGGGAGGTTGCTTACCCCTGGCAGACCGTTTCCTTGGGGCAGACCACGGATGCCACTACTTGGGTATATAACTCCGGACGTGGGCATCCTTGGTAGTTACGGTTGGTAACACTTAAATATTTGACCAAGGGAGGGTTTCAAATCAACCGTTGCCATGCTTAGTGGTTGGTAAGTTAAATCTCTTTGGTGAGATTTCGAGTGTCACCTAATTTATTAAAATTACTGAAACTATTCTAATGGTTGTAATTTCTGTGTATAATTATATTGTTATCTCATGTTTAGAATATTATTATTTGTCTCTTAAAAAGAATGGTAGGTTGGTTACGTTTTCTTACTGTGTTGAAAAACTCATGGCATATATTTTGTTGCCCTGGCGTTTCATGCCAGATTATGTTGAAGAAGGGACTGAGGCTGAAATTGGAGCTGCTGCCAATATCGAACCTTGGCTGACTTAGAGTCAATATTTTGTCAGAATAAAATCCTGTTATCCCTTGTATTAGGATTAAATTATGTTGTGACGTTGTGTGTGAACTTGTAGTTTTATTCTGTCGTTGGACTTTGGCTTTGTAAGAACTTAAAAGTTCCTAACTAGTAGTTAAAAATTTATCTAGCAAGTTATTGTTATTTAAATCTTATGACGTTTCAAAAAAAAAAAAAAAAAAAATTTGGGGCGTCACAGCGTGGTATCAGAGCGTAGGTTTGAACCTTTGGGCCATGGGTAGTAGTTTATTATTTTTACAATTAAGAAAACCTTAAGTTAATTTGTAATTCTAGGTGACCTAACTAAGTTAGAACCTTTTTATTTGTAGGATGCCAGGGTCATCAGACATTAACTCTAACGAGGAAAATTTAGTGGAAAACTATGACATAGAATCCGACCCAAGTGAAGACGTGGAAATGCCTATAGAAGACTATGAATCTGAGCCTAAGCTTGACCCTGAACCTGATCCTGAACTTGAGCCTGAACCTGAGTCTGAAGAAGTTGAAGAAGTTGTACCGATATACAACCCCCCGGAGGTTATTGTGATTGAGTCAGACACTGAGGATGAGTCTATGGAAGGCAATACCGAGGGGAACCCTGGAGATATAGGAGCCACGTTTAAGGGTTGGGATATGCAAAACGGGTTGCAGATTGGCTCTTTTGTATATGTCAGACTTTATCCCCTCGGAGGTTGTGCTTGGAAAAATGAGAGTTGGGTGGGCACCTATATCGGACCTATCCAGATTCTAAGACAAGAGACTCCCTGGGTATATCAACTAGGCCACTTTCCGGACGGTTTCACCGAAAGAGTGGGCGACCTTTTTGACTTTTGGAGCCTTCAGTATATCATGCCCGACCCAAGCAGAATTGTGAGGAGAGATGGGTTAGTGGACTTCAGAGACTGGAGGACCTATCGGGAGGAGCCGGTGCTGCTGCTAGGGCATCGTGTGTGCAAAACTGCTATCTTCGTAAGGGTGCTATGGCGATTCATGGGACTTTTCCAAGCCACATGGGAGCCGGAAGCCCTGGTGTGGAGAGACTTTCCTTGGCTATTTTAAGGGGTCTTAAGGGAACTATAAACTAGGCTAACTGATTGTTTTGTATGCTCACATGTAAAAGAAATTGCCTAGTTTAGAATTGTGAGTGTAGGAGTTAACTCGGATTGTAGGGGCTATCTCTTGCCCGTAGTATGTTATTTAATCTTTTCCTTTGTTCTATTTGTATTTTGCTAATTGTAGCTTATCTAATCTAATTAATGAAGTTTTTTTTTTTTTTACTGTCCTTGTACATAAGAATAATAATAATACTGATAATAAATAAGTGAATAAATCACAAGAAAATCCCGTCATGCAGAATGGCTGGACGAACAAGAAATAATAACAACGGTAATGGCGATGGAGTGCCTGATGGCGATGTCGCTCGAATTATACGCGCGATTGCTGATAGGGTAGGCAATATACCACCCCGCAACCAAGATCAAAACAAATCGGAGATGATAGCAAAGTTTGAAAAGCTACGTCCCCACAAATTCCTTGGTGGATCAAACCCCCATGAAGCTGAAGCTTGGTTAAGACAAATTAAGAAGTTGCTAGATACTTCCGACATCCGAAATGAACAAGATAGAGTGACTATAGCGGCATTTCAAATGGAAGGGGAAGCAGATCATTGGTGGGAAATGATCAAAAGTACTCGACAAGTAGAGACATTAACTTGGAGACAGTTCGAAGACTTGTTCATGGAAAAGTATTTTCCTAACTCGCTAAGACAAGAAATGATTCAAGAGTTCCTTCAACTGAAACAAGGAAAAATGTCAGTCGCTCAATATGCGAACCGTTTTGAAGCTCTTTCACGGTATGCTTCAGCCATAATAGCAAATGAAGGGGATAAGGTTAGGCGATTTGAATGGGGTTTGGACATAGACATTAGAGGAAAATTGATAGCAGTACAACTCTCCACTTATGCCCAAATGGTGGATCGAGCTTTAATTGTGGAACGAGAGTTAGCAGATTCTGAACGCATTCAAAATCAGCGATCAAGGAACAACAACCAACCACGCGAAGGAGGCCCAGTCCGCAACACCAGAAACCATCCTGCGCCAGCACCTTATGCCGGAGGGATGCAGCAGCAACAAAGACAGAATCGAGGAAACCAGCAAGGAGGAAACTTTGTAAGTGAGTGGAAAAGAAGATGTTTCGGATGTGGTCAACAGGGGCATCGTCGAAGTGAGTGTCCTCAAGGAGGGAAGTATTTTATGGATCAGCAAGGGGCACAACCATACAACAAATGCCAACCAGGGCAAGGTTCTAAGCCTACTCAACATGCCCAGACCAACAAGGGGCAGCCTCAAGCCTCTAAGAATGCAGGCCGACCAAGAACACAACCACAAGGAGCTCGAAATGGAAAGAAACTGGGAGAGACTAACCAACAGGCAGTAGGAAGAATGTATGCTCTCCAAGAAAAAGAAGATGTTGATAACCCATCAATAATTCAAGGTATGTTAATCCTTATGAATTCTTGGGTTAAAGTATTATTTGATTCTGGAGCTTCGCATTCTTTTATATCCACTGCATGTGTGACAAGTTTGGATTTAAAGCCAGAAGCGTTAGAGATAGCTATGAGTGTCGCTTCACCCTTAGGAGGTCAAACCCGAGTAAATCTAGTATGTAAATCTTGCGAGCTAGAAATCTCCGGTTCACATTTGATCTGTGATCTAAGAGTTATGGATATGTCGGATTTTGACGTCATCCTAGGAATGGACTGGTTGTCAGTTCATCGAGCCATTATTGATTATTACTGTAAGACAGTGACAGCATCCTCCCTTAACGGCACGAAAGTCCAATTTAAAGGGGATAGACAAGATTCTCTAACTCCAACGTGTCGCAAGTCGCGATGGCATGATCAACTAACTGGATGGTTGGCGAGCCTAATTTTGGAAGACGAAAATCGAGAGGATCCAGGATTACCCTATGTGGTGTGCGAGTACGCTGACGTTTTCCCTGACGAATTACCAGGATTACCTCCAAAACGAGATGTAGATTTCACGATTGAGCTTCAACCCGGGACTTCACCGATTTCAATAGCACCACATCGTATGGCGCCAGCTGAACTTCGAGAATTGAATGAGCGGTTGCAAGAACTGTTGAGTAAGAAGTTCATCAGACCAAGTACGTCCCCTTGGGGAGTGCCAGCATTATTCGCAAAGAAGAAGGATGGGACCTTAAGATTGTGCATCGATTATCGACAACTAAATCGAGCCACCATTAAAAATCGATATCCCTTACCCAGAATTGATGACTTGTTTGATCAATTAAGAGGTTCAAAATGTTTTTCCAAAATTGACCTTAGGTCGGGATACCACCAACTTCGTGTTAGAGGAGAAGATATACCCAAAACTGCATTTCGAACCCGTTATGGCCACTATGAGTTTGTGGTAATGCCATTTGGTTTGACAAATGCTCCTGGGGTATTCATGAGTTTAATGAACAAAATCTTTACCCCCTATTTGGACCAATTTGTGGTAGTATTCATTGATGATATTTTGATATACTCACGATCGGAGGAAGACCACGAGCAACATCTGAGGACCGTTTTGCAAATTCTAAGAGAAAACCAATTGTATGCTAAAGCTAGCAAATGTGAATTTTGGCTAAAGGAAGTAAAGTTCTTAGGTCATGTTGTATCTGAATCAGGGATATCAGTGGATCCCGCTAAAGTAGAAGCAGTGATGGGGTGGAAACAACCTAAGAATACGTTTGAGATTCGTAGTTTCTTGGGATTAGCAGGTTATTATAGGAGATTCATTCAAGATTTCTCCAAATTAGCCAAGCCGATGACACGCCTAACGCAAAAAGGAGTAAAGTTTGAATGGAACGAAGCGTGTGAACAGTCATTTCAAGAACTCAAGAAGAGACTGACAAGCGCTCCTATATTAGTCATACCCGAACGTGACGTTGGGTACACTGTTTATTGTGATGCCTCTAAGGAAGGGTTAGGTAGTGTGTTAATGCAAAACGGGAAGGTAGTAGCTTACGGATCAAGACAATTGAAGAATCATGAGAAAAATTATCCTACTCACGATCTGGAGTTGGCAGCTGTGGTTTATGCACTTAAGACTTGGCGACATTACCTTTATGGCGAAAAATTTGAGATATTTACCGATCACAAAAGCTTGAAGTACTTGTTCACACAAAGAGATTTGAACATGAGGCAGAGACGCTGGATGGAGTACTTTGAAGATTACCAATTCACCATATCTTATCATCCCGGGAAGGCTAATGTTGTAGCAGATGCACTAAGTCGAAAAACAAGAGAGATTGTAGCCAACATATTAATTAAAGGATGGGAAATGGTAAGCACTGTGAATGAGTTTAAGTTACAACCAGAGACTCAGAATGGGAGGGGTAGGTTGTTTACAATAGTTACAACACCCAAACTTCTTACCAAAGTGTTGGAAGCCCAAAGGTTTGATCAGGAGACCGACTCCATCAAGGCCCGATTAGTGTCCGGGGAATCTTCACCAGATTGGACGCTCCATCAAAATGGTAGTTTAAGGTATTTAGGTAGAATTTTTGTGCCAAACATCGAACAATTAAGAGAGGAAGTACTTAAAGAATTTCACCATTCGGTTTTTGCGGTTCATCCGGGAGGAAATAAGATGTACCAGGATCTTAAGCGACGGTATTGGTGGAGTGGAATGAAGAAGGACGTTGCTCAATTCGTATCTAAGTGCTTGACGTGTCAGCAAGTGAAGGCAGAACATCAAAGGCCGGCAGGGAAACTCCAACCTTTACCAATACCTAAGTGGAAATGGGAACACATAACAATGGATTTTGTAACGGGATTACCCCGATCGCCGCAAGGCCATGATGCAATTTGGGTGGTGGTTGATCGATTAACTAAGACGGCACATTTTCTACCAATAGGACCAGCAGGCACACTCGAATCTTTAAGTCGATTATTTGTTCGAGAAATCATTAGATTGCACGGAGTACCAGTCTCAATAGTGTCAGATCATGATTCTCGTTTTACGTCACAGTTCTGGCAAAGTCTGCAAAAGGCCTTGGGTATAGAGTTGTGTTTTAGTACAGCTTTTCACCCTCAAACTGACGGTCAATCGGAAAGAACAATTCAGACTTTAGAAGACATGCTTCGAGCTTGTATGATGGACTTTAAAGGTAATTGGGAGAAATATTTACCACTAGTCGAATTCTCTTACAATAACAGTTTTCAAGCAAGTATTGGTATGGCACCGTATGAAGCTTTGTACGGACGGCCTTGCCGATCACCAATATGTTGGACAGAAGTCGGAGAAGCACCTCTTTTAGGGCCAGAGTTAGTTCAGGAAACTACCGAGAAGGTGAAACTAATTAGGCAAAGGCTTGAGACCGCTCAGAGTAGGCAGAAAAGCTATGCAGATCAAAGGAGAAGACCTTTAGCATTTAAAGTTGGAGATCATGTGTTTCTGAAAATACAGCCTCGCCGAGGAGTTGTTCGTTTCGGAAAGAAGGGAAAGTTGTCACCTCGCTTCATAGGGCCTTTCGAAATTTTGGACAAAATAGGAGAAGTGGCGTACCGTTTGGCTCTACCACCTCAACTGGCTGGAGTGCATAATGTTTTCCACGTCTCTATGTTACGGAAATACGAGCCACACCCTTCTCACATCATCAATTGGGAGGAAATTAATCTTGATGAAGACGTGACATTTGAAGAAAAGTCTGTCAAGATTTTAGATCGTCGCGAGAAGAAATTACGAGGCAAAACTATACCATTGGTTCGAGTTCTCTGGAGACATCGTGGAACGGAAGAGTCAACGTGGGAGCGAGAAGATATGATACGTATCAATTACCCTCAACTATTTGAGTCTAAAGGTACGAATTAATTTCGAGGATGAAATTTTCTTTTAGAAGGGTAGATTGTGAAAACCCATCTTTTAATTATTCTTTAAAGAAAATTTATTAATTAATTTTGTCTACAGTCTATCTGAATTATACATTAGTGTAAAAGTTAGTTTTAAATTGACTCAATTCAATCACTAACAAGACATTATTAAGAATAATAATTTTGTGGGTGTTCAATATTTGTTGTTTATAAATTATTTTAATTATGATTCAATATAATAACTATTCTTACTAAATACCTTAATTAAAAATCTTAGTGTGTCAATTTTCAGAAACCCACACAAAAAAATAAAATAAAATAAAATAATAATAATAATAATAATAATAATACAAACAAACAAACCATGGGAAAACAACCCATAGTTCCTACCAAACCCACCATCTCTTAGAAATTAGGAAACCATAAAATTTAGGGAAAGCTCATTCTTAGAACTTGGAGAAAGGGAATGGAATGTTTTTGAGAAAATAAAATAATGGAAAGAATGAGAGGGAGAAAGAGATGTCTTCAATATTTATATGCATGCAAGCCTTCCTTGTGCATGCAAGCATCCGGTGAGAAAGAAAAAAAAAAAAAAAAAAAAAAAAAAGAAAGAAGAGAGAAATCCCCAAAGCCACCAAGCTTGGTGTTAGAAGAGGAAGAAGAGTAGGAGATTAAAGAAGCCAAAATTCTCAACCATTTTGTCACTCTATTACTAAGTAAGAAAACCCTCTCAACCCTCTCATTTTTTTTATATAATTGAAATTTTTCCGATTATGTACATTTGATACATTGTCTAAAACTGTGTTGAGAATAATCTGTCTTGAATCTGCCAGTATGTTACCCGAATTTTTAGACAATTTTATACTCAGAATTTTGAGATGATTTCTTCTATAAAGTTGTTGATAATGATGTCTAGTTTATCCAGAAATTTTTGGAAACAATTTTTGAGCTTTCTACGAATTTATACAAATTTTTAACTAAATCTGAAACTGTGTTGAGAATAATCTGTCTTGAATCTGCCAGCATGTTACCCGAAGTTTTAGACAATTTTACACTCAAAATTTCGAGATGATTTCTTCTACAAAGTTGTTGATAATGATGTCTAGTTTATCCAGAAATTTTTGGAAACAATTTTTGAGCTTTCTACGAATTTATACAAATTTTTAACTAAATCTGAAACTGTGTTGAGAATAATCTGTCTTGAATCTGTCAGCATGTTACCCGAATTTTTAGACAATTTTATACTCAGAATTTCGAGATGATTTCTTCTACAAAGTTGTTGATAATGATGTCTAGTTTATCCAGAAATTTTTGGAAACAATTTTTTAGCTTTCTACGAATTTATACAAAATTTTAACTAAATCTGAAACTGTGTTGAAAATAATCTGTCTTGAATCTGCCAGCATGTTACCCGAATTTTTAGACAATTTTATACTCAAAATTTCGAGATGATTTCTTCTACAAAGTTGTTGATAATGATGTCTAGTTTATCCAGAAATTTTCGGAAACAATTTTCGAGCTTTCTACGAATTTATACAAATTTCTAACTAAATCTGAAACTGTGAGACAGATTTTACCATGTATTCGAAAATTTATTTAAAATTCTATACTAAGCCAAATCTGGAAATTTCTAACTAAAAGATGAAATTTGAGAAGTCTAGTTTCATGATAAATTTTTAGATTATGGGTTTGATCTATAAATTTAAGCATGGAATTAATGTAAGGAAATGTGACAAATTTGTGTCATAAACACCCTTGGAATTTCTTTAGAATTATTTATAAGTTATTTTTGGAAAAATCTTTCTGAACAATAACCATAACATGTTTATTGAGTATCCTGTAGATTGATATGAATTTTAGAGTTGTATAAGTAATGTATTTATAATTTTATTTGCAAGGTATATACTCTGAAAATTTTTCTGGACAGAATAATATCACCACTTTAATATTATGCTAGTCTAATTTTGTAAATCAAAAATTTGTGCATGTGTGTATTTAGGGTTTAATTCTTGTATCTAAATTATTATTTCATACCATGGTTTAAATAAATTGTTTATTTAAATTCTGTACTTTTATTTAGTATTGTGTGACACATGCAATATTTTATGATTGGGAATTTTAATGAGTTGGTATAACATTACTTGTGATTAAAAATTTAGAGTTTTTTGTGATTAATATCAAAATTAACTGAAATGATTAACGGCATATACAAAGTTAACAATCGACGATTAATACCAGTTGTTCGGCGTGAGTCTTGGTTTAAAGACTGTACGGAATTAAGAGTTGACGGTTAACACCGGTTGTTCAGGGTGAGCCCTGGTTTTGAGAATTCTCACGTAAATTGTGTTGCGAAACTCTAAGATGGCACGGGACTTATTTGAACCCTTTTCGGTATTCGGTTTTTGAATAAGGGTGGATGTGCAAGTGGCACACAGGGAGGTTGCTTACCCCTGGCAGACCGTTTCCTTGGGGCAGACCACGGATGCCACTACTTGGGTATATAACTCCGGACGTGGGCATCCTTGGTAGTTACGGTTGGTAACACTTAAATATTTGACCAAGGGAGGGTTTCAAATCAACCGTTGCCATGCTTAGTGGTTGGTAAGTTAAATCTCTTTGGTGAGATTTCGAGTGTCACCTAATTTATTAAAATTACTGAAACTATTCTAATGGTTGTAATTTCTGTGTATAATTATATTGTTATCTCATGTTTAGAATATTATTATTTGTCTCTTAAAAAGAATGGTAGGTTGGTTACGTTTTCTTACTGTGTTGAAAAACTCATGGCATATATTTTGTTGCCCTGGCGTTTCATGCCAGATTATGTTGAAGAAGGGACTGAGGCTGAAATTGGAGCTGCTGCCAATATCGAACCTTGGCTGACTTAGAGTCAATATTTTGTCAGAATAAAATCCTGTTATCCCTTGTATTAGGATTAAACTATGTTGTGACGTTGTGTGTGAACTTGTAGTTTTATTCTGTCGTTGGACTTTGGCTTTGTAAGAACTTAAAAGTTCCTAACTAGTAGTTAAAATTTTATCTAGCAAGTTATTGTTATTTAAATCTTATGACGTTTCAAAAAAAAAAAAAAAAAATTTTGGGGCGTCACAATAACCTGGCAAAAGTGGCTTAGGTGCATGTAGGGATCTATCTTCCCTTCGTAAGTCGTAAATTAGGCTAGAGGAAGTCGGAAGGTAACGGCGTGTTTTCAATTGCCGGAACGAACGGCGAACTATGCAACCTTGCTAATACTTTGTCCGTTGGTTCGTAGACAGGGCGCGGTATTGGCATTCCTAACTCGACACTTCCGTGCGTCTGAGGAGCCAACCGCTGAAGGGCTGAAACTCTGCGCGGGGAGCGTGCCCTAACATCCTCCTTCCACCGTGCCCTTTCTTCAAGCACAGTTCGCAAATCAGACGATCTGGGCAACTCCTTCTGCCTGGATGACGTCTGGTGCATGCGCGAGGGCCGATAGGTGCTTCTTTCAGTACATGACCTCTCAGCTCTCGTTCTCTCAGACCTGGAGTAACGAGTCTTGGACGTCCTTGTTTGAGTGTCGCCTGTTCTAAGGCTCCTACTCTCTGCTTGTGATGGCGTGGTGTGTCTACCACAACCTTCCGAGTGGCGAGGGGGCGTACTTCCTTTGCGCCCCTCTCCTGTCGCCACTCATTTTCCTTTTATCTGGCGCTTCATTAATTCCATGTCCGCCGCCATCCTTCGTATCAACTCATCCTGTTCCTTCACGCGATCCTCCAGAACCTGAGGGTCAATCCTCCGCCTCTACCTTTCGGGGCTTTGAGAGTGACGGGGGCTGTTACCCCGCATTCCCCTTGCATCCCTCCGGGGGTTCTGTCGCTAGGGCTCTAAATCTGCCATGGGAGGGATACAAGGCAAACCTTCGCGCCTCCCACCCCCCTCTAGGGTTTGTCCATCGATAGCGGACTGCGGTAAGTCTTCATTGTGCACCATTGATCTCAACTAGAGAGGAAAGCTTGATCAAGAGATTTTGTTCTTCGTAGTCTTCCCACAGACGGCGCCAATTGTATGAGCATGAAATAATTCTTCTCGTATGATCCTGTTAATCAAGCTTGCGCTCCTCGAAACGTCGTCGCTTTGTCACCTGAAAACAAAAACGTGACCTAACCGGCGGGTGTGTGCTGGAAACGCCTTCGATGCCTAAGTCAGCACAATACACAATAGACACAAAAGCTCTGTGAATTCAGGAATCAAAGTTGTGTTACCTCCTCCGTAGGTTCTGTTATGAGCTTTTATAAGTTCCGTGTGGCACAATCCTGGTAGGACTCTTACCTCTCCATGTAAAGTCCTCTTAGGAATCACACTCCTGAAAGATAATGCTTATCCTTCAACACCCCCCTCACTGTTTAAACCAAGTGAGGTGGTTTTATCCCGGTTGGATGACAGCACGACCAAGCTAACCCAGCTTAGATCTTCCCTTCAGTGCCTGTATCCTGGTTAGGCGTACTCCAATCGGGCTGTTAACTTAAGACTGAGCTAATCAAGCTTGGTGCTCCAATGTACAACGCCAAGCTGGCTCGGCTCTCGTTCAGTTGTACCTCGGTTGCCTGTTGAAACCGGGCTAATCTACGGCAAGCTACGACCGCGCTAACCAGAGCGAGGTCCACCGTGAGAAGCTATCATACCTCAACTCCAAACGCTAAGACCGAGCTAACTCCACTCCGACCGTGATGATTGTCATTCCATTTGGACCGTGCTAACACTTCGGTCCACTTGCCAAGCCCTTTTTCTACCGCGGCCCATAAAACGGCTCATTACTCAACTCGGTCCAATTTACTTATAAATTACCCTCTGACATATCTAATTTAGCAAAATACAGAAGCCTCATCAACTTATCAAGTATATAAACAAGGAAATTGGGTACCTTGAGACTAAAAAAATATTATCAGAAACCAGAAAAATAATTGTAAATAAATGAGAAAAATTAGATGTGGGCACTTGGAAATTGAGACCCAAATTGAAAGACGATTAGCCGTCAAGCACATAAATGCAGGGTCGAAGATTTTCCCAACGTGACAACTTTGTATGACCCAATTTTCTCATACGCACGCACGCATGCACTATCACTGCGTAACACGTACTCTCTCTGCTGATAAAAATTCATTAATGCTTACAAAAATATATTTTTTCCAACTTTTTATGGCTATTATGTGAGACATTTGGTCATTTATTTGATAGAAAATTTGTCTTGTATCCCACAAAATTGCCCAACAAAATTCCCCCCTCTAAAATTGAAAAGTCCGCAATTTTGTGGGCCCCACACCCATGTGAGACATTTGGTCATTTATTTGGTAGAAAATTTGGGACCTCTAGCATTTTCCATTCTTCTTAGAGTAATTAGCGGTATACTTTGGGCCTTGTGCTATTTTGGTCTTGACTTTTCAATTATGACACATTTGATTTTAAATTTTGAATCTTATTTTAAATAAAGATAATTGAAGATATCATTAGATTTTTTAAAGATAAAATCGTCAATTTGATAAAATATACATTAATTTGACAAAAATATATGTCAAACAAATATTTTTAAATTTTTAAAAATTATTTCTACCTACTAAAAATAAAATTATGTAAAATTGATAAATCTTTTAAATATTTATTTATTTATTTTACCAAATTAATTTTTATTATGTGTTTGGATGATCATGTAAACTTAATTTTAAAAAATTAATCATGTAATTTTTATTAGTAATTTTTATCAATTTTACATAATTTTATCATTGGTGGATAAAAATAATTTTTTAAAAATTAAAAATATTTTTTTGACATTTATTTTTGTCGAATTAGTTTATATTATATTAAATTGACGATTTTGCCCTTGAAATTAAACAATGGTATCTTCAATTGTCCTTATTGGGAACAAAATTCAAAATTCATGATCAAATGTGTCACAATTAAAAAATCAAGGACCAAAGTAACATGAATTTCAAACTATAGAGACTATTTGTATAATTTGCCCTTAAAAAAATTAGTGGAATAAATTTTTTTAACCAATAAGTTGGCTTAGTAGCCGATGCCAAATAAAATTGAAATCTTATATTTCATTTAAATAAAGTTTAAAACATTTTTTTTTTCATTTTTTCAAAATATTTTTGTTTATAAATCATTATTTTCTTGAAATATAAGGCCAGATTTGATAACATTTACAATTTATTTGTAAAATTCGGAATTTTGAAGATTTTCTTTGTGCACATAAAGATACTAGTGGTTGGGCACGTTTGTTATACGTGGCACATGATTATTCATCAACTGTTAGTAATATAATTATGCATGTCTCTGGAATTAGTATGTGATATGTATACAAAGTGCCTGTTTGGTGCAGCTTAAAAGCTGCTTATTTCAGCTTTCAACTTAATTTAAGCTATTTTGATGTATTTAGTTTAGCTTAACAATACAGTTTATAACTTTTTATAAGTCAAAAATCAGCTTATTCTTTGAGTGAGGCAGGAGATGCTTAATTTATAAGTCAAAAATTAGCTTATGTTCATAGTTATAAGTTATAAGCTGTTAAGGTATAAGCTATAAGCACTTTCCCACAGCTCTACCAAACAGGGCCAAAGTATGAAGACTTGTATGGGCAAATTGATCTGTATTCAAAATATAAATAAGTAAGAAATGAATATATACTCAACTGAAGAATTTAAATAATAAATGAGAAATTTTATAAATGTAAAATATGTGCATGAGGTACATTATTTTTCTTAAACTTCACAACAGGTAGGACAATTCCTGCTTCAACTCATCTAACTTTGCTTGGAGAACATGTTTTAATAGATCTTCTGTAGTTTTTGTTTCACCATCTTCTTGTTTTTCTTCTTACTCACCATTATAACTCATTGTAATATATAAAATAAAAAAATTGAGTAAGAGTTTGAGACGATATCATATTATTATGAATTTAAAAATTCATTTTTCTTCAATAATGTGATTTTTTTTTGTGGGGAAAAAAAAATACAATTATTGTCATAATGGAGATGTTTTGCAAAGTCTTGGTTTGTTATTGAAAATGTTTGTTATGGACACTTGTTTGTATGACATATATGTATTGAATATAAGTTGATAGGAAAACAATACACTTAGAGAAAATTTACATTGACATAAAAGTTTCCTTTTTCTTTGCTGATCAAAAAAAGACATATATAGATAGGTACAGTAACATATATAAATTTACATTTATATTTTTTTATATATATTTGTATATGTTGACATTGACATATATAAGATATCACAAAAATATTATGTGAAATCTTTTGTAACAATATAATACAGCGTAACGGTGAGAAATTAATTATTCATAATTAAATAGCTCGTCATAATGTAAATGTTTAGTATTACATTTTTGTGTGTTCACACAATTTTTTAATTAGATTGTTAAATTCACATAAAAATTAAAAAGAATTCGCGAATAATTTGTATAGAATTAGAGATCAATAAAGAAAGATTATTGAAAAATAGAAGTTTTTAATGTTTAGTTTGGTTTGTTCTGTCAGACTTTTGTTCTAAATTTTTTGATTTTCATATTTTTTGTCTCTGACTCTTTTTTCTTTTTTTTTAATAATCATTTTATTTTCTTTTTAGATTCACTTAATTTAGTACTTTTTTATTTTTTAATTTTACTTTTAAATTTAGATTCACGTAATCTAAATATACTTAAAAAATAATTTGTTATATATTTTTTTTGGAAAAAAAAAATATTATTATTAAATAATAATAATAACAAAAATATATAATAATAAAAAATCAGTACATGTTTGAATTTATAAAATAAAAAAAAATTAGTAGTACTTTACTTTTTAATTCTATTTAGATTATTAGCTATTAGATTTTCATATAAAAGTATAATTTAAATATAAAATATGAAAAAAAATTAGTATCTTTAATTACCAAAATTGGGAAAATATGAAAAACCAAAAATTGAAAAACAGATTTAAAAAATAAAACCAATGAAAATGGTTCTGGTTTACAATTTTGACATTATACCTTGGTTATTAAAGTACAATGTAAAATTACAGTTCATAAAATATAATTTAAACAAAAAGAAAGTATATAAAGATAACCTTTGAATTTTTGAGACGCAACACAAATCTCTATTTTAAAAACGCATGCACTTTCCTCTGTCTAGATTCGAACGAATGTATATAATTTTAAAATTCAACCAAAATTATTCTCAATGATTTGATCCATAATGAAGAATTATATTATGTATATAAGTATAGAAGCAGACACAGAAAATAAGAAAGAGTAATTATTTTTTGTTCTTCAATCATTATCAATATAAAAAATAAGGAGATAGCTTTTTTTTTTTTTTGGATAAGAAGAGAGACGGTTTATTAATATTTATATAGGACTCTTAGAAACAGGTATATAATTTTTGAGTGTTCAACTCTAATAATAAAGAGATAATTGGTTTATGTAGAACTATTCATAACTTAAATATATTTGAGAGGATAAAATTGAGATTTAAAAAAAATAAAAAAACGTGTAAGTTCTTTAGACTTTTATAATAGTAGTAAAATTAGAAAATAAATAATATGTCCTTGAGATAAGTTTTTTAGGATAGAGTTCACGTTTTGAATTATATCATACATTAAATTTTTAAAAAAAATTGTATAAATATAATATTAAATGATTTAAATGGAGACAATAGAGTTATTAAATTTACTTTTTTTTTTACAGTAATGATAGAGACACCCACAAAACACAACCACCACAACACCAAAATAATCTGAATCATTCATGTCATTGTCAGACACAACTTCCAAAAAAAATTCAAACACATCAATGGTCAATACATCAATAGAGGTCATGAGATCCTCTTTTCTAGAGATCCCAAACATTTTTCCTTTTTTTACCCTTCATTTAACATTACTTTAAAATTATAATATTGTGAAATGACAAAATTCTCCTCCTCTCCAATTCTCTTCTACATCAAATTATTTTTATTTTTATTTATTTATTTATTTTATTTTTTTTTTGTTTACAACAAACCACAGAGGAGACCCAAAATGCCCACCGAATGCCACCACCAACTTCTCCTTCAACCACCACAAGCCACCCACCATTCTTTCCCTTCCAACACTGCAAGTCAATCACCATTTTACCTTTTTACCACCAAAAGCCACCACTATTTTTCTCTTTCACCACCAACGTCTCTTACCACCGCACAGCATGCCACACCCTCTCTCATACTCGTTCTTGAATACTGTTTCAAAAAACTCTAAAACCAAATATATCTACAATACATAAACACCATATTGATGAAATACCAAAATACAAAGCAAGTTCAAAGCACTGTAAGCCCACCATGAACCAATCCCACTAAGGCTCTGTTTGTTTAGACAGAAAACGTTTTTTGAAAAATATTTTCTATATTTTTTGGTGCTTGGTATAATGGAAACGAAAATCAACAGAAATCATTCTTCATGTCCAACAAAAACAAGTCTACATAGGCAAAAAATATTTTTCACTTTTAAAAGGCAAAAAATGTTTTTTGTACTAAAGTCATCACCACACTACCATCGCCACTCTCACCTCTACCACCACCTCCATCTCCATCTTCATTTCACCACCACTAGCACCACCACCACCAAACATAGAAAAATGTTTTCCGCCCAAATGGAGCGTAACTTCACTTTTGCTTTTCTGAATTTCATTTAATAAAAATAAACAAGAAGAAAGTTTTTATGAGAGGGTAGTCTTCCACTCTCTTGACATTACGATTGTACATACAAAACCCCGAGTAAAACAAAATCAATGAATTTAGATAAATAGAGGGAATGGATGACAACAATTTCTCCCGAGTTCTTTATCTTCTTCAGAGTAGCAAATCCTTCTAGTTGAAGAACTTTCGACAAATAATTTTGCTGACTCTGGTAGATAATATCAACCATGGTATAATCCCGACCTGCATTGGCATTATAACACCTTATCAGAACCCTAATGCAGAAAAATCATCATGCTGATTTCTTATGATTTGTGCATGTAGAAACTATCAAGCTAATAATGTCCTAGAATTACTTGAGCTGCACATTATTTTATTTGCTTCAGATGACTGGAAAGAAAAAAAATAATCTTCAGGACTGGACATGTGCACTTCTGTTCTATGTCATTTACACTGGTGGCATATGCAAAAAGTTGGCTAAGAATCATAAAACATCTCAACCATGCTACGTATCAAATACATGAAACATTAACGAGTACAGCTGATAGAAATCTAAACATCTCAGCTAAAGTTTTTTTTTAATAGAAGGAAAAAAACAAAACTATTAAAGGAGTACAATAGGACTAAAATGCACAACATTTACATGTAAGAAAATGAGTTGGATGAGTGATGTTACACAAAAAAGAAATAATAAGAAATGAATGCATCAAAGATAAGTTAAACAGTGGTTACCAAACAAAGATAAAATACAGAAAATAATTGATATTTTATGCCCATGCACATAGGGGACCAACTGACACACCGATAAGGTGTGATTTGACCCACATTGAGGGTGTAAAAAGAAATAGAGGAAAGCCAAAGAGGACATACGTCAAGATAATAAGAAAGAAATGACATATTGGCTTTAGACTTCACTAAGACATGATAACATTGATTCATATAGCTCAACCCAAGTAATTGAAACAAAGATTTGTTGAATTGAGTTGAAGTGTGTTGGTTTGTGTGTGAATGCACGTTTGCTTTTTTGATTTTTGTTTTTTGTTTTTTGACAAAATGGGTTTATAAAACATTTATCTAGTGATAAAACAAAAAATGAGAAGAGTCAGAAAACTGTAACTAGTTCATTACCATGACATTGTCGCTCAAAGGACTCCCTGCTCTCCAAGATAACACCTTCCCTGCAAAAGGACAATTGTACTGAATCAAGACACTACGGCAACCTTTCAAATATTTCTATTTCTTCAAACACTGATGAATAATCATGCCTGCTGCAGCATCACAACAAGGTGGCTAGTATACGAACTTCAGAGTCGATGGAGAAGTTGTACACACAGAAGGTAAACAGGAAACAAAATATGAATTTAAATATTAGTGACAGGTATGCATTACCAAAGGGCTCCACAAGTTGCTTAGATATAGCAGCCACGGGGATCCGCCAAAACCAGCAAATCAGCGAAAAATATGTAAAAATCTGTTTGGTAACCATGCAAGTAAACACTTCAGAACTTTGTTGAGTGAAACATACAAATATTTACACATCAAGTTGTTCCCAAGATCACCTTTAATATTGTGAGACCCTTCAAATAGGCATCATATGACAATTTCATCTCCTTCTTGTGCAATTCTTGAACTGCAAGTTACTTAATGGTGTGTGTTAGCTTCCATCCATATGAGGCAAAACAAATCCAAATTGCGAAAGCAATTACAAAACAGCAGTAAATACAAAATACAACAGGAAGAAAACACAGAAAGATCAAGGCACAGACAGAAAGGCTAATAACTTCAACATAGCATGCAAAGCCTAACCATTTTGAAGCATAAACATGTACATCTCATATGGTACCTATCTTTCAAGCTGATAAGCTGATATAAGATAAGTCAGCTTAAAATCTAGATACATTTGAAGGATGATAAACTTTTAAAAGGCAGCAACTTATGACACAATTAAAGCTTGGCATATGAGAAACATAAAAACTAAGAATCAGCCAATAAGGGTACCTGTCAGAAGCAAGAAGTCAAGTTTCAATGCAACATATTAATGAACTGAGACACACTCAAAAAACTGCTAAACCCATTGATTTTGTGGTGCCCCAGATCCAAGAGCCAAGACTCCTCTTGAGGCTTGGGGCCAAGATGGATGAGGTGAGATGAAGGTACAAAATCCATATATTTTGATTTTTGTCCCAGATCATGTGGTAAAATGTGTGTGAAGTGTCTTAAAGTTTGAGCTTTGGACCTTCATTGAGCAGACAATATTGAACAATACAGGGTCAGGGCATTACAAATCATATCAGTTCATCAAAACTAATACCAGTTAATAGACCACGTAAGCCAGACCTAAACTATTTACACACTCAAAACACTCAATGAGAACCCGTCAACCCATTATGACAAGGACAGTGTACACTCTATGCATTGGCAGAGGTTGCCTTGCATAACCACCACCACCAAACAAAATGGTGAAGAACCCCAAAGGGCTAAATGTTTTCACAAACTAAAAGGGAACCCCCCCCCCCCCCCCCAAAAAAAAAAAAAAATTTCAATTTTTAATGTTATTAGTTAGATATGGAAAACAAATTTGCAATTTTCGATAGCATGTCATTTTGTTTCTAATCTCCACACTAGTAAAAAATAAAGAGTGAAACTCCAAGTAGAATATGATGCACTCACAAGGAATAAGATAGCCCCCAAAAATTTAACTAGTAATATTAGTTCATCTCACCAAGAATCGAATATAGTAGCATTTAACTAGCTCTGATCTTCACATTGGGTGTGTAATGCGAGAGCGGATAAGGTCCACCACCCTGAAGGTTACACTAGCCCTCTTGGGGTGTGTGGTGAGTTTGACCAGTAGCGAAACCCTTACTGGGTATTCTTCACTTTTGCGAAATATGCCTTTCTTTCTTTTATTAGTAAATAAGTCTTCCCTTCATTTTCAAGGAAAACTATAAATAATAGCACACTTTCTCTAAACTTTTGTCTAAACAACAGCTAGCCTGCTTCAATAGTCATACCTTGATAGTTGATTAATATATATATACATATACATATATATTGTAATAAAAATAAGGATAAAATTGAGAAGCAAGAGACCTGCATAATTATGCAAAGTTCTTATAGGGAACTAAGAGCATCCACAATGGATGTGTCAAAAATGTATGTTGAAGTGTGTATTATATGACAAAAAGTGATAAGAGTGATTCAGAAGCAAGAGACCTGCATAATTATCCAAAAATGTGTGTTAAGGGTTCGCTAATTTAGTGATTGAATAGTGAGTGAATGGTGATACAATGGATGTGTTAAGGTGTGTGTTAAAATGTGTGTTAAATATATATATATATATAAATAATAAATAAAATATAAAATAATTGAAAAGTGCAGTGGGCCCCACCCCACTGCACTGTCAGTGCACCTCTTTCTCTTCCTGTCAGTGCACCTTTGGTAAGATGTGTGGTAATAAGCCGGCCGGCCATAAAATCATCTGACCGGCCAAAAGAAACTCTGCATTTTTTTTTTTCCCCCTGAAGGTCCAGACATTCGGGGGGACAATCGGCCTGATGACCCACGGCACTTCCCTCTCTCCCTTGCTGGCTAGAACGTTGGCTGCAGTTAACACATATTTTAGCATCTGACACTAACATTGAGCACTAACATTGCCCTTAGCAGTTCCATTGCAGCACCAAACAACACACTTGGCTGGCCAAAACTTGACATTTGACACTAACAGCATCCTTAGTGTGTCCATTGTGGATGCTCTAAATAAGGGCATTTGACTATTGGAGTATTTTTTATTTTTATCTTTTTTCTTCAAAAAGAAAGTTCTTTTACCTTTTTCAAACCTTTAGACTAATGCAATATATTACATTTAGGTATAACATTGAGAGAAGCCTATTTTTTTTTTTTTTTCTTTTCTCTTTTTTTTTTTTTTTTTTTTTTTGGGGGGGGGGGGGGGGTTTGGAGGTTCTTGCATAGTACTTAATATCTTTACATTAAGACTGAGAATGAAATTTTAGGTCATAATCTATCTTGAAGAAATTCAAATCTTCAAATAAATACTGAGTTAAAATTTAGGAGTCCTCTCTTTGTTTTAATTTTAATTCAAGTTTCTATTTTGACTAATGCTAAATATCATTACTTTACATCAAAAAATTCATACCAATATTCGTTTGAAATAGCTAATTCTGTCACATTTCTTTATCACTTTGTTTTGGTCCCCCGTTGAAATCATCTTATCTGGATACCAAGCACAATTTGGACACTTGTCTGCTATGATGCACGGACACGGGACATGACACGGACAAGCGAACATGCAAATTTTCAAAAAATGAGAGATACGACACGCTGGGTACACGCTCAATATATATAATTTTATTTATTATATTAAAAATTATAAATATTATTTATTTATTTATTTATTTATTTAAATATCAAATATCATTCATAAATTAAATTTTTTCTATAAATAAAAATAATTTATTTAAGCAAATAATAATAACTAAAAAAATAGGAAAAAGGAAAAGAGGGAAAAAAAAGGTTTTTGTTCAAATATATATATATATATTAGTAATTAGTATATAAATATATGTATATATATTAGTATATAATATACATCTATACATATTATTAGAAAAAAAAAATTAATAGAGTAGAAAAAAGATAGCGAGAGTCATACACTAGAAGAGAGAGAGTTGGAACACCATAGCGAGAGAGAGAGAGAGACAAACACGGATGAATAGAAGTAACGAAGAAAGAAGAAGAAAAATGAAGAAAAACAAAAGATCAAAGAAGAGATTTGAAGAAACGAAGAACATGCCTGATTTAGGACTTCATTTCAACAGGTTTTTCTTCACCCTCCCCTCTCTCTCTCTCTCTCTCTCTCTCTCTCTCTCTTCAACAGGTTACGGTTTCTCTCCCTCTCTGTCCATAACGTGTCCAAGAGAGTGTCCCAAGAGTGTCCGGCTAGAAAAATTCAAAAAAAAAAAAAGGGACACCTTTGGTAGAGTGTCGGACATGTGTCCACCGCGTGTCCATGTCCGACACGTGTCTGACACCCATATGTTGTCTCCGGAGAGGCGTCCGTGCTTCATAGGTTGTCTGTAGGCTTACCAGGAGAACTCACTAAGCCTTCAATGGAAGAAGAGGAAGGTCCCAAAAAAAAAAAAGAAACGCCTACATTTTTATGAGAAGATGCATGGAATACCACGTCATAACGATTTACCAATAATAGGAAGAATAATAGAAAAAAGCCCAACTAGTCAGGATAATGCCTTGTCAAGCGAGTTGAAAATTTCCCCTTGGATTATATTTGTTTTTCACAATGACACCCAGCATTCAAAACAAAATAATCTAAACATTTTTTAGGTTTAATATACACCTGCTTTACCTAACAACTGAATCCTTTTATAGTCCATATGACTTCAACAAATTCATGTTTCAAAACCTAATTCTACAAATCCTAAAACTAAATCCTATATCAATCTACAATTCCATTCCATTATCATTCATTGCCAATCTTCAAATGCCCTCAAATCTAGATTCTAAAACTATAAAATTGAAGAAGATCATTTAGATTGTCTAATGAGTCTTATCTTCCCAAACAACTTTCTACGTGCTACATAAATTACACACAAAATAAAACAGAACAAAATAAAAAGAAAAGAAAAGGAAAGGTTTCCTATAGAGCATTGTAAAACACTCATTAAAAAAATGCCATACTTTTTGCAAGGTCCTTCTCCTTAGCTAGTGCCATCCTCTTAAGTTTAGCCGCTTGTGCAAATGTTGAAGGCCTGTGATTAGAAAGTACATGAAACCCTTTAAGATCACATGTTCCATACAAGGTGCATTCCATTCATCATAAACACCAAAAAATACCCCTCTCTTGCTTGTGTCCTTGAGCAATAAAAGTTTGAACACAACATAGTGCATCATAAATTCAAAATCACGACAATTTATCATTCCATTCTATAAAGAGTTAAATTTTGAAAGCAAAGCAATGTTTCAATCCAAAATTCCTTTACATGGATGAAAATTAACTATACAATCATGAACTTATTTGTCTATCCAACATTCTTCAAAGCTTTAAGTAACAAGCAGTTGCTTTAACATTCATGCCAAAGGTTTTACAAGAACCGGGGAACAATCAAAAATTGATGAGGGATAAGGTGGCTGGGAAATCACCTAATGATTGTGAGATGAAAACATGTTCAATATTCTATGTGCTACCCCTTGGTATAAGACAGCTTACAACTCCAAAATCTAATGAGACCAAATGCAAAACTTCCATGTGATGCATTTTAATTAGGAGCAAAAGAAGTCAATCAGAACATCAGAATCACTCACTGTGACATGGAGCTCGCCTCCTTACACAATTGCTTAATTTCTGTGCGCAATTGGGCCTCCACACCAGACTTTGATCCTTTCTGAGAAAAAACAGATAACCAAAATACAAACCATTTTAACATAGCTTCCATTATGGTGCCAGTGAAGCATAAATAACCAGTAAAGATTTTAAATAAGAATAATGAAAATAAAAATAATAAAACAGTATTTGAAGAGGGGTCCTGCCAACCACTAACCAATAGGCGCTTGTTAAGGATCAAATAATGCTAAAAGGTTAGAACTCCAATACACAATTCACATATTCCCATACATTTTTATATGTTTCTACTTCCTATACACTTTTCACATATTTCAATACACTTTTTCCACACATACCAATCTTAATGGACACCCATTGGTGGTGTTAGCATTTCCCTTTGAATAAGGCACTGTTTGGCATCTCCTACAAAAATGTACTTTTTTATCTTTTTATCCTTTTTTACACATCTTTTCATAAAAAATCGAAAAGAATACTGATTTAGATTATCCTAAACACCCTCTAAATAACCTGATAAGTGATAATATAGAATCATTGCACTTTTGTGAATAGATGTTGTTGTATTCTCATAATTGCATTGTAAATGAGAATTGAGATTATGTCAAATATATACATATATATATATAGAGAGAGAGAGAGAGAAAGGTAAAAACCCCAATAATTTATTATTAGTAACATTCTTAGCAATCCGTTACGATAAATTTCATTTGTTATTTTCACCTCATGGCTCCTCCGTGGATCCACCCAACAAAAACCATGGACACATGTAAAACACACCATACCCAAAAAATAATGGTCTGCAAGTATAATTCAAACACCCAAGCCTATTTTTATCCAATATGGGATGATCGTAACATACCACCACGCTCTGTGGCCGACACTCATGATAGCCCACTCTATCGAACTGTACCCATACACCCGAAGCCGACATCCACGGTAGCCCAATCTATTGAACTATACCCATACACAATACTAAGGTGTCTCAATCCAACCTATAGGTCACCCCCTCCCTGGCTCAAACCACAAAGCCACATCTCTTACAATCACATACTTGCATAGGTTGCATCCAATCATATACCCAATTTGGTGGCTGGCTCTGATACCAAATGATACAATCTACTTCGATAGAACTCACCCTTGAAAAAATACTCTAAGCCCATTGTTAACCCATGTGGGATTGTAAACATGTATACATATGTTTGTGTGTGTGTGTGTGTATATCTATACCTATCTATAAAAGCAAGAAAACCTGTGCCTAACACTAGTGTGTCTAACTCAGATGAAATGGCCAATTCACCCTCTTTGAAGATTGCTGAGCACGCTCTCCACCAGTTGGGGCTTCTCCAACAAGCTCTGAGTTGATTTCAGCTTCTCCAGCAAGTTGTTCATCACCTCTTGCCACTTGTGTTGCTGCAGCTTCTCACCCTGGGTTCCACAAGTTCTGCGGTCTTAAGAGGTGTAAACTGTTTCCTTGCGTTGGTGCAAATTACTCTGTGTTTTGTGAACGAAACAGAAGAGTATGAGATTCTTCAATTTCCATTTTTGAGTTGCTGTGAAATCCATTTCTTTCTTCTATTGTCCTATGTTTGCTCATTTTTAGATATCTGTTATGAGCTTATTTAGTGCCTGTATTGAATTTAATTTCTTCTTGCTCAAATTGACTGTTCATGAGTTTGTGAATTAGGATAAACTTCTTCTTTTTTTACATTTGTTAAAATTTCTGCACACCAAGTGTTTGATTCTATTTTCAAGTGAGAAATTCATCTGCAACAAGTGTTGGGTTTCTCACAACATAACACATACACCCTTATCATTTGTGCACAATCAGACAACCAGGTTTGGGAATTTCTATATTACACTGTGCCTGTCTTCGTTTTTCAGCATCACTGTTGGCATGTTTGAGAAATACCAATAAGTATGCCAGAAATTTAATTTAATGGTATTATTGTTTTCTTGAAATCTACTGTTTGTGGTTGATCTGCCTAATATGGTGTTTGGATACACGTCTATGCTTTAATTGAAGGGTTGTATAATCTATGATGCTTAGTGTATGCTTTTGTTGGTTTTTGGGTCAATGTTTACTTGTTAAACTATTGCTATTCTGTCAGTTCGAAATTTTGCATAAATAAGCTCATTCCCTAAGCTTTCACGCCGTTTGTTGGGAAGAGCATGTTAATAAAAACAAAGTAAATTCAGTATTTGGCTGGTTAAGTTCTGTTAAATATGAGTTCTGCCTTGTACTATAAGTGGCCTGCAAAATCTGATTGCCTTGAATGTGGTTGGCCACAGTTTAACAACATTTAGAAGTACATTGTCTGTAGATAGAATTTCCTACAACATGAGACATCGAAAAGAGTTGCATTCAGATAGAACTCCACTACCACTTTGATTTCACTGACAACTCTCTCATCCCAAACTATAACAACACCCCATGATCTACCAGATGAAGATAAAGTAGCCCAGTTCCTATGTCTAGGCCTCCAAATGCTCTTTATGAATTTATTATCAAATTTACAAAATTTAGGGTATGTTTGGTTTGGATTTGTAGAGTGATTTTGAGAAAAAATTTCTAAAAAATTTGTTTGGTTTCTAAATTTTCCAAAACAATTTCCAAAATCACTTTCTCTCTCGTACCTATCAATCAATCACTTTTTCTCTCTCCTCTCTCCTTCTCAATCACTTTTTCTCTCACACACATCTACTCAATTATAACAAAATATCAAATCATTCCAAACTCCAAAACTACTTTCAAAATACACAACCAAACAAACCAAAAAAGTTTCTAAACTCTCTCCCCAAAACAATTTTTAAAAACTACTCTTCCAAAACCAAACCAAACATACCCTTAGTTTCTTGAAAGATTAGGATATCAACACTATTTCTGAGCAGAATTCCCTCGTACTTTTGGACCAAGAACTCTCACATTCCAATTTACAATCTTCATTAAGAACTAATTTTGACAATATTGCATATCAATATTGATTTGGTGTCTTCCTCCTCCAGTTGCACATGCACATTGTCTTCTCAAACTCCCAATCAAATTCTCATTGACCATTTCTGCACCAAAAGCTTTATTTGCCTCTACCATTCTATGGGTTGATGGGAGGATATAGTGTATAAAAATAGTAGTAGAATGGAAGAAAACATGGAACAAGACAAAATATAATTTTAAAATGTTGAAATTGTGGTGTGTTTGGATTGGAGCTTCTGTACTTTTCCTGCCATTACGAAGTTTCGTATCTCAAAGAAAACATAAATTAATAGATTTCTTTCTCATGAAAAGGGAAACTATTCCAGTTGTAACACCCCCAAACAACAACAACATTGCTTAGTTTCATCAACATTCCTTTTGCTTAGATATGGTCAATTTGTCATGTTGATGAAAGAGAGAGCTAGGTATGCAGACACAAACAGAATTGCTTTAAGAGTGACATGGAGACTCAAAGGTGTAATATTAGAATGATATCAAGTCTCTGAAATGTCTGATATGTCATAATCTCAAACAAAGCAAAGAACAATTATACAAATATTCAAACACTCTACAAAAGCAACACCGTAACCATCCAGCTCAAACCTTGCGGGTAACTTCCAATGCTAACTTTCCCATACTTCTACAAGACCAAACAGGTAAAAATATATCTTCTTCTAATTTATCAAAAACAAAAAAATCTCTTCTTCTGGGTGTTCTGTTGACAATTTGCTTGAACAATGTACGTTTAAAATTTTTAATATGCTTTTTCCTTTTCTATAAGTGGAATGTGTTTGGATTTGTGGATTACTGGTCTCGTATTGGAAATTTCATAAGCTAGCGTCCAACCATAATGATAATCCTAATTTGGCAGCTTTGTACGCACCTTCCACTTTTTAATTTGGACTGTTGGCTCAGGGTGCACTGGCTCGGATGCTGTTGAGGTATGTTTTTTCTTCTCATGGGTCCATTGGATATCTGGAAAACTTCTTTGAAATTTATTCTGTTGATAATGATGGACTCCCCTTTTTTGAGTTCTTTTCTTTCTTATGGGTTGGGGGTTGGCAATAGTTTGCTTTCAAACTTGAGCATCGAAAGAGTAAAGGATGCAGTTATTTATGGTCCTTCTGAGTGGCAATTTTACAGGTATGCAAGATTCATCTGCACTGTCAATCAAACTTCATTTTGCATGCCTTATTATTTGGGAATGACTGGTTTAACAATCTTATAATTTGATTTTCATCTCTTCATGAAGCACTCTTAATGGTTGGTATGGAATTCATTTGGTCCATTACAAAGGTCGCCAAGGAGACTATTATATCCTTGTGAGTTTTCATATATTTTTCTTTCCGAAGTGTGTGGTTGGATTTTATTTTTTTTACTTATTGCTGCTGTTGTGGAAATCATTCATGATAACATTTGTGCTTGTTATATTGGGTTTTGTGAAAGCCGGGTTATGGATAAGCTAGAACCAATTTTATGGGATGTTTGGAACTCTAACAAGGAAATGTATGAATATAATGCCGGGAATGGCTTCCCTCCATACTCCATTTTTTGGGCTCCATTTTAGGTACACAATGATAATCTAAACCGTTTGTCTTACAAATCTCACAATAAAGACCATCTATGCAAAAGATCAGCTTTCGTCGGATATCGATGAATACATGAACAAATCACTTTTTATTTTATAAAATAAAAGGTTTAAGTTTAAACTCACAATTATGCCTCGTTTGAGAACAAACTATTTTAGTAACTTCTTATTTTTTGGCTAAAATATGAGATAAAAAAATTAATATGTTTCGAATGACTTTTTGATTTTTTACGAAAAGATGCATAAAAAGTAGAGAGAAAATATAATCTTACACTTTTTTGTATAGGTTATAGACTTTTTGATTTTTTTAGAAACTTTTTGACTTTTTGACTTTTTGGCTAAAAGTGTTGCATGCCAAACGAGGCCTTACAGTCCATTTTAGAAAACAATATGCAATTTATTCATGTATCTAGTGATATCCGAAAAAACTAATTTTTTGCATGATACATCTAAATTGTTGGGATTACGAGATGAACGGTTTAAGTTATCATTGTGAGCCTAAAATGGAACCCAAAAAATAAAGTATGAAGAAGTATAGAGAATAACAGTATGGAAGGGAGCCATGCCCTATAATGTCCTTCCTCATAATTTTTTGTTTGTGTGTTGATTTTTGTTATTTCTTATTGTTTTTTCTCTTTGTACAGGTTGTCTGAAGAGACGGTTTCTTGTATAGCAGTAGAGGCAATATCAATCCTACAATAGCTTCACTTTAAGGGGTACTTATCTCTCTTTCTTTTATGAATATTACATATACATGTATTACAAACATTTTCATAGATTTTTTTTCTCAGTTTTGTGCATGGAGGTGTAAAGCCATAAACCTTTTTGCTTGGTCAGCCTGGAACGCCTGATGCAAACGAGTTGTACTTGATTGATCTTGGTTTGGGTATGTCTTCTTTTTCAGAAATAAGTTTCAGATACACAGGATTCATAAAATTGAAACATGCTTTTGTAGTTTTGTGGTTTTAAATTTGGAGTTTAAGTTCTAACTGTTGTCTACCTCAGCTCCAAGATGGAAGGATACATCTTCTGGTCATCATGTTGATTATGACCGAAAGCCTGATGTTTTCAGTTAACTCTCAAAATGGGGTGATCTCTTTTGCACTTAGACCAGCATGATATTATTTTTTGACCAAATGTAAGTAGAATTTTCATTGTAATTTTGCAATGATTGCGATGCTTATTACAATGTCAAGTGATCACTTCAGATAAAGGTTTGGCTTTCGTTTGTTGGAATCTTAGATAATGAAGAATTTTTAGTCTTCTACTATTAATTTTTGTTCGGTGGGATATATTTCTATTAAACAAGGGTTACAATATTTATAGAAACTGTGAAGATTGAAACCCATTTACATGAACCTCAATGCAACGGTGGTATCATTGTCCAATAACTAAACACTATATAGAATGGTGAACCGCACAAACATGTGGTAATTATTGTTATATAGGTTGCAGTTGGTTATATGCTGATTAATTTCTTTTATTTTTTTTCATCAAAATGCTTTCTAGCTATGGGGCTTTCGAATAATTCATTAGCTGCCCCCAACAGCAAATGAACCAACCTGGAACGTGATTAATGAAAGTTGCATGATCATTTGATTTGAGGCCATTTGGTTTGGCTTATTAACTTGGCCCAAATCTTGTTAAAGTGAGATGGCATGGACAATTTCTGGATATCAAGATTCCCTATCACCATGCTATGATGTGTTTTATCAATCCCTTGGCGTCCATTCGATGCATTTGCTTTGGTTATTTCGTATCCCCCTTTATTTGTCGTATGATTTTGCTTACTATACCAGTTGCTGTAGCATCGCAAGGCATGTTAGATAGCTTAGCGTTCAGCTACTGGTTCTGTATGAATTACATGGTGGCATTTATAGTAAATTGAAATGGAAATTAGCCAAATTTTATATAACAACGTGATTGCATACCCAAAATATATTGAAAAACAACGAGTAGTGGCGAAGCCCTAAATTACTGAATGAACGAATAGGAAAAAGGCAAGAGCAAAGATAAAGGAACCTTTTTCTTCTGTTCTATAAATCTGGAAATGAATTGGAATGCGACAACGATGGTGAAGATTATTGGAGCAGCTAGAGATCTTCCATGTTCTTCAATGGTTTCATCCATTACTCCTTTGGTCTTGTTCGATTACGTGTTTCTGATGCAAATTTGATGCTTTCGCATCCCCAAATCTCTCTATTGCTTCTTTTGCGGATGTTTTTACCGGTGTGGTTAAGGTAGGGTTTCTTTATTTTTATTTTTATTTTATTTTTATTTTTATTTTTTTTCCCTCTATTATTTTTTCTTTTATATTTTGTTTCAGAATTTGATGGACTTGTATCACTCTCAATTTTTTTTATTAATTGAAATGGCATCATGTTTGTCATTATTACTTGTGTTAACCCGCTATGCACGAAAAAAATATAATATATATTTTTTATGATAAATCAATTATTTTAATTTTAAATTATGTTTGGTAGATAATAATAATAATTAACTCATAAAATTTCATAATAAAATTTAATATGTATAAAAAATTGTTAATTATGAAAATTGTTTGGGATAATAATATCACAATCACTTGATAGCATAAATAATTTGTATCAAACTATAGCGTTAAGTGAATATATAAAATTAAAATAAAAAACATTGAAAGAAATAAACTCTATAAACTCAAAATAGTGATCATAAATTTACTTAGACTTTTAAATCAATGGTATGTATTTAACCTTATTGTTGTGGGACCAAATTATAAATAAATCTCAACCTTTAATTATAATTTGTAAGTAGTTTTTTGAATTTTTTAATATGAGTTTGCTACCTTGCTCATAGAAAAAAAACTTCTCAAACAAATGAATAAATTATCAATTGATCCTGTTAGTAACTCCCCATTTTTGATCTCCTCTATCAATGACACATACATATCATATGAGTATAATTCATTCTCCATAATCATTTTCTTCATTGCTTGAATAATAATTGCATAGTTCTAGCAATATTTAAGGGGGGAAAAAAATCAAAATAAGAACTTAGTAGGATTATAAAATTTATAGTTTTAATCCATTTTATTTATGAAAACAAATGATGACAAACGATTTAAATTGTATTTGAAGAAATATAGTAAATGATAGCTTTAATCATTATATACTAACAAATAAATTATATTGGATACTCAACAAAACAATGGTCGAATGCAACTAAAGTCATGGACATTAAACTAAATCATATGAGCTCTAAATTGATAGTATAATCTAGAAAATCAACTAATAATAATAAAGAGAGATCAACAAATATGTAGTACGTCCCTACCATCTCTATGTTCTATTCATTAATTTCATGTTATATGAAAGTATTACTCGTATGAATCTTTGAATAAAATAAGTATCAAGAAAACAAATTTGTTATGAAATTAATTCTAAACTCCATTATTAGAAAAACAAAATTTGTAAAGAGAGACTAAATTGAGATGGGATTGAAGAAATACTATTAAAAAAAAAAAAAAAAAAAACATAAACACACACACACATAGCAATGATCCAATGCAAACTATTTCAACAGTCAAAAGAAAAAATATCAAATTATTATCTTGAATAAATATAGTGATGAAAATTTATTTTGTAAGATTTTTGTACTGCCACCTCTCATATAGCCTTCCTCATCCAATTATTAATACTCTTCTTATTCTAAGCCAACATAGTATTCCTATTCATCTATATAAATTCATAACAAATTCTTAAATAATTTTCTAACAATATGGAATTACATTCTACTAATATAATTGCTTTGCACCCAAAAGTATGCAATCAACAACTAAAATATAGATAATCTAACCAAATCTAAGTACAATTTATTCAAAGCATGGAATGATTTGAACATAAAGGCACATATCAATAAAATCCTAAATCCTTTGAAAATATGGACATTCAAGGTGTTCTTGTGCGTTTTGTGCTTCTTCATCTTAAGAAATTAAACTATGGGAAGTTAAAGATAAAGGAGAAAAAAACCAAACAAAAGGGCTACGTATTGATTGGGGGGGGGGGGGAAATTATCTTTATCACTTAATCAATGATAACAAATAATAAAAATTATGAGCAAAAGATTAAGAATTTAGAAGGAGATACGAAGTTATAAATAAGAACAAATCATATCCTTATTTAAATTTCTTTATTTCAATTTTTTAAATTTTTAATATATGTGATAGAGGGAGAAAAAAAATAGGAGTAAATCCAAATAAAGATTTAGATAATCTTTTGGTAGATATAGATTAACAAATCATATTCTTATTTATATCCAAATTTCATTATTTCAATTTTTGAAATTTTTATTTGAATTTTTGTTATATTAAAAAATTAGAAATTAGGGAAATGAGGTGGGGAGACTTCAGAAACTGCCACGTAGGAGAGAGACCTTTGAGATATTAGTATTGAGATTTTGAAAAATTTTAAGAATACATTACATTTGCTTATTTGCTTATATATAGATACAGATATATAGATATATAGATATAGATATAGATGTTGGACAATCTTCACTGTATTTAAAAGATTTAATTCTATTGTGTACACAACAACAATTAGAATTTAAAGAAATAAAGAAAATAAGAGAATTTGTTTGATTACAAAAATCAAACTCGAAATAAAAATAACTAAATAAAAATAGATTTTATTTTGTTACAAAAACAAAATTTAAATCTGATTTTAATAAATAAAAAACAACACTGAAAATAAATTAAATAACTTACTTGATTTAGTTTCTTCGAATTAGTTTCTGATCAAGTCTAGTGTTTGACACTGTGTCCTTAAGACAGATTCGTCCTCTCCACGGTACTTTCAGAATTTGGACGTCTATCTCCCATGATGAAATGATCTACCACAAACAATAGCAGCACTGCAAATTGTTTGCCTTACGAACACACTAAGTGTTTACACTATTTCTTTTAGAAATAAAATGCAACAAAATGAATAATAGAATAAGCAGAGATGAAATACGAAATTTCTGAATGAAAAACATCAAACGAGGGTGGTCCTATTTATAGATGTAAAGGTGGCTCTTGGTTTTAAATTGAACAGGTATGATACCTGTTGATTTTGAATTCAAACAGATTTGAATCTGTTAATAATTCAAACAGATAGCAAAAAACGGGAAGGGCCCTGTTTGGGTGTGCACTAATTCCAAACTAGTTTATTTCTGTTTGAAAACGGGAAGGGCCCTCTTTGGATGTACAGAAAATCCAAATCAGTTTAATTTGAATTATGGATTTTATTTTACCAAAAATAAAATTAAATTCAAATATTTTTGGCCCAAAAAGATTAGTATTGGGCCGAACAAGCCCAACCACACACCATGTACCCGCGCCCAGACCCAGGCCCAGGCCCAGGCCCAGCCCAGCCCGCCTGACCGGACGGACGGATGGACGGCGGCAGCGCGCGCGCGTGTGTGGTGATTTTTTGGTCCAATGGGTCTATCCCATTTTGCCCATAACCTCTCCCTCTAAAACACTTGGGTACCCCTTGGGGCACACCCCAAGTATCTCACCCAAGCCTTATAAATCCTTTCAAAACTTCCCACCAAATCAATGTGGGACAAGTCAATTTACAACCTTAAGGAATTTCCACCAAAACTCCATTTCCATGGAGCACACTTTGGCTTCAATTTCCCATTCACTCGGTAATGGTTTTGAGCAACCAAATATACCACGTGAATTACAATGCGGCATAGAACGCGTTACCACTTTGACCTGAGTAAATCGACACTCGGGGCCCACCTAAAAAATAGACCAAACTTGAGAAAAAATTCAGGTTTTACCCAGAATTTTTCTACCATTTCCAACAATCCCCCACATGAATGGAATTTGATGACAACGGAAATGCAACAATATGCAGACTTTAACGAAAGAGTATAAGTCGAAAATATCTTGCATAAGGATAGGTAGTTTTCGGCCTTGAACCTTCCCTAGTGATAACCTATCGGACTTACTGGCTAACCAATGGACGCGATGCCTTGAATTGTTCAGCCGTTTGTGTAAGCCAAGACAATAGATTTCACACAAAATATCTTCTAACACATCGTGGTTCTCACTGTTATGTTCATTTTGGCCTTGAACGCGCCTGGTTTTCATAAGTGTTTCTAGAGAATTTAGCCTTTTCATTCTCATAGAACCGGCCCCAGTTCAACACTCATATAGGTGATTCTTATTGTGAGTATCTCCTTATACTCGTCTTGATTTTATACCTTAATCAAGATATAAGTAATCATTAAAAGCAAAACTTATCCTTATACCCCTGCATACAACATATGTTGCAGATATCACTCTCACCATAGGAATGGGTAGGGAATTTTTAATCCCTTGGTGATTTCTGGTGAGTCATACATAACTTAGTTGTCCCTTTGAATTTAGTTATTGGGATCTCCAGTCATATAAGTAGGGTTACCATTATGACGACTCTTATGTAATAGGCTTTAATCCCATCCTCTTCGATGAACTATACACTAGCTCTTTTGTCAAACCTTTTGTTAACGGATCCGCAATATTCTCTTTAGATTTTATATAATCTATTGAGATTATTCCGTTTGACAACAATTGCCTTACGGTATTATGTCGACGACGAATATGTCGTGACTTACCATTATACATATGATTCTGTGCTCTGCCTATTGCAGATTGACTATTACAATGAATGCAAATAGCTGGCATACGTTTTGGCCACATTGGAATGTCTTCTAAGAAGTGACGAAGCCATTCTGCTTCTTCACCTGCTTTGTCTAAAGCAATGAACTCAGATTCCATTGTGGATCGTGCGATGCAAGTTTATTTCGTGGACTTCCAAGAAACAGCAGCGCCTCCTAGAGTAAAGACATATCCACTAGTGGATTTTGAATCTTTAGTATCCGATATCCAATTGGCATCACAATAACCTTCGAGTACTACTAGATATCGAGTAAAGTTCAAACCATGATCACGAGTAAATCTTAGATATCTAAGAATCCGAATGATCGCTTTCCAATGGTCTTCTCCAGGGTTACTAGTGTACCTACTCAATTTACTGATAGCATAAGCTATATCAGGACGAGTACAATTCATTAGGTACATTAGGCTTCCAATGATTTGGGAGTATTTTAATTGAGACACTACATCACCTTTATTTTTCGATAAATAAAGACTGATGTCTACAGGTGTTCTAGCTAAATTCAAATCATCCTTGATAAATTTATCAAAAATTTTCTCAATATAATGAGATTGAGATAATGCATATCCGTCAGATGTTTTAGTAATTTTCATTCCTAATATAACATCTGCGACCCCCATATCTTTTATATCAAATCTTTTGTTAAGTATCTGCTTAGTTGATTTGATCATGTTTTGACTGCTTCCAATGATAAGCATGTCATCCACATAAAGACAAATTATGACATATCCTTGGTCAGTGTTTTTAACATAGACGCATTTGTCACATTCGTTTATCTTAAACCCATTAGTAAGCATTGCATGATCAAATTTTTCATGCCATTGCTTAGGTGCTTGTTTTAATCCATAAAGGGATTTTACAAGTCAACAAACTTTCTTTTCTTGCCCTGATACTACAAACCCTTCGGGTTATTCCATATAGATCTCTTCATTTAGATCACCATTTAAGAAAGCTGTCTTAACATCCATTTGATGTATTTCTAAATTAAACAACGCTGCTATAGAAATAAGCATGCGAATGGATGTTATTCTTGTCACAGGAGAATATGTGTCAAAATAGTCCAGACCTTCCTTTTGTCTGTAACCTTTAACAACAAGTCTTGCTTTATACTTGTCAATTAGACCATCTGCTTTCATTTTTCTCTCGAATATCCATTTATATCCAAGAGGTTTAAAACCTGGTGGAAGATCCACCAATTCCCAAGTATGATTTTGCATAATGGATTCAATTTCATTATTAACAGCCTTTTTCCACAAAAGTGCTTCAGGACCTATCATTGCTGCCTTAAAGCTTTGAGGTTCATTTTCTAACAAGTATGTCAGAAAATCTGGACCAAAGGATTTTGATGTTCTCGCTCTCTTACTTCGTATTGGCTCATCATTAGTTAAATCCTGTTGGTCGAGACTATTACTAGTCTCTTGTGTTTGATTGTCATTAGTCTCTTGACTTTGTGTACAATTACAAGTTCTTTTCTGTGAACTTAATTCCTGTCCTTTCTTGTAAGGAAAGACATGTTCAAAAAACACAGCATTCCTTGACTCTATAATAGTGTTCACATTTATATCAGGTATTTATGATTTATAAGTCAGAAACCGATATGCACTACTATTCTGAGCATAACCAATAAACACACAGTCTACTGTTTTTGGTCCAATCTTAGTCTTTTTAGGAACAGGAACTTCGACTTTTGCCAAACACCCCCACACTTTTAAGTATTTGTAGGAAGGTGGTCGACCTTTCCACAATTCATAAGGAGTGCTGTTGGTTTTCTTGTGGGGTATTCTATTAAGAACATAATTAGCAGACAATACTGCTTCCCCCCACAAGTTTTGTGGTAAACCTGAACTTAGTAACATGGCATTCATCATTTCTTTAAGGGTTCTATTCTTCCTTTCAGCAATTCCATTTTGCTGTGGAGAATAAGGGGCTGTAGTTTGGTGAATAATGCCATATTGTGCACAAAATTCATTTAATGGTGCATCATATTCACCACCCCTATCACTTCTAACAATTTTAATGGTTTTATCAAGTTGATTTTCAACTTCTGTTTTGTAGAGTTTAAACATTTCTAAGGCTTCATCTTTACTTCTAAGTAAATAAACATAACAATATCTTGTGCAATCATCGATAAATGTTATGAAATACTTTTTGCCTCCTCTAGTTTGAATAAATTTTAAATCACATACATCAGTATGAATTAATTATAGAGGTTTGGTTTTTCTTTCAACCGATTTAAATGGAGCCTTAGTTAGTTTCGCTTCTACACAAATTTCACATTTATGATTAGGATTAATTTCAAACTTTGGTGCATGATCTAAACCAATTAATCTACGCAAAGCATCAAAATTCACATGTCCTAATCTACCATGCCATAAATTTGACTAAAGAATATAAACAAAAGATGTGTTATTCTTATTATGTGGTTTATGAACTTGTTCAACCACATTAGCCTTGGACTCAATAGGATTTTTCCCATTCCTCTTTTCAGCCTTTCGGTTATCTTCTTCAATTCTTAATCTTACAATCAATTCATCCATAGTCATCTCTTTGCGTTTATGTTTTAAATAATTTTTGAAATCTTTCCAAGCCGGTGGTAACTTTTCCACTAAAGCAGCGACTTGGAATGACTCGCTAAGAGACATACCTTCTGAATGAATATCATGCAAAATTATTTGAAAACTTTGAACTTGAGATATTACCGTTTGAGAGTCTACCATAACAAAATTCATAAATTTACCGACGACAAATTTCTTCGTGCCGGCATCTTCTGTCTTGTATTTCTTCTCCAAAGAATCCCACAATTCTTTTGCTGTTTTCAGAGGACTGTATACATTATACAGCATATTGTCAAGGCCATTTAGGATGTAGTTTCTGCACAGGAAATCTGAATGTTTCCAAGCATCTACAGCGGCAACAACTTGCCGATCACTTTCACCCTCTTTAAGTGCTGGAGCCTCTTCATGGAGAAACCGAGCCAAATTAAGAGTCGTAAGATAGAACAGCATCTTTTGCTGCCATCTCTTAAACTCGGTACCGTTAAATTTTTCCGATTTTTCTCCATGATTGATTGGTACATGAACATGGTTCTGAATAGGGACCGATGTAGGTGTAACAATAGGAGTACCACTGCTAGATGCAGTTTCAGTTGTAGTAGCCATAATCTCTAATTACAAAAATCATAAAAAATTAAAACACAAATTAATTTTCTAGTTACTAAAACCAGAAAATAAATTATAACAACAAAATAATTTTATTTTCCTTGTTACTAAAATTAGAAAAATAAAATATCACAATAATTTTCTGTAATACCAAATAATATTCTGCAATTGTTAATGACACCAGTATATTACTACTAGTTGTCAAAGAAAAGAGACAGTATATTATTACTATCTGTCAAATAGCATAAATCACTATTTATTTTTCCAACCAGAATATTACTTTGAAAACACATAAAATTAAATACAACGAATATACCAAAAAAGGAATCTGTCTTAAGATTGTTGGACAATCTTCATTGTATTTAAAAGATTTAATTCTATTATGTACACAACAACAATTCGAATTTAAAGAAATAAAGAAAATGAGAGAATTTGTTTGATTACAAAAATCAAACTCGAAATAAAAATAAATAAATAAAAACAGATTTTATTTTGTTACAAAAACAAAATTTAAATCTGATTTTAATAAATAAAAAACAACACTGAAAATAAATTAAATAACTAACTTGATTTAGTTTCTTCGAATTAGTTTCTGATCAAGTCCAGTGTTTGACACTGTGTCCTTAAGACAGATTCGTCCTCTCCACGGTACTTTCAGAATTTGGACGTCTATCTCCCAGGAAGAAATGATCTACCACAAACAATAGCAGCACTGCAAATTGTTTGCCTTACGAACACACTAAGTGTTTATACTCTTTCTTTCAGAATTAAAATGCAACAAAATGAAGAATAGAATAAGCAGAGGTGAAATACGAAATTTCTGAATGAAAAACATCAAATAAGGGTGGTCCTATTTATAGATGTAAAGGTGGCTCTTGATTTTAAATTGAACAGGTATGATACCTGTTGGTTTTGAATTCAAACAGATTTGAATCTGTTTTTGAATTCAAACAGATTTGAATCTGTTAATAATTCAAACAGATAGCAAAAAACGGGAAGGGCCCTGTTTGGGTGTGCACTAATTCCAAACTAGTTTATTTCTGTTTGAAAACGGGAAGGGCCCTGTTTGGATGTACAGAAAATCCAAATCAGTTTAATTTGAATTATGGATTTTATTTTACCAAAAATAAAATTAAATTCAAATGTTTTTGGCCCAAAAAGATTAGTATTGGGCCGAACAAGCCCAACCACAAACCACGCACCCGCGCCCAAGCCCAGCCCAGCCCGCTCGACCGGACGGCGCGCGCGTATGTGGTGATTTTTGGGTCCAATGGGTCTAGCCAATTTTGCCCATAACCTCTCCCTCTAAAACACTTGGGTACCTCTTGGGGCACACCCCAAGTATCTCACCCAAGCCTTATAAACCCTTTCAAAACTTCCCACCAAATCAATGTGGGACAAGCCAATTTACAACCTTAAGGAATTTCCACAAAAACTCCATTTCCATGGAGCACACTTTGGCTTCAATTTCTCATTCACTCGGTAATGGTTTTGAGCAACCAAATATACCACGTGAATCACAACGCGGCATAGAACGCGTTACCACTTTGACCCGAGTAAATCGACACTCGGGGCCCACCTAAAAAATAGACCAAATTTGAGAAAAAATTCTGGTTTTACCCAGAATTTTTCTACCATTTCCAACAATAGATAGATAGATTTATTATATTTTTTTTATTTGTTATACAATGGATGGTAAAAGATTGGTAAGTTACGTTATAACGAAAGGGTAATAATTATCAACTTGAATTCTTAACCTCTATGACCATTTCTAACATTGCATCTATTCTTTCATCAAATTTAAATTTGATAAAAAAAAGTATATTTTGCTGCTCCAATCGTTCCATCAAATAAATATCAAAACGAGCATATGTTAAATCTTTCACCAAATTTGATGGTTAGAAACTTTTATCAATTCATTATTCATAGTCGTTTGAGCTGCAGTTCGTTTTTACCACCGGACGACTGGCCTGATGTTTGGTTGGTTGTCTCATTGGATGACCACCTCCTTGTAAAAAATTGTGAAAAAATTACACTTTCCGGCCGACTGGCCGAACATCTACCCGGTCGTCCATCCAATCGTCCGGTGTTTTGATGAAAGTTCATAATCCTCTATTAGAGCTCGTGATATCATATGAAATGTAACGATTCATAATTTTTCCCTCCGCTCGAACGAGAGAGTTGATGCTTGAGTGGACTTGTGAGGCTCCCAATACTTTTGCAGTCTGTCTGAGATTCTAAGAGTTGTGAATTCCCGCTCGAGCATAGAAGTGGTCGCTCGAGCGGACGGCTTTGTTGGTCTGCACGTTCGAGCGCAAGATTAGGCGCTCGAACGATCTGCCTGGTTAAGTTTGAATTTATGGGACTAGTGGGTTGGCTCTTGACATTTTTATTGTTGTGTTTGGAGACTCCTTATTTTATTTTGGGACATTGATCGAAGTGGTAACATAATGGTAAAGTAAGAGTGAACCAAAAATTTAATTCAGATAATTTTTCCTACGAACAACCGTTGCTCTTTTGCCCTTTACTTTTTCCACACTTTGAATTTTGGCGTAAGGCTAGAACCATTGGAAAAATTGTTTCCGAGACTTCAATTTGGATACAAGAACGATCTAAAACGGAGTCCGGATGAGAGAGTTATACCCGTTTGAAGTTTTAGCATCTGTGCTGGAAACATGTACGTTCAAGCGGAAAAAGTGACGCACGAGCGGACTATACGAATTTAGCAACTTAAAAAATGATTTTCTAGATTATTCTTTACACTTTCCTTTTCCTTCTTCCTTTCTCTCACCCTAGATCTAAAAAACCCTAGATTTTTTACCCAAATATCTTCCATTCCTCAAAGATTTTGCCAAGATCTCTAACCAAAAAGTGAAGAAGCCTTGAAGATCTTACTTTTCTACTGATTGGAATTCGGATTTGTGAAGGAATCTCATCAAAGCTTTGCTCTTTTGCTTGATTCTTGAGGTAGGGGTCCTAGTTATCTTTCAATACTTGCATTAATAGATAGATTTGTGGTATTTTGATTATAAAAATACAAAATCTACGGTTGCGTTTGGTAGAGTTTTGTAAATATGATTTGAGAGTATGAGTTGTATTTTGAGTTTGAGAGTTGTGGAATTATGATTTGAGTGTAGAAAATTTGTTTGCTTATGGTTTTTGAAGAGAGTGTTGAATTCAGTTTTGAATTGAGTTTGATTTGACATGTGAAGTAAGAAAATTTGTTTGGTTATGAGTTTTGGAAAAAAATTTCAAAATTTAATTCAAATTGTTATAACTTATAACAAAACACACTACTTTCACACTATTGAAAATTCTGATCAACACTCATAACCAATTCTTTTTAAAATTCAATTAATTTTTTTTTTTTTATTAACAGAAAATAGCATTAATCAATTTTTTAATTGAAAATACTACAAAGGAAATATTTTTTTTTCAAAATAAATATCCAAAAAATTTAAATCATAAATATTTAAATAATTTAAATAATCTAAAAAATTTAATAAGTAAAAAATTAAAATAAAATATTTAAAAAATTTAAATCGTAAAAATTTAAATATTCAAAAAATTTAAATAATTTCAAATGTTAATATTTTAAATTTAAAAACAATTCTACACTCAAATCGTAACCAAACACATAAAACAAAACTCAATTAAGAAATTATTTTTAAAACTCATAACTAAACACATAACTCGAAACTCCTTACTACTTCCACAACTCTATACTAAAATCGTAACCAAATACATAACAAAAAAAATAAAATATTTAAAAATATTTTTATAAAATAGAGTTTGAATTTATTTTTATAAAATATTTTAAAATTTTAAAAACTAAAATCGTAATATTTTGAAATTAAAATATTTAAAAATATTCAAAAAATTAAAAAATTAAAAAAATCGTAACATATTTAAATATTAAAATATTTAAAAAATTAAAATGTTGATTTGAATTGAGTTTTAAAAAGAGTTTTGAATTATGTGTTTGGTTATGTGTTTTGAAAAGTAATGATTATGTTTTGAATTGAGTTTTGAGAAATGGGTGTATAATTATAATTTGAAAGTTTAAAACAAACAATATACTCAAATTAATGTGTGAAACTATATTTTGAAACCCTAACCAAACGGAGTCTACATTTTTTAGCTTAGGGTTTAAGGTTTGAAGTGCTGGGGGTTCGATTGTTGGGTTAAGATTGTAGATTATAAATCTTACGAGTATAATCAATGAGAAAATTAGAATAAAAAGTAGTGGTTTGAGAAGTTTAAATTTTTCTTGAAAGTCTTGATTTTCTTGAAAATCCTAAGTTGATTTATGATGATAATTGATAATTTTGTCTAAATTAAAAGTAGAATCATGAAATTGTGAGATTAAATTATATATATATATATATATAAAAGTTTAATTGAATTTTAAAAATGTTTGAAAGTTATATTAAAAATTAGCAAATGAACATTTGGTTAGAATTGGATCGAGCAAAGGGTTTTAACTCCAAATAAAATTATAGATTTCATTATTCTAAATCGATTAAGACTTTTGTTATATTGAGCGTAAAAACAATATGGGATTAAGTAAATTTAAAGTCAACATGATGATTTCATCTTTCTGACTATGAATGTGAATGAGTTAATGCCTGGGTTAGAATTGGATCGAGCAATGGGTAGTTGCTGAATGATGGAATTAATCATGTACGTGCATACATGCACGTATATAATCATTTGAAATTTAAGACTTTGTTTGGAAAAACTAAATAAGTTTATATTTTTTATTTTTTTATCTTTTTAAGGTTATATTAATTAACAATTTTTTTTTTTTATTTTTTTATACATTTTTTTATAAAAAGTCAAATAATACACTTAGAGTATGTTTGATTGGAAGGATTAAAGGATGGGATTAGGATTATTAATCCGTGGGCCCAATCATCCTATGTTTGTTTTGACATTTTGGTTTAGGACTATTAATCCAATGGATAATTAATCCAACAAATTTGTAGGATTATTAGTAATGGGGTAGGGGTGGGATAGTTAATACCACACTAATTTGATTGGATTATTAATACCTCACTATTAGTATTGTGAATCAAACATATTTAGACTATTTCAAACAATCCTTAAATAATAAATTGAATATGCTGTTTAAATTAAACTAAAAAAAAATAAATTTACCCTTTCATTTTGCCCCCAAAAGTGATAATTAATGACATGACATGTTTTTGATCATTTTTTTCAACTTTGTTTTTTTTTATCTTCAAAACTGTTTGTTGGTAAGATGAGATGAGATCTCTACCCCGTAGTTATCAACAATGCAAAAAAGTAAACAGAAACGCAAAATAGAAAGATTGAGTGCTTGTTTGGCTATCTTTAAAACGCTTGGCTATTAATAAAAAGTAAAAAATGTAAAAAACATACAATCTCAATATATATTTTTTACATTTAATAATATTTAATACTAATGTTGTGTTACCAAGTTTTTTTTTTTTTACCATTAGGGTTGGTGGCTTGGTGGAGAATGCAGGGCATTTCCCATTCGAGAGCTAGGGTCGATTCTTGGAAGGAGGCGTTTAAAGTCTCTCCGGAGAACACGCTCTGTACTCCCCTCGACACCTGTCCTCCGTTGCGGCGTGTCGTTTGCGCTCTACTGGTGCCCTAGTGGTGGGTCCCTCACTTGGTAAGGGTTAATTCTTGGCTGACAACCGGTTACCACGGGGTCAGCGCCCTACGGGGCCATGATGACACAACAGAGCCCTTTTTTCATGTTCAATTTTTTTTTTTTTTTGTATTTAAATAGTTTTTTTGTTATATTCAAAAGTAATTTGATTAAATAAATAACTTTCTTCATATATTTTAAAATATATTTTTTCATATATTTATACAAGGATAATTTTATCTTAGTAATTGATAATGTTAACAAGGATAATCCAACACCACTAAAAATCAAAAGTTAAAAAAATCTACAAAATTTTTTTCACAAAAGTATCTCTAATCATTAATTAGATATTTTATCAAATTTGAATAAAAGTTTGATCTGATATGATGCATTCCGACCCTTTCATTAAATCTAGCTGATTGACTGGCCAGTCGTCCTTCTAAAGTAGGGGGTTGTTTGGAATGTTCTAAATAAATGCACTTTTTGACTTTTTATGAAATATGGATTGAGTTTGAAGTGATGTGACTGAAATAAGATGATGTGACTTAAATAGTATAGTTACTTTTTAACTTTTTGACCTTTTTTTAAGATGTCAAACTTAGTCTAAATTTTTATCAAATTCATCCCAAATTCAATTTTTTTGAAGGATATCTAGAAGAACGTTCAACCCAATAAGCATTTACAAAATTGATGTCGAGATAAACGCTCATTCATTTGATAAAAAAAAATACAATATTTTTTATTTGATATTAAACTGATGAACGATTGAAACACCATTTTCATCAAATTAAAATTTGATAAAAGATTGGAAATGATCTAAAATTTGATAAAAGATTGGAAACAATTTTTTTTTGATAATTATTGAACCCAATTTTTTTAAAGATTTTTTTTAAAAAAGGTCAAATCCCATCTCATAAGTTTAAAGACCACCAAATAACCTAACTAGATATAAAAAAATGTGCTAAATTAGCCTTGAGAACCTGGGGTAAGGATGTAATTATACAACATCATCAATAATACAATGGCCAAATAGCAATTCATTCATTTTCCAAGTGCTTTGAAAAACCTTCAACAAACAATAATAAATTCCTAAAAAGGTCAGTTTCGTCAATCAGCACAATATCGAATAACACGTGTGAGTAAAAATATCAATGGAATACGGACAGGTGTCCTTACTATTCATCCAGCAAGTGCTGAAGAAGCACAACTGAAAGCACAAACCTAGAGGCAATAGACAAACCAACAACATGCAAAACGCACAGAGACATAGAGCCAACCAATGAGGTTCCCTCACACGGATCGATGACGTGGCACAAGATTTTTTTTGAAATCCCGCCCAAACCCGGACTTCAATTCATTCGTGATTCCAATTTTAATTTTTCCTTCACAAACTCCTCTCTTCTTATCTGTCCTCCTCACCACACCGAAGCAAAGCAATCGTTTCACTCACTCTCTCTCTATAACCCTAACCCTAGAGGTAACTCGTCTCACCGCGGCGCTAACTCAGTCCGTGTCGCCTCGTTTTTGGCCGATTCCGAACGATTCTCACCGGTTCTGATCGTTTTTTTCGCAGGTTTTACCATGAAAGGAGGTAGATCGAAGGCGGAGCCCAAGAAAGCTGATTCCAAGTGAGTTTTTTTTTTTGGGTGTGTTTATGGCATTTTTAGATCTGTTTTTTGTTTTGTTTTTGTGTGTTGATGATGATGAGGATCGATTGTTGTTTGTGCTTTGTTGTTAGGCTTTCTGTGAAGAAGAAAGGTGCCGAGAAACCTGCTAAACAGCCTGCGAAAAAGGGGAAGGCTGCTGCCAAGGATCCTAACAAGCCTAAGAGGCCTGCCAGTGCCTTCTTCGTTTTCATGTATAATCATCGTTGATTGATTTGTGCTTTCCCTGTAAATAAAAATTTTCAATTGATTTAGGGCTTATTTGCTTGCTTGGCGTTTGTGTGTATATATCTTAGGGAGGATTTCAGGAAGACGTACAAGGAGAAGCATCCAAACAACAAGTCCGTTGCTGCTGTAAGCGTTTTTGAATCATCCTCTTTCCAGAATTTTGTCTAATTTTTGTTAAAATTTGATTTAATTTTTAGCATTTTTGTATCGAATTTGGTCCAGGTTGGTAAGGCTGGTGGAGACAAATGGAAATCCATGTCAGAAGCTGTGAGTGATTTTGTAGAAAACGATTCGAGCTAATAATTTACTTCTAATTGTAACTACTCCAAAGTAAATGCATTTATTCATACTGATTGTTTTTTTTCTTTTTTCTTTCGAAAATTAGGAAAAAGCCCCATTTGTCTCGAGGGCAGAGAAAAGGAAGACTGAATACAACAAGAACATCGAGGCTTACAATAAGAGAATAGTATTATTCTTTCCCCTAACTGCAATTTGCTTATTACATGATTATTTTATTTCAATTTTTTGTTTTCTTTTTGTAGTCATAGAACTATTATTTAGGCGAAAAAAAAAAGAAAAAAGAAGCTTTTTGATCATTTCTTACTGGCTTAAATTCAATGATAGGCTGACGGACCAGCTGAGGATGAGGAGTCTGACAAATCGATGTCCGAGGTGCACGACGACGACGATGATGAGAGTGGAGAGGTTCCAATGAGATTTTAATTGATTACTGTTAAATTTTTATATGCCTTTGTGTTGATTTGATTAATTATTAGCGATGATTATGAGAGTTGTTTGTTTTTGCATTCATTGCAGGAAGAAGATGACGACGAGTAGGCGAAATGCAGGAGGTGGGTGGGGATTTGCGGTGAAGATTGGGGCAGGTTGTGTAGGATTTCTATAACATGAAGACTAGTCATTTTGGGGTTAGTCCATCTTGATAAATAGTCAGTTTTTCTCTTTTTGTGCTTGTTGGATGATGGTGGTGGTGGTAGGTGATGAAAGAAGTTTCAGGAAGTCCTGAAGCTCACTTATATATGGCTATGTACTTGATGTTCTTCAATCTTCAATGATTAAACTAGGGTTTTTATATTGTTAGAATTCTTTGCTTCTGCCATCCATATTGAAAGTGTCTCATTGTTTTGTCAATACCATGGTGGTTGATTTTAATTGCTTGTTTGTGATTTGTAGACTGGTTACTAAGGTTGGAAGGTACACCTTTATTGTAGAAGAAATAAATTAATTTTACTAATCTTTTGACCATAAGAAAATATCTAATGCCTAAATATCTTGGTTTTTGGTCAAAGTTGATTGTTTTTACATGTTTATTTATTACTAATGAATTGAAGCTGTCATGATGTTTTGTAGAGATTGAAACGACTTGGTCTGTATTGTCAATGGCTTAGTCTGGGAAGTTTGTTATTTTAATAGGTTTTTTTAGTCATTTGAGTAGTTAAAATTTGTGTATTTAAGAAGATGGTTGGAATTTTTATAATTGGATAGGATTTTTGTGCCATAAAAAGTGAAATAATTAATGAGTTTGATATGATATTTGTGGTGTTGATTATTTTAGTTTATTTATTTTTTTTGTTGTGATTTTTAGCCAAAAATTCTCCAAGCCCAACTTGTCCAACACTGCTTACACCATCAATGATCCAGTACTTACCCTTATTCTGCCCCAGTCTGCAGTTTGGTTTAATTTGTTGCAAGTTAAAAGTTGATAATTAGAGGAGTAAATTTGATTTAAAGGGCATATCCCTTGTATTTTAATAATAATAATAATAATTTTTTATTGTTTGTTTAAGTTGTGTTTGGCTCGTTAGTTATAAATATAATTTGTTTTAGGCATTTTTAACACATTTTCAAAATATAAACATTATAAGTAGTAAAGCTGGGTTTTTTGGTGATGGCTAAATAATGTATGTAAATTGAATTTTAAAAATGTTGAAAATATTCTTCAAAATTGTTCATGTTTTGTATTCTGGGCTAGAATTTAATTTTGATGTGATGTTAGTTACCTTGAAAATAAATTTGATTAATACATTTTAGGTTGAAAACTTATATGCATATCTGAAATCTGAGAGATTTTATTATTAATTATTTTTATTTTTTTAAAATGATAATTTCGGTAAACCATTGTGATTGGATTTTGATTATTTGGAGATGGAAAGGGGTTTTCTAAATGCACTTAATTAAAATTTTCCTCTGTATGCATAGTTGATTTTATATTTTAAGATATATTTGTACATATGGTATTATAAGAAAAAAAATGTATTTTTTTTTAGAACAAGAAAAAAATTGGATTTGTTTGGTAGTTTGAATTTAAATTTGTTTGAATTGTCTCAATTAGTGTATATGGGTTGGCTGTTTGGATGGTGCAATACTTGTTTACTGTTGTTATTATTGTTGATTGAGGTTGTCACTGTTATTGGTTAATCGGTTGGACGACTCTTATGATTATTGGCCCAACGATTGGCAAATTAAAATTTGAGCCATTTGAGCAAATTTAAATTTAAATTCAAATTATTGTTTTGAAAATTTTCAAAAGCTATCCTTCTGAGGTGTATACCTAATTTATTTTTTATGTTTTTTTATAGAGGATCTCAGTATTTGTAAATTGAAGCAAATTAAATAAATAAAATAATTACTTATTAAATTTATTTTACCAAATTGATAAAGTATTTAAAAAATTAAGTCGAGTATGCGATACTCTATTTTTAAGACTGATTTACTTTGCTTTGGCGTTTATGGACTAATGATGTCTATCTTGTAGGATACAATGATCTTCATAATTTGTAGTAATACTCTAAATAATTTGTTCGGTGAATATAATCTGTGTTCTAAACTTTTTGAATTTTTTTCTTAAAATAATATGAAGAATAAATTATACAAGAGCAAAAATGGATTGCAAAATGAATTTTTCAAATTGTTTTTGGATGCCAAAGACTTTTGAAATGGCTGGTATTTATAAACAAACCAATCTGCCGAACATGTGTTGTTTTTGAATGAGCAGATGCAAAATTAAACTGAACAGATACAGATAATTGCTAGGCAGTTTTTATCTATTTGAAATTGCAGTAGTTAAAAACCTGTTTGGCAGTTTTGAATCTGTTTGAGTTCCAACGAATTTGAAAAACTGTTTGAATAGTTTAATCTGTTTGGAAAAATTGGACTGGAGGAGGTAATATTAGACAGAAAATTTAAATTCAAAATTGGTGTGAATTTTGAATTAATTTAAATTCAAATTTGGTGTGAATTTTAAATTCAAATTTAAATTCAAATGAATTTTGTTCAAAAAATTAATATTAGAACCGACCTGACCCATAACCTACAACCGCGCTCGGTACGGCTGGGCCGAACGGACGACGTGCACGAACTTAACCGAGCTGAGCTCGAGCTCGGCTCGCTTATTTATCAAGTTCGTTTATTGAGCTTGAGCTTGAGTTCGGCTCGGTTTGTTAACATAAATGAAACTAAAGCTTGGCTTGATATTTTTTTTAATATTATTTAAATAAAAAATATTATTTGTATTATTTAATATATAAATAATGTATTTATTATATTATAAATAATATTTAATATATAAGTATACTATTAATATATAAATAGTTTTTATACTAGTTGGGTTGTTTACTAAATAAGCCAAATAGTCGAAGTTCGACTCGTTTACTAAGGGCTAGTTTGGCATGTACTAAATAAGTCAAAAAGTCAAAAAGTCACTATCTTATTTAAGTCACATCATCTTATTTAAATTACATCACCTCTCTAACACATCACATCAAACCCAACCCAAACCCAATCCAAATCCACCAATAAGTCAAAAAGTGCATTTTTTTAAGACATCCCAAACCAACCCTAAATGAACCGAGTCGAGTCGAACTTGTTCATGAACAGTTCGGTTCATTTGCAGCTCTAATTTGGCCTAAAGTTCACTTTGTCCATAACTTTTTCTTTCTACAAACTTGGGGGGCTTTTTGGGGCCCAATCCAAGTGTCACCAACTTGAGTTTATATACATACACAAGCTAAGGATGGCAATCTAAACCTGGTCTGATGGGGACCTGACCCTCCGACCCGAATTGTGTGGTTATTCCCTGAAAAATACCTTCAACGGGCCGGGAATGGTATTCAAAAAGGAATCCCCGATGATATTCGGGCTGGGGACGAGGATGAGGATACATGTCGTAGCCCCGAACTCGGCCTGGCCCAGCGCCGGCCCCACTCGGTTCAGCCCCAATGTAAGATTACCATTATACCCTTGTTTATATATAAGTGTGTGTTTAGGGTTTTGTTGCCACACTCATATCACACAAACGCTGCTCTCTTTCTTTCTCTCTCTCTCTCTCTCTCTCTCACACAAAGCCACTAGGTTTCGCCTCCCCTCTCTCTCTCTCTCTCACATACACACACAACGACGACTGCCTCTCCTCTCTCACCGCCTCTGCCATTCCACACTCTCTCTCCTCTCTTCCTTTCTCTTTCTTCACTGTGGTCGCTCGTTGTTTGCACTGTCGTGCTCGTCGTTTGCTGCGGCAGCTCTGTCGCATACCCTGCCATTGGCGCTGGCGAAGAAGAATGGGGCAGCTCCGCTGCATACCCTGCCATCGTCGCTGGTGATGAAGAATGGGGTTTGGTAAGACGACTCTCTCTCTCTCCCTATCTTCTCTCTCTTTATTTTAGTTTTAAATCTAAGGCGTTTGTCTTCTCCATTTCTCAGATCTGAACCATATGGTGAAATAAAATGAACCAAATCTGTTGATGATTTGATGATTATTGTTGATGATTTCAGATTTTTTAGTGATGTTGATGATTTCAGATTTTTTTTCAAATCTTTCTATACTTCTTTTTAATTTCAGATTTTTTTTTTTTTAAAGTTGTTGATGATTGTTGATGATGATGAAACATACTAAAAATATATTAATTTTTTTTTCTTGTGTTGAACAAAATTAAGAAAAAAAAAAAAAGGTCGGGGATATTTCAAGGTCGGGAAAACCCGGTCCCCGTTAGGGGATGGGGGAGGTGAAGGGTTCCTCGCTGGGGATCGGGGGCGGTGCCGAGGATTTTGTTACTGTCGGGGATTGGGGATGGGGAGGGTCATCCCCGGCCTCGCCCCGCCCCGTTGCCATGCCTAACACAAGCTCTCTTAAAGTTTCAATGTAAGACAAGTCTTACAAGGAAACCCACATTTAATTCTTTAAATGTTCATTTCATGAACTTAAAAACGACGTCAAGTTTCCATTCACTCATAAATGGTTTTGACAAACCGTCTTCACCGCGTGACTTACCATGTGGCAAGGAACATGTCAGCTCTTCGGACCCACCCCAAAAGACGTTTGTGGCTCACTCAAAATTGGGCTCAAAGTTGGTCCAAAATAAGCCTATAAAAATCATTATTTCCAACATTAACTTTTGAATTAAAAGATGATTTATCTCCATTCTCAATTAATTGGAAAAACTTGGAAGTGCATAGTATAGTGGCCTTGTGAATTTATTGGCATTATTCTCATAAAAGGAGAGAAAAAAAAAAAAGGTGGTTTGGAAAGTTAACAAGATAATAAATGAGTCCGGATCCTCTCTCATGTTCTCTTGCGGTTGGTCCCGCGGTGCCCCAAAATGACATTTTGGGGCAAAATTTCAAAAAAATAAAAACAAAAAAAGTAGCAGAGCATAACACACCACTGTCATCATCTCTCTCTTTCTCTCTCTAAGCAAAACCCACATCGGCTAGAACATATTCATGGAACAAATCTAATGAAACAAATCTTTGTTTGCCTGCTATGGATCAAATGAAGTCGAGAGTGAAAACCAAATCATTCTGATCGAACGAAAAGAGAGAGAGAGTGTGTCACCAAATCGAGCGGTAGTCTTTTCACCCTGGGTGAGATCTCTAGCGAGGCACGAAGAGAGAAGAAGAGAAAGAGGCACCTCTATTCAAGTAGTGTACGTGAAGGGTTAATTACATTTGGGCAATAATCTAAGAGTCATTTTCTTGAAACTCATTCAAGCAAACAAAGCATTCATTCAAGCAACCCACATCTGTGATTTCGAAATTTTTTTTTGGTAAAATCGTTTGTATATTTGTTTATTTTGATTTATAAATATATGTATATATATATATCCTCTCTATATTTTGTCTGCATCTAGAAGGAAAAGAAAGAAAGAAAGGAAGATGAGCGACTGAGGGAGGGTCGTCGAAGAGATTGGGGGTCGCCGAAGCTGGTGGGGGATTGGCTTTCGATTCAGAGATATTTTTCATGATAATCTAAAGATGGTTTCTTCAAACTTAATTTTGCAGTTCGTGTTCTTGAAGCTGAGTTTGAGTTGGTTTGAGCCAAAAAAAGAAGATGAGGAAGGGAAGGTTCTGCTCTGTTTTTTTTTTTTATTATTATTGAATTTTTTTTTTAAAATAATGTCGTTTTAAGATATTACAAAAAGTCTTAAAAAAAAAAGCGAGAGAGCATCCAGACTCGATAATCAATACGGTAATTTAGAATAATCATGAATAATGCATTAGGGAGGATAAAAAGTGGAATTGAAGTTTACCGTGGATGAACATGATTGAGTATAAAAGGGTTGTTTGGGATGTCCTAAATAAGTGTACTTTTTGACTTTTTAGACTAAAGAGTTGAGGAAAAAAATATGGTTATTTGGGTTAACTTTTTGACTTTTTATAAAAAAATGTGTATTAAAAAATTATATAAATTAGTGTATAGGAAAAAATTAAGATTAAGAATTGTACAGCCGTACTTTTTGACTTTTGGTGAATAATATTAACTTTTTAACTTTTTAACTTTTTTAACACATGCCAAACTTGATCAAAGTGACTTTTTTAAGTCTCTTTTTTATCACATAGCAGTTAATGAATAAAAGAGTATATTTCGGCATGTCATCAGTAATCATTAGCCCTTTTTCTCCAAACAAATCATGCATAGTATTGTTGAGCAAAAATATCTTCTCAATGTCTCAATAGATAATTTTGCTGCCGGAATTGCCTTGGGCTCGAAGATTAATGCAAATTTTTCCATAGCCAAGCCAATTGTTAATCATTGAGAGATAAACATATACTAAAATAATGATATTTGCTTTTTATTTCATGCCTTATAATTCTATTTGATTTTAATAAGCCTGTCTAATTCAGAAAATTATTTCATGAATGGGTGATTTTATTATTTATTTATTTTTTTTTGTTTTTCAACCGAATGTAAATTGTAATGGAAGTTCTCAATTAATATTTATGATACACCTCATGCTTAGTGGAAAAAAAAAATTGTCATATGAAATTGGCTAAAAAGATTTAATCAATGTCTCTGCGGGTGTTAATTTTCGAGCACACAATCAAACAAGGAACTCAGTTGAAGAATACCGACAGAGTAGATTAAGCCCGACAATTTGTACAAGAAAATGAGAATCCGACGGTAGTTCATCCACCCAGGGACACACCGCCGATCTCTCAAAGATAGCAAATTGTGCTTAAGAAGTCTTACTTCAATGGACTCAGGCTCCATGTTCATCTTGGACTCTCATCTAGATAAAGATAAACTCTTTTTGAACCTTATCACTATCCAGATTGAGATCCTCTCCTGTTCTAGGACTCTTGCCTTTTATCTGTTTATCTCGGATTCCAGTATTTCAGCAGATAACCTTGGCCTATTCGAGATCATCTCGGCAACACAATCAGGCCATGTGGCACCTCAGCTGACACTTTGGCGTCATCTTAGCCACGTGCTGTTATGCAATTTTAAAATCTGAGATCTTTTTTTATTTTATTTTATTTTTAAATGTAATTTCGGTAAACCAATGTGATTGGATTTTGATTAGTTGGAGGTGGATAGGGGAATTCTAAATGCACTTAATTCAAATTTTCCTCTATATACATCATTGATTTTATATTTTAAGATATATTTGTACATATGGGTATTATAAGAAAAAAAATGTTTTTTTTTTTTTTGAGAATAAGAAAAAAAATTGTTTAGTGTTTTTGAAAAGAAAATTGTTTGGTAGTTTGAATTTGAATTTGTTCGAATCGTTTGAATTTGTACATGTTGGTTGATTGTTCGGACGGTGTAACACTTGTCTACTGTGGTTGTCACTTTGTTGCTAGTCAATTGGTTGGACGAATGACCGTCTGGACGATTGGTAAGTTTAAACTTGGGCTATTTCAGCAAACTCAAATTCAAACTATCTAACTTTGTTGTTTTGAAAATTTTCAGAAGCTATCCTTCTCTCTGTGTTGCATACCTTTTTTATTTTTTATAGAGGACCTCAGTATTTGTATGTTCTTTGAGTGTTAATATAAGCAAAGGAAGGTTTTAACTTCTGAATTAAAAGATGGATTTATCTCCATTCTCAATCTGAGATCTTGAATTACTTGGGATTTTTTTTTAATTGGAAAAACTTGGAAGTGCATAGCATAGTGGTCTTGTGATTATTCTCATAAAAAGAGAAAAAAAAGGGTAGGAAAGTTAACAAGATAATCAATACGGTAGTTTAGAAGAATAATGAATAATGCAGAAGCAAGGGAGGATAAAAAGTGGAATTGAAGGTTAACGTGGCTGAACATGATTGAGTATAAAGTGACTTTTTTAAGTACTAGCCCTTTTTCTCCAAACAAAGCATGCATAGTATTGTTGAGAAAAATATCTTCTCAATGTCTCAATAGATAATATTGTTGCCGGAATTGCCTTGAACCCGAAGATTATCGCAAATTTTTCCATAGCCAAGCCAATTGTAAATCATTGAGAGATAGACATTCTAAAATGATGGTATTTATCTTTTATTTCATGCGTCATAATTCTACTTGATTTTAATAGGCCTGTCTAATTCATAAAATTATTTAATGAATGACTGGTTTTGGGGGATAAATGTATGCTCAATTTATGATACAAGCTGACAAATCGGATACGAGATGAAGTAGTTTATTCTTTTTGGCACTTCTTGTGTGGGAAGTTAAACGTATCCAACAGTTTATGCAAATGTTAATCCATTTCGAAGCCTTTGCACTTACTCGACGCAAATTGATAGGAAACACACGGTGTTCATGGCTTTTTATTATTATTATTAGTTTGAGGTTGTATATCTCCAATGTGTGCAAGTGCATATTGATAAAAGAATGTGGATGAAGAACATAAAATAGAAAAAAGTCAAAATAGATTTTTAAAACTTAATTAAGAGACGTAAAAAATTAATTTCACAAATTTAATTTGAAAAGAAGTTTACCACCGTAATACATGTGGATGAATAAAAATTTTCAACAAGAACTTTTATTAATGGTAACTTGCAACATTAGTATTTCTACGTTACCATTTTCATTCATGTAATCGTAATTGATTTACTTTGATCACGAATGTATAATTTGTAATTAATTGATTTTGCCATAACATGAATTCTTAATTTGATAATGTAAACACACGGTGTTCATTACTATGTTCCATATATTATTATTGTTTTTTTTGGGTTGTATATATCCCATGTGTGAAAAAAACCATATGGGTTAATAAGCTTACCACTATACAAAGCTATGGATGAATAATACTTTTACAAAATCAATTTCATTAATGGAATCAAATTACGACAGTAGATTTGTACATAATCATTTTGTTGCATGTAAATTAAATTGAATTGTAACTTGATTATGAATTTACAATTTACATCAAATTGGCTTAATTTGATCATGAATTCTTAATTTGATTCATGTAAACACACGGTGTTCATGCATTTTTTATCTGTTAGGTTTGAAAAGGAAATTAGAGATTTACTTTTCTATTAACACTTTGATAGTGAAACCATAATTGGTAGGCTGCTTTTCTTTGATATCAAATGAATAAAATAATGAGTTTGTATACCCATCATATGAAATTTGTGCATCAGCGTGTTCAGTTCATGTTTAACCTGAAATATGGATATCATAAACTAATTACTGCTATGATACATTGTTACTTTCGAATGTCCTCTAGTGCAACTTCCAGTATATGGCCACGTCGAATGTGTGCATGTGGACATGGCCCCTGTATTGTTAAGATTTCAAGGTCCACCAAAAATCCAGGACGTCTCTACTTTACATGTCCCCGCCCTGTGGTGAGTGCCCAATTCATTACCGGTCATAACTGCACGAACATTAAGAACCCATTGATTACTAGTTTCATCATTTGCACTCATCAGCCCTGTGTCAGTTGGATTGGTTGGTTCGAAGAACCAATGTGAGAGAGCACGGACTATGCGTCACCCAGAGATGAAATTTTCATGCAATTACAGGATGATATCATACACATTCAACAATCCTTGTGTGTCCTTAAGACCATTGTGTATGTGTTATGCATTGTTGTTGTCATTTTGGTATTGCATATGTAAGCAACGTTAGGATGTTGCTAGTATGTACAAACACGTTACGAGGTTGTTAGTATGTTGGTAGTATGTTTTAGTATGACTATAATCTTGCTTTGCGTTCCTCTACTACAAAAGGGTAGACGTATTAATGACTATCATAACTATGTTCACCGCTCAGTTCCATGTTTGTTTATGTATGTTACTAATGTGCAATGGTTATATGATGTGTAATTTAGCATCTTATTTCTCTGTTTATTGTTCATGGGCATAGATTGTACATCGTGCAACCAATTTAAATTATTCTACTATGGGCTTATACGTTTGTATGTAACAACCAAATATGTGATGGTAATCTTTTGTAACCGTACATTAGTAATGGCTTCCATACGTACTTCATCGCGTACCCAATCCAAAAGCAAATGCATTGTCACAGAGAAGTCAAGCAGTCTTGAAGAGACACTGAATCAGTTTAGCTACAAGGTTACATGGGACAGTGACTCAATCTGAGTTTTCTTGTAGTTGATTACAAATGAGATTACAAAAGGAAATCGGCCATTCCTAGTCCTCAACCAAGCAGGGTACAAGTCGTTGGCTAGAAAATTTGAGAAAAAAATAGGAAAAAAACATGGCCTCAAACAGTTGAAGAATAAATACATGAGTTTGAAAAAAGAGTGGCAAGCGTGGACAAAGTTGATGGATTCAAGCAAAGGAGTGTCAGGGATAGGGTTTGACTGTGACACCGGTATGTTTCACGCACCTGAGGAGTGGTGGGACAAGATGGAATTGGTAAGTACATGTTTCTTGCATTTCATATTTGTCTGTTACCAGTACATTTAACCTTTTTAGTTAACTTTTAATTAATTATATGAAATGTAACGTCTTTCTTTTTCATATATCTCCCTTTGTGCAGATAAACAAGGTGTGTGCCAAGTTCAGGAAAAAAAACTTTGGAATATCGCGACTTGATAGAGACGGTTTTCATCGGGGCATCAGCTACTGGTAAGCACCATTGGACCCCGGGAGAGAAACTTCTTCAAGATGCTGATGACTCATCTGATTCTGTGCACAGTTTGGGAGCGCAGCCATTTGCTGATCCGATACCCGTAGGAGTACAGGACGTGGATTCAGATTCTTCACTGGAACCTGTTCCAATTGAAAAGGAAAAAAGGAGAAAGACGCCATCAACAAGTGCTTCAAAGTCGAAGAAGGCAGCAAGTGGAGCGTCAGTTATTGCGGAAAGCATGAACAATCTAACAAATGTGGTGCGTACGAAGAATCAGCAGGTTACGGTGAGGCACCTCACAGGCAACAAATCGCTGTACACTATTTCGGAGTGCATGCATTGCCTGACAACGATTCCATCCCTGATTGGTATGCCGCTATTTCATTTCGCCTCGACACTTATGGATAACACAGATTACCGGGAGATGATGATGTGCCAGCCTAATGACGACCACATCATAGGATGGCTTACACAAAAACAGCTCCAGTGTACTGTGTCGGCGCCGTTTGTGAACCTGTTTGGGGCTTACCGGATGTGATATAGCGGTGCTAGGATTGTTGAAGATGCCTGCCCTTCTCTTGCATTGGAAAACTTTTAGTTATGTTATTGTTGTCACTGTACTAAAACATGATGGTTGTGTTTGCATGTTTTAAACTGTTCCTTGTTGTTTTTTTTTCTTGCTAGCTATGGTGAACAAAACTTTTGCATGTTTGTCGTAGACGGAATGAGAGCATGGTTGTGCATTTTTTGGGAAAGGAATAGGATGCTTGTGTTTGAATTAAATGTATGGCAATGAAATGCGCAACGACAGCTTGCGTATGCTGCTTTTGTATTTGTTTATTTTGTTTGGGAAACTATTATGTTAGTTTGACATCATTTTTTGTGGTTGTATTAGTAATGGTCCCCCTGTAAACAATAACAACCAGGTTCACTATTTGTTTAATTCATATCATTATGCGTTAGTAATGACATTGGTGACGACATTACTTACATTAAAAACGATGTCGGCATTCTGTAATTGCAAACTGTTATTACATTTCAGTCATTGAATCACGTGCAAACTGATTGAAACAATCCCACTCTTGTTGGTTTTGCATCAACGAAGATGTGATGAATCCCTAGGATGGAAGCAACAATAACGATTTAAGGGAAATGCTTAATCAAATGGGCGTACAGCTGCAAAAAAAAAAAAAAAACTGGACATTTCTACAAGCATGCTAGTATGTGACAGAGTGGTACGAAAAACACATGGCTAAAACGCCATGTCAAACTTCTATATTAACTGGGTATGCATGGATATCCGAACTATATGCGGGCCATATGGATCGATTTGAGGAAAATGTTTGCATGCTGAAGGAAGTTTTTGTCGCATTGTGTGAGACATTAGTAAATGATTTTGGGTTACAAGTACCGCAACGTCTACATGGCTTTGCTGTTGAAGAAAGTATTGCAATGTTTATCCACGTGTTGAAAAGAAAGCAAAATCAGGAAATCCAAGAACGGTTCCAACATTCGGGGGAGACTGTGTCTTGGCATGTGCATAACGTATTAACTTCCATGAAAGAGTTCACTGTTGTTCATTGCCGGCCCATATATAGTCAGTAGTGTATACATCCATACGTGGGGTCTAAACGGAAATACCTACCGTTCAAGGTACTATTGACTAAACCTTCAATAGTTATTTGTGCCAAGTCCAGTTATGTTGTTTTTAATTTTAAGTGGACGTCACATATGAAAGCAACCATTACATGTACCCGTAGGAGTAACAATACAATTGGGTTGTTGGCAGGACTGTTTTGGAGCCATAGACGGAACACATATAAGTGCATGGGTTACGAAGCCAGACACGGCAACATATTTCGGTAGGAAATACTGTCACACGCAAAATATCATGTCCGCGTGCGATTTTGATATGTGTTTCATCTTCATTTCATGCGGATGGAAAGGAAGTATGCACGATAGTCGCATCTTCAACGAGATACTAACAAATGACAATGTCCTATTTCTACATCCTGAAGAAGGTAACACATTGCATTGAAAATTCGACCACTGCTATAATTTTTCGACAAACATCGTTACTTGAAAATGAAGCACAATGTCGATTTTAGTGTCAAACATAAATTCTTGTTGCGTATGCAGTCAAATATCATCTTGTCGATTCTGGCTATCCAAACTGGGTAGGTTACCTAGCACCTTTCAGAGGCAGCCGTTACCACCAACAACAATTCCGATGTAGTCAACAGAACAGGACGACAAATACCCCAAGGGAATTATTTAACAAAGTGCACTCGTTGTTACGCAGTGTGGTGGAATGCACTTTCGGTGCCTGAAAAAATCGATGGGGGTTTATTAGAGACATGCCTCGTTATGACTTTGCAAATGTGCAAGTTCAGTTAGTAGGTACGTCAATGGCATTACATAATTATATACGGCGAAATATAGGTAATCCAACAACTGTTCACCCAATATGCGACGAGGAAGAGGTAATGACAATAGTAAATGCCATACCAGAAGTTGAACATGACGAGGATGGTTTAATGGTTGGGGATGAGGACCCGCATATGGCATTGGTGCGACTCCGCATACGCGACAAGTTAGTGTCCTTGCGTAATAATAGAACGTGAGGAAATATATAATAGTCCACCTAATATTCCTAGGGTTCTAACATTGGTAACACACGTGGACCCTCCTGTATTCAACTATATTATCATGTACAATATGTATGTGTTTACACGGGAATATAATCCATTTCAGTTCGTGACGTGCCTAACTTTGAAAAATCAAAAACCATAGAAAAAAGTCTTTTCGAAAAAAAAACACAAGGTCAAACAAATAAGAAACTTAAAAAAAAACAAAAATTCAAAAATTATTATATGCGACGTCAATTAAAAACATAAAAAGACTTGTTTAAAACAACAAAAAGCCAAGGCTTCCATCATTTTTTATCATGTGCCACGACAATATATGATTTTTCATATTATTTTAAATAAAGGATCTGAAAAACGTTTTTCCAAAAAAAACAAACAAAGTAAAAAATTAAAAATTAAAAACTAAAAACATAAATTAGCAGTTGCCAAAAAAATAAGTCTCATAAAAAAAAAAATCCAAACAGAAATTAGAGTTTGCCACGTAATTTGGAATTTTTATAAAACACATGAAAACCTATTTTTCAAAAACAAAAACAAATTAATGTATAGAAATAATAAAAAATGACAATTTTGTAAATTTAAAAAATAGAACCACAAAAATACGGCTCATCCGAAAAAATAAAAAATAAAAACATAAAAACAGAAATTAGCATTTGTCACGTAATTTACAAATAAATAAAATACATGAAAACTCATTTTTGAAAAATAAAAACAAATTAATGTATAGAAATAAAAAAAAATGACAAAACCGTAAATTAAAAAAAAAGAACCACAAAAATACGCCTCATCCAAAAAAATAAAAAATAAAAACATAAAAACAAAAATTAGCATTTGCCACGTAATTTACAAATAAATAAAGAGTGCTGCTATTAGCACCTACCAAAATTCTTTGCACCTCCCATTTTTTTGGACCCCAACCCTAAACCTTAAATTTTAATAATATTTTTTTGGACACCCCACTTATTGCCAAATCTACCAATGTTCATAATATTTTCACAATGAAATGTACACCCACCTAATTTTTCATCCATCTCCTTCCTTGACTCACTCAATCTTCAGAGTTTGGAGCTTTGGTCCAATATAGAGTTCTTGGACCCCAACCCTCCATCACTCTCGTCGCCGTCTCGGCCGTCAACGGAGCATTCCGACGACTCTCATCTTCTTTGAACGCTCTCTGTGATATCCTTGTTCTGTAATATGTTAATTGGTCCTTAACATGAATGTGATTATGTGTTTCATATGATTTTGTGTGCCATTATGTGAAAATATGTGGTTTTGAATTTCTATCTGTTCACCGTAGGAATATCTGTTTGATTATCTGCTTTAGAAATTAAATTGAAGGCCTTATTGGCCACATAAACCAAAATTGACTACGCCATTGCGATTGGCATAATTTTTAGAGCCTACGGTAAAATTTGATTGAAAATTGATTTGGATCAGATTAAATTGATTTAATTAATGGCATAGTACTTAAATTATTTTATATTAAATAATTATGGTTAGTGGGACTTGTAAAGAGAGGCACTATACACTCTATTCACACACTGAGCTCAAAATCAGATCCTGTGCCTTAGAAAGAGAGAGGGCCGGCTATAGAGAGAGAAAATGAGAGAATTGTGTAATCTTGGCTCAAGGTTTGGGGAATTTGAAGATTAAACTCAAGAATTTGCTATAGTTTGGAAGATTGAGCTCTTAGGTAAGGGAGTTCATGAGTTTAATGTGTAATATTGTGAATTCAAGTTTGATTGATGGTCAAGAACATGAATTAGTTTCATTATAAGGAAATTGAGTTGATTTTGTTGTATTTGAAGTCATGGAATGCATGCATGTGCATAATAGCCATGAATTTGTATAGTTGAGCATGAAAAATATGATCCATGTAGAATTGTGGCTAGAATCCATGGTTGTGACCACCATTTGTACAATTTGAGTTGAAATGGAAGTTATATCTCATACGCATGTACCATTCATAAGAAGTATGAGCTTGAGTGCATGAAATTGTTATGTTGAAAGTGAATTTGGTGTAGATTGGGACATACATGTGATTAATTTGTGAAATTGAGCTCTATTGTGTTGTAATTTGGTGTTGGTACCATGTTAGTATATGATTATGTGAAGTTTGAGCCAAAAGCATGCATCTAGAACCATTGAATGTCGAATTTGAGCTCAAGAACATGTTCTGGAAAACCCAGAAAATTTGATGTCTGCTCGAGCGGGGAAACCGCCACTCGAGCGTGAATTTCGTGCTCCTAGTATTTTCTGCAGACATGGTGTCCGCTCAAGCGGGGAGCCATGTAGAGAGGCCTTCCGCTCGAGCGCCAAAGTTCGCGATCGAGCGTAAATTTGACGTATCCAGTACTTTTGCAGGCCTCAAGGGTCCGCTTGAGCGGAGAAGTCCACGCTTGAGCGGGGACCCTGTTTTCTGAAATTTTAAAAAGACATTCTCTGTTTCATTTTCTGTTCTCTTTCACTTCCAAGTACTCATAGACATGCATTGAGCATTATAATTGAGTTAAAGAGATAAGAATGAAGCCTAAAGAGGAAAATGTGAATTTAGATTGGATCAAATTGTTTGTGACCTTTTTGTGTTCATGGAATGTGTAGGGTCGAGCTCCAGGGCAAACCAACCAACCAATCAACCGATCACTGTGAGTAATATCTTAACAGAGATATCTGAAATATGTTATTGTCCAATTGCTTACTTCTATGTAAGTTTTATAAGTTCATTGATTCGATTAGTGGACAATGTTTGCTATACCAAATGAGTGGGCCAGAGGCTAGTCTGATCTAAATAATAGAATGAATGAGCTAGAGGCCGTTTGGATATGAATGGATGGGCCAGAGGCCGTTTTGATATGAATGGATGGGCCGAAGGCCGTTTTGACATGAATGAATGGGCCAGAGGCCGTTTCGACATGAACGAATGAATGGGCCAAAGGCCATTTTGTCATCTGAATGGACCAAAGGCCGTTTTGACACAAATGAAAGTTTGAATGGGCCAAAGGCCAGTTTGTTTGGAACCGCAGTCACTTGACCTAAATTGTGTATATATGTTAAATAGAAATATGAATTGGGCTTAAGGCTGTTTGAAGCATGTTGTTCTACATATCGTCTGTATAGCTTCTTTAATTAATATTATTCACTGGGCTTTCGCTCAGGCTCATTCGTGTGTTTTGTAGGTGAGCCAAGAGAAGTCCAAACCCAGCTCCAGTGAAGTCTAGGTGGAACAACAAAGGTTTTGGGAGAGTCAGCCCTTGTGTCTCACGCACAAGACCTGTCTTCGCCCTTTTGTTATATATTTATATTCTGTCATGTTGGCGAAGACTTTGCATCTGTTGTATATAGTTGTGATGGGTTGACTTAGACTTATATGATCCTGTATGTACAGAACCTTATGTAGTACATATTTTGTTGTGAGTTATTAATATGCATGCGTATGGTTTGTTATGATGTGCCATGTAAACACAGCTCTATAGACAAAGTTTTAAATTGCTTCCGTTTGGCCCCCATTAACTCTGTTAAAATACGTTTGGTTTGATTCAAGGCCGTAGATAATCTCTTGATTATTGGCCGGTTATGTCCTTAACCCACGGGGGCAGGTTCGGGTCATGACACTCTCCGTATCGCCGAATCAGTAACCTCTCTTGTCCTCTCATCATCATCTTTTTCGTTGCTTTTTGTATCTTCGTCATCGCGGAGATCGATCGAAGATACTCCAATTTCTACGGGATTTGCATAACCATTTGCAAGATAAGGAAAAACAGAATCATCGTCTGAATCGCCATCAGAATTATCATCTGAATCGTCATCAGAATTCCGAATGTAGCCTAAAACAATTTGTTCACCACTGTGTAGCCGAAAAAATGTATTTTGTTCAGAACTGTTTTGTCGAACAATAATGATCCTGTCAGCACTGTATGTTCGAACTAAATTTTTTCAGCACTGTGTAACTTGAATCCATTCTAATTCACAACTTAAAATAACATGAATTAATTCCATTCAAAATACATAACTTAAATCCATTCCAATTCACTCTTTTCCATTCTAAGTTAGTTTAACAAAGAAAATTACATAACTGACTATCTGCATTAATGTTCGGAACTTATGTATTGAACGAAAGGATTATGTTCAGTACTGTATTACCGAACATAATTCTAACAGTTAGCAAACCAGTACCGAACAGTTCAAATGAAACAAGAACGATCGAAAATGACTGAGAATGTTAATACAAGACAGATAAACTTATCAATAGAACACCGGTCTCACTAGAATTGTTGTCCTCGTCTTCCATTGCTCTACACAGTGAAATAAGTGATGAAGTATACATTATTCTTGAAGCAAAACTTTTAAGTTCAATAGCGTTGATAATGGTGATGAAGATGACATATTCATGATTTAAGATGATTATGAAAATAATAGATTTAGGGTTTATGTTAGTTGGTTATGAAAAATAATAGGTTTAGGGTTCACAAACATGGAATACGTATAGTTGGAGGTGGAGGTGGAGGTGGAGGTGGGGGTGGGGGTGGGGGTGGGTGTCCAATGTTATAGAGTATTAGTTCTTATTGATAAGTGGGTGTTCTATTATAGGGTATAATTGTAATAAAAAAAATTATAGAATGGGGGGTCTAAAGAATTTTGACAGGTGCTAATAGCAGCACTCTAAATAAAACACATGAAAATCTATTTTTGAAAAATAAAAACAACTTATTGTATACTAATAAAAATAAATAAGACAAAAACGTAAATTAAAGAAAAAGAATAAATTAATATATAGAAAAAGAAAAATGACAAAAACATAAATTAAAAAAAAATTCATAAAAATCCGCCTAATTTAAAAAAAATAAATAAAAATCCGCTCCAATGATGCTGACGTGAAAGAGGTAAAGCAAGAAGTTGACATGAAAAAATCGCTTAAAAGGCACTTTGATCATGAAAAAATCGCTTAAAAGGCACTTTGATCATTTATCACGAAGATACCTCGTTAAAAAAGTCAAAAAAAAATTATTTTCAAACTAAATATTTTAGTTCTAAATTAAAAAAATCAAAAAAAAAAAAAAAAAAAACCAACCACTTTCCAAACGGAGGGTAAGAAACTTCGGCTCACGCTCGCTCCCGCTCCCGCTCCGGCTTCGTCTTCGTGCAACTAAAGGTCGAAAAGCTTCACAATCACATAGCACCAGAGAGAGGAGAGAGAGAGAGAGAGAGAGAGAGAAGGGAATGGCAGCTGCCGGAAAATGCATCCTTGTTACAGGCCCTCCTGTAAGTACAACAAAGTCTCCAAATTCCTCTCTGTCTCTGTCTCTGTCTCTGTCTCTGTCTCTCATCGTATTATGTGCCCATGTTTCTCAGGCTGTGGGTAAAACAACTCTGATCATTAAAGTTCTGGAGACCCTTAAAACTTCTCACCCTAACTTCAAGGTTCAGGGTTTCTACACTCGTAATGCTCTCTCTCTAAACACTGGTTGAGCTACTAAGGTTTTGTTTGAATCTTGGATTTCGGAAGGAATTTGTGGAGATTCACAAATCATTATCCAAACCTAAAATCCAAACACAGCCTAAATATCTGTAAATTTCACATTTAATTCTAATTATGGGTGAGGCCGATATGAAGAAATTGGTGAAAGCTAATATAAACAAGTATTCTGATATATGAGTAAGAATCAAACATTGGATGGTCTTGAAGTTCAATCATTGTCATTCATTGTTGGAATTCATTTTTCTATATTTTGTAATCAATGCTCTTGAATCTTTTTGTGTCTATAAACAATAGGAATATTTGTATGGAAATATAATTAATTGTCTTTTAACAATGATGGAATAGGTGAGATTAGGCAAGGAAGTGAGAGGGTTGGGTTTGAAGTGGTTACTTTAGATGGTCGTAGAGGGCCCCTTGCTTCCACCACCAATTCAAGGTAACTCTTCTTCTCCGAGCTGTAGTTTTTTTGGGTTTTCCCTTAAAAATTTAGCAAATTTGTACTCTTTTGCTTGTTACAATTATGGGCATGTATGTGGTCTTTTGGCTTGCTTTTAAGTAAATTCTTTTCAAGGAAAAAATTCCTAGTAAAAATGGTTATTTAGTTTAAATGTGAAATTTGTAGCACAACTATTAGAGCTTCTGTGCTTTTTCTGTCACCTGTTGCAGTTTGGAATACCTTTTTTTTTGGCTTTAAACTAGGTTGCTGGTGTTTCCAGTTATATTAGGATAATTGGTTATTTGGCAGATCTTACATTCACTTGCTGAAGCATGAAGAACTTTTGCCAATCAAAAAAGAAACATGAACTTTGCTTCTTACATGGACAACATTTCTAAGTGGTATGGACATGATCTGAAACATGAAAGCATGAAGAACTTTTTCTATGCAAAGTGATTATAAAAACTGTTAGGTCATCAGCATGATATGATCAATCAAATACTGTTTAGTACAATGTTTAAAAATTGTTAGGTCATCGACCTGAACACATCCCAAAACAATCAAATACTAACTTTAAAGTGTTACGCACGTTAGCTCGAAAACTTAACTGGAATATTGAGCTTGTGCATTTGTGCGTGCTTGATCCATCAATTAGATGCCTTATGTATTCAATGTTAGATGTATGAAACCCCAATTACTAATGCTTTCAGAAGCAATAAGCTATTGGAACACATGTCTAGTATAAGGGATGGGCCTGGGTACGGTGGTATGGTTGCTCCATTGTGACCTAGGAGTCATGAGTTCTCTTGGATAGCTTGATATATATCGTTGGGCTTCTTTCCTAGTAGATTAAGCTTTTTTGGGATTAGTGGTGCACTGGTGATCTAACAAGTTCAAACCATGGAAACAACCTCTTTGTATGCGGGGGTGGAAATCCGCACGAGTGTGAACATCATGTACTAGGACTGTCCTTTAACAGATATCCAGTAAATTTGATTTTTTTTAGTATAAATAAGCATCATGTATCTTAATTTAAATTGGATTTGGATAGTTGGCTGATTATGTCTGATCTCAAATTCAAATTTGATCTGGATGGTTAACTGCTTATGTTAGATCTTAATTTGAATTTCTACACACCTGGTGCAAACTATTCAAGAAAACAGTGGAATATGAATCTTTAACTTGTGAGTTTTGTGCCTCTGTTGATTTAAGAACTAACTGGTGGTTTGCCTCTTTGAATAGCTGCAATTTTATAACTTCTGTTAGTCTGTTTTATCTTCTGGAGTATAGTCAGGAGGTGTCAAACTTTGCTGATATGCACCAGATAACTTAATGTTCTCTTGTTTGGTTGTTCCCTTCATATGACTTGACGTTATAATTTTTAGTTTAAATCACTTGAGAATCTGAATGTTCATTTACCGCCGAATATTCAGAATGTGGAACAAGTTCTAACTTATCAACAATGAGTCATCTTCTGTTACAATGTTTCTATTGACATTCTTCGATTTTCAGCTAAAGCATCTTCTCCCATGCAGCCCAGAGTCTTTTAAATGGCCCACTGTGGGGAGGTACAAAGTGGATGTATCATCATTTGAGTTAGTAGCATTGCCTGAGTTGCAGGTGGGTTAGCTTGTCAATCTTTGGATTGAGGTGCAAGGATCATAATTTGTAAGTGAATTTTTTTTTTTTTTGTTCAAATGATATGAGGTCTCTGTTGTCCTCAACAGAGATTAGAGAGGGGAAGAGTGTTTTTTCGACATTGAAATCCCAAAAAGTAGATACGAGTAGAATTCACTCGTCTACACCATTCTACGTGTTTTACTCAATGCTTAGCCAAAATCAAATGATTCAATCACCGTATGTGAATTTACTTCTTGGGTTGGACGCTTGGAGCCGTTCAAAGTTTTTAGTGGTTGAAATGACAAAAGGTATCACTTGCATACTTTAGTCTACACTAGTTGATTTATGTTTTATTATTAGGTCAAGGAAGATACCGATCTCTTCATCATTGATGAAATTGGTAAGATGGAGCTCTACAGTTCTTCATTCTTTCCTGCAGTACTAGACATTCTGGAATCTAACATCCCGCTCTTAGCTTCCATTCCCATTCCAAAAGGTGGTCGAGATATACCTGGAGGTAATCTCTTTATGCAACAATTTTAAAAATATTCTCCATTGAAGATTTTCCACATCTCTGTATGTTAAAGAAACTTCTTCAAGCCTTGAAATGGAAAATCTTTAATATTGCAATTAGATGATCTTAAGTGGATATGTTCAACATGATTCGTAGGCTTTCTTTCATTTCTAGAGTGATATAAGACTGTAATGTTTGAATTTCTGCAGTTGCGAGGTTGAGAAATCATCCAGGGGCAACCATTTTCACGCTGAACACCGGCAACAGGGATGCTATTAAGGAACAAATTTACTCCCAATTAGTGAACTTGTTGCAAAAACATTAGATGTTACTTCTACATAGCACACCGTTGTCTTTTGCTATGCACAAACAGGTTCTTGTACTGGATAAGTAACTGCTACAAAATTTCTTTGCTTGATAGAAGTTTAATAAGTTCTCAGCACATTTTGTGTCCATTTCTTTTGGTATTTACAATTTCTGGTCTTTTTCTCATGTTTTGTATGCGGGGGTGGAAATCCGCACTGGTGTGAACATCATGTACTGGGACTGTCCTTTAACGGATATCCAGTAAATTTGATTTTTTTTCACTATAAATAAGCATCATGGATTGTAATTTAAATTGGATTTGGATAGTTGGCTGATTATGTCTGATCTCAAATTCAAATTTGATCTGGATGGTTCTGCTTATGTTTGATCTTAATTTGAATTTCTTACACACCTGGTGCAAACTATTCAAGAAAACAGTGGAATATGAATCTTTAACTCGTGAGTTTTGTGCCTCTGATGATTTAAGAACTAACTGGTGGTTTGCCTCTTTAGCTGCAATTTTTTAACCTCTGTTAGTCTGTTTTATCTTCTGGAGTATATGTTCAAGAGTCAGGACGTGCCAAACTTTGCTGATATGCACCAGATAACTTAATGTTCTCTTGTTCGGTTGTTCCCTTCATATGACTTGACATTATAATTTTTAGTTTAAATCACTTGAGAATCCGAATGTTCATTTACTGCTGAATATTCAGAATGTGGAAAAGTTCTAACTTATCAACAATGAGTCATCTTCTGTTACAATGTTTCTATTGACATTCTTCAATTGTCAGCTAAAGCATCTTCTCCCATGCAGCCCTGAGTCTTTTAAATGGCCCACTGTGGGGAGGTACAAAGTGGATGTATCATCATTTGAGCTAGTAGCATTGCCTGAGTTGCTGGTGGGTTAGCCTGTCAATCTTTGGATTGTGGTGCAAGGATCATAATTTGTATGTGAATTTTTTTTTGTTCATATGATATGACGTCTCTGTTGTCCTCACCAGAGATTAGAGAGGCGAAGAGTGTTTTTTCGACACTGAAATCCCCAAAAGTAGATATGAGTAGAATTCACTTGTCTACACCATTCTACTTGTTTTACTCAATGCTTACCCAAAATCAAACAATTCAATCACTGTATGTGAATTTACTTGTTGGGTTGGAGGCTTGGAGCCGTTCAAAGATTTTAGTGGTTGAAATGACAAAAGGTATCACTTGCATACTTTAGTCTACACTAGTTGATATATGTTTTGTTATTAGGTCAAGGAAGATACCGATCTCTTCATCATTGATGAAATTGGTAAGATGGAGCTCTACAGTTCTTCATTCTTTCCTGCAGTACTAAACATTCTGGAATCTAACATCCCGCTCTTAGCTTCCATTCCCATTCCAAAAGGTGGTCGAGATATACCTGGAGGTAATCTCTTTATGCAACAATTTTTAAAATGTTCTCCATTGAAGATTACCCACATCTCCGTATGTTAAAGAAACTTCTTCAAACCTTGAAATGGAAAAATCTTTAATATTGCAATTAGATGATCTTAAGTGGATATGTTCAACATGATTCGTAGGCTTTCTTTCATTTCTAGTGATATAAGACTGTAATGTTTGAATTTCTGCAGTTGCGAGGTTGAGAAATCATCCAGGTGCAACCATTTTCACACTGAACACTGGCAACATGGATGCTGTTAAAGAACGAATTTACTCCCAATTAGTGAACTTGTTGCAAAATCATTAGATGTTACTCCTACATAGCACACCGTTATCTCTTGCTATGCACAAACAACTTCTTGTACCAGAAAAGTAACTGCTACAAAATTTCTTTGCTTGATAGAAGTTTAATCAACTCTCAGCACATTTTGTGTCCGTTTCTTTTGGTATTTACAACTTCTGGTCTTTTTTCATGTTTTGTGTGGGGCTTTTAACATGGGGTTTTGGCTGATCATTTGATTTGGTTATATTTCTGCAAGACCATTACAAGCATCCAAACTATAAAAACAAGAGACATTCAAGGACAAGGGCATTCCACACTGAATGCAGGTAGGGGCAGGTAGGGCTACAAACGATTTGAGCCTAGCTGAGTAGTAGATTGTTTAAGCAAGCTTAATGAGTTTCAAAATGTATTCAAACTTGACTTGTTTACCTTTTGAGCGAAAGCCAATTTCAAACAAATTTTAATTGAGCTAGTCATGAATTGAACTTGAATTTTTTTATTTTTTATAGTGCAGATAACCATGTCGAGTTGAGCAGTAAGTTATTTCTTAGACTATAAAATTAGATTGCTTGGACAGAAAGATCAAATTAAAAACAGACTTAAAAGTGTAAGGACTATATTATTCAAATTAAAACTGAAGTGAAATTTGAGTCAACCTACATGGATAAAATACTGAAATTTGTCCTCTGGAATTCCACTTAAAAAGAGAAATACACATTCTCACAGTAATTATCCACACAAAAATGCATTCACAACACTCAAAAACCAATTTACCAAACACTGCTGCATCTGTTTTTGCTTCCCAAATAAATGTACATGAAAAAAATTCAAAGAAAAAATAATCACAAAACAGATGTAATTACATTCCAATAATTATATACATTCCGTAGGGATCATGAGCTTCGTTTATCATGTTCGGCTATTCGCAGGACCTCTTTGGCCATTGAAGAAAACGATCGGGCTGTATCCTGCATCTCTGTAGTTCTGAGGCTAATGCCCTGTCCAAAATATACAAAAGCTCATCACACAAACAATAATAAACACCCAAAACTGTATGCTTATCGCAAGGCTAAATAAGACCATTGGTATGTAGCATTAAAAATGGTGATACCATGCGTGACGTGATATTATCGATGCACTGTTGTATTCAAATTTATTATTTTCTTTCATTATTAATTTTTTCACAAACTAGATGTAGGAATTTGAAACTTAAAATGTTCATGGATACCTGCAACTTCTTCACATTTTCGCCCAATTTGCTTTGTGCCATCTTTGCAGCACTAGGATCCTGCACCCAAAGATGGAAATAATGCCTCCTACTGGAACATTATATGTGAAATTAAACCTAAATATAAAGCTTAAAAGTAGTGGATCTTATCTTATATCCAATAAGAATTCCAGTCCTTTCATTACTTCATAATCATAATAATAGTTTTCATGATGTTTTTGTTAACATGTATCTGATACAAAATGCAAGAGGGGAGCACAATGCATTACAACCATCTTAAACATATGACAATCAATATGGCTCACATTTCCACAATCATGACCAAAATTATTCACTGTAATTCATTTTTTTAAATGTTCAAAACAAAAGGTGATGTCTTGGTCAGATTTTGAATGTTCAGATCAGTATTAAACCCATTCAAATATATAACTAATTAACCAGCTCAAACAACATGTTGCGTGATGGAGTGCACAACAGATGATAAGACATAAATCTATTGGATGCATACTTACACCAGACATAGTAAATCCATATTTTTTCTTAATTTGATCAACTGCACCAGCCTTCTCTTCTTGTGGCTCTTCCTTTGACAGCACTTTTTCATTTTTGACCTTCATCTCTTTCAGTTTACCTGTTGTGTGAAAGTATTCAACCCACATTTATCAATGTAAATTGTAATTAAAGAACTTATGCAACAATTAAGAGAAAAAGGTTCAGTCAGCAAAGCTTGGCTAGAGGAAGCCCATGTAAGAAATTATGTAATCCAAGAACTTTACATATCTGTACAAATATATGGAACATCCAACACATGGACACTTCATTGAAAAAGTGGGACAAATAGGAAGTGGAAATTTACATGTCGTCAGGATAAATCAATTTCACAAAAATGATGGTGTCTATATTGGTGCTATTATGGAAACAACAAAGGTTCATCGTGTATGTGTCCATGGAGTGCCAAAGAAATTTTGGTATCTGATCCTCTGAAGAAGTATCTATGCTAAGACTCCGTTTGGATTTCGGAAAGTAGGGTAAGGAGAAAAATCTCAAAAAAGCATTACAAATCAAATTTTCTTTCTTCTAGGATCCAGATGAAGTATTACAGTTAATAATCTCCATCTACAACAGTCAGACACATTTATGCCAAAATGATGAAAAGAGAAAGAAAAAAAAATCACAAAAATAAAAACACAAAAAACAAAACAACAAAGGTTGATTAAAAAGAAGATAGATGAACTTGCACAAGGTTGAAAACAATGGTGATCTATCATCTTCAACAAACATTTAATTGCAATGAGTAGAATCAGAAACAAAGTCATAAACCAAAGAGCTAAGGTTGATTTAGAAGAAAATAAATGAAATTTCACATGGTTGCAGACAATAGTGATTATAATCTTCAACTGACCTTTAATTGCCTGGAATTTGCTTGTGAATTTCTGTTTGTTTAGTGCTGCCATTATTGGGTGTCCTTTTGGTTTTTGTGCTGGATCTTCAATGTCAATGTCGTCTGAAAAAACAAAAGCATGAGAGTAATGTGGTTGGAAACTAAAGAATCTAGCATAAAACTGCTTAATAGAATGAAAAGCCAAATGATAACTAATCAAGTTTCATGACTAGATTCTTCACCATCCATGACTCAAAACGGGACAAAGCTTTCTACTTCTGAAGCAGGCATTAAACAAACTCTTAACTTATTATTTTTTTTTATTCTGAGAGGAAATATTTGGTAACATGATATGCAGAACGGGGATACCTATGTCCAAGTCGACTTCATTTTCATCCATGGCCAGGTTTCCTCTGCTTTCAGCAATAGATGGAAAGTTGTCAACTGAAAAGATTGTTGAGAGTTCTTCAATATCTTCTCTTGCGCCTTGAGTATCTTCCTCAGGAACATGCTTTGGTTTACTTCCTGTCAAGCTAAATATACCCTATATAGCTCCAGTTCATTAGAATCCTTTTGTGCCACATATACCAGGTTGGGGGAAACTTCAAACAATGTAAGCACAATATTTACCTTTTTCTTTTCTTTATGGATGACAGGTGCAGAAATAACTCCTTGTGCAACTATAAGATCTTTCTTGTAAACTTGGGAAACAGAGTCCAGATGCCTATAATCAAGGGTACAGTAACAATGATATAACAGTTAAGTATACAACTTAATCATTTATTAGTAAATCCTGAATTCCTTAAAAAAATGTCAAACGAAAAGAATCTCAAATTCAGAAAAGTATAGTTCTGCCAACATGCTATAGTTCTCCTGATGCATAAAATAAAAGGAACATCATCAAATGTGCATACCGATATATCTTCTTTTGGAGCAAAACTGAGACAACAAACATTTCCTGATCACCATTCACCTGTACAAGGGTGAGAACTAGAAGTTCATGTAAATATTCCAAGCAGAAATCTAAACAAGAAATATACTTATTTAAGATATACTCTCTTACGATTATAAGTTCTCCATCCCACGAACAGCATACTGCATTCTCAGAAACTGAATTTAGCTTTGGAGTAGATAATGAGAGACCCCTAATCGAAGTTTCCTTCAAAAGGGACAGTTCTGGTAGGGACCTATAATTTCAAAAAAGCAGCATTCAGGTGGATATGCACTAAATCAATTTTGTGATGCAATACTGAAAATGAAAATTCTGCAGGACTAGTTCCATTATTTGCTTTAATCATTGAATTAGGGAGGACACTTGTCCTAAATTTCCTTATTTTTCTCATTGAATATTGGGAACAATCTTGCACAAGGCTGAATGACTGCACAACTGATTCAACTTGAGATTAAAACAAAGCAATTTCAAATAACTAGATTCCTTCAGCCAAAATACATGAAATGGAAGAAAATTATTTTTTGGGAATTGTTTATGTATTCAAGGCTTCATCTTACTTTCTGGAAGTGAAAAACTGCATCTCTCATGCTGAACATATGCACTTCATATGGGGATGACAGCATTATGTAACAAAATCATATTGTAAAACATGCTAGAAAGGATGGTAAGGGTGATGATGAGAAGATCACCGACAGGGTAACTTGGCGACCCCATTCTGCCCAAAATAAAAGAATTTCAACGAGGCAGAGTCCTATATCGTAGTTTGCAAAATTACATTTCATATCTAAATTCTCTGCTGGAAAAAAAATAATTCCAGCAATGGAAGAGGAGTCCCTATTGGTCTGCAAAAATGAGCCAATTCCTGGTACATATTTTGTTTTCTCACTTACATTGTTAGCTTGATTGAATTAAATTCAGAAAATACATAAAATAAGGTTATCACCTTATTTCAATTTTTCCGTTGGAGAAGAGAAGTATAAGGCCAGCAGCATCAGAAGTGTAAAATGTTGATGCCCAGCAACAAGAAGAAGAATTAAACTTCTTTTTGTAAAGAACCTTCTTAATGCCCTGAGAGAAAAGAAAGGAAAACACACAATAAGTAACAGCTATAGCGATTCTGCATATCACAGGTGCCTGCATAAGTGATGCACAATTACCTGGACTACATGCACTAAGGAATATACATAAGTGGCTTTCTCAGAACATAGCAATACTGATAATTGCTTTGGTATTGCATCATCAATAGAGTTCCCTTTACTCAAATCTTGACCCTCCAATTTATTCAATCCTCTACCTGAAGCATCCTGCCCATCTGTACAACATTAATGTATAGTTTCTTCAGTTGATTATTAGATGTTTCAATGTTATCCACATGTATGAAAAGTCATACATCAGAAGTTGTCCAGTCAAGTAAAGGACAGCACAGAAACCTCGAGTAAATGAGCAGTGTATTACCCAAAATCTGCATGTATAAAGCTCTTGAGGGTTTCTTAGGATGGACCAAGGCAGAGCTGAGAGTATTTCCTGTATCACTCTCAACAGCCAAAACTGATGAATCCTTTGTTGCCACGACTAAAATATTCTTCTGAAAACCATGGATGCTGCAGGTTTCAAACTGCAGAGAAATGATTCCTGTGCAAAGTTCACTTGCAATATGCTTCTGATATAACAGAATTGGCCCCTCCATATCAATCAATGAAACCTGTATGCCAAAAAAGTGTTTAACATACAGTATTTTCTTATTTAATGGCCTTCATATGACCTAAATCAATTAACTTGTTAACATTAATGTCAAAACCAACATTATTCTAATTAAGAAAAGACAATTTAGTCTGATAAGCTGCCATGTTTTAACTAAGTGATAAAATATAGTGTTATAACTTATATCCCTTCCAAGTTCCAGCTGGGTGAAAAACGAAAGGAAAAAAAAGGAAGAAGATAGTCTAAAAGGTTGATAAATATGTAGTTTGAAAGAAACTTGGATTGCTTCTCTTGGCTAGTTAATTAATGTTGGAATGAACTTCCTTCTATTTATGTCTTTACGTCTTTATACAACGGAAGGTTATTTTTGGAATATTGTTAGGAATAGTATAAATAATAGAATACAAGGGAGAGACCCGAATGTCTCTTCCCTCTTTTCATATCATATACTCTCTATCTCTCTCTCTCTCTCTTCTTTTTATCTTCATCATTCTCTTTTCTTCTTTATACAAATTAAACTTAGTATCAGAGCCATATAGCGCTATTGAATTGCAACTGAGCGAAGAACACACAAGAAAAGGAAGAAGACAAGCTTACATATCCTTGATCAGACCCAACAGCAAGATGTCTTGAGACGGAGTGTATGTCAATAGAAAGTACAGCTCCATTAACTTTCATAAGTTTAAGACTCTGGACAATGTGATTGCTTCCTTTCTTTAAACTTCCTGTCAATAACAATTTTCCCATTAGAAATTTCAATGTGGTAGAAGTATCATAGTATCCTATGCAGTATTTATATTTCTACACTAGACGTACAAAAATTGACACAATGACAGGGCTAAGTGTCATGCATTTTAAGGTCATACTCCATAAGACCCTCAAACTCTTAGTTACAATAATTAAAAAATCTATTCTGTTGTGCAAGGCTACATTCAGCTGAAAAAAAAAAAAAAAAGTGGTTAAATTATATGAGTAATACCTTGTAGAGACATAAAACTGCTCGCTGGCATGAATGACTCAGGTTTAATCCTAAAAATGCGAATCTGCACAGCATTAAAAATAATTCACTGTTCCATTTCCAGAACTGTACACAAAAACATTTTATCAAAATTTTTTTTGGTCAAGATCAATCAACAGAGGAAACTTCACCATCCCACTTTGGTCTCCAGAAATAAGGAGCCGTGAGTTGCTATCAAAATACAATGCTGTCAGCGGTACACCACTTAAAGAGATATCATCCTCACTCTGCGAGATTAAAGGTACCATAGAATAAGCACAAGCACGAAATGAACTACTGAATCTTATTTACAATAAACTGAAAATAACAACCATATTAACAACAATAGTAATAAAAGAGAGAAGTGCCATTTTGGTCATTTCTGTCCAAATACAATCCCATGAACAAAAACTAAATTTTGGTCATAACAACTTTTTTGGAAACAACAACAATAATAATAGATATAATAATAATAAAGAAAGAAAGAAGAGAAAAGTATCATTTTGCTAATTTCTGTCCAAATACAATCCCACTTGTAAATAAAAACTAAATAATGCAATCTAGAAGATTACCTGTTGAAATATTGATACAACAGGGAGCATAACCGGACATGATGCGTCCCAAAATTTTATGGCTCCATTATTGTGTCCAGTTATGTACAAGTTCTTACTCTTCGAAAACCCACTAAAGTGCGTTGAGTGAGTTGCATCTTTCTGCCTCATGTCAAATGGAAATAGTGGTGGAATAAGTTTTTCCAGCATAATATTGCCCTACATGACAAGAAATATCATAGAGATCATTACTCTTAAGAATTATCATATAATGAGACACCAATGTGATGTATAATGAAACTTCTCTTTTACCTCATCACTTGAACATAATGAATATGGATTGTCTGTTATGAATTTTGCAACAGTGATGCTTGAATCAGCAAATGGAAGCTTTACCATTATCTCTTTTGGGAGTGATGGCGGGCTCCTAGATTGGCACTGTAATAAATATTTTTCAATTGCACAATCATCATAGGCATAAACATGACCTGATTTCCCAAGCAGAAGGAAAGCATCTTGTTTATGCTTGCTTTTCTCATTGGAGCTTGAAATGATTTCCATATCAACACAAGGTTCTGGCAAATGAAGCCCCAACTTAATTGTACGAGATTCAGTATGCTCATTCAATACAACTACCTGTCACGTAACAGACAGATTTTTTATGAAACAAATGAACAAATAATTAGAACTGTGACTAAAAAATTCTAGTCTCCAAAGGTCGTGATATTGAATGATTTATATAAAGGTTTATTTGTTTATTTTGAGAAGTATCAAAGGTCATAGTTGTATTTTGAATATCCCTATCCCCTGATTGACTAAGACATACTGTCAAAAGAGGAAGATTAATTGGGTGACAATTTATAACTGACAAGCCAAGAGAAGAGACTAGGTCATTATCAAGAAAGTCACGAAGCAATGAGTTTTAATAGGAGTGAAGTTTGTGATGCAGAACCATTTGTTGCACCAGAAGTAGAAAACTGAAAACTAAGAATCTAAGCTTTATGGTATAATGATAATAAAACATCCAAATACCTGCAACAAGTTTGCAGATACAATATCCGATATGCCCAGAACATACAATCGACTTGCTTTCCCATCTGCATAAGCCCATTTTAGAGATGCTATAGGGATTTTGTCCAATTTATATCCCAGATTCAGTTTACAAATGGGTGCACTTTGAGTGACACACAAGTCTTTATCTAGTGGTGGTTCAGTTTTAGAAGCTGAGGCAGGAGGAACACTCCAGATGAAAATCTCTCCATTGCTGTATCCAACAACTACTTTGCTTCCAAAGGGGCATGCCCAACATGCCGCTGTCACTTTCTTTGTCTCATGAGACGCTGTTGGCAACATGGTTCCACCAGTAGTAAAAATGGCTTTGCTTTCTTGAATTTCCCATAATGTAATAAAGCCGTCTCTATAAATTATAAGGACCCTGCATCCAAACAAAAATCACAAGAAAGTGTATGAATTCATAAACGAACACATTTAATGGACTAGGTAATAGCAAGGCTAACTTGATATGTGCTTGAATCATAAGAGCTATTTAACAAGATGAGAATGCAGATTACACTACACCAACATAGTTGTTCAGAAAATGAGAGCAATAAGGCCAGCAAGTGCTGTTTCAGAAAATTTCTGCTGGCATCAGTAACTCTTATCTGAGCCACTGGTCCGGGCTAACCAGATTCTATTAGTATGGCTCCATTCGAGCAAAATGACCTATCTGATCTAGCTGTGATGTCTTCACTGGCTGATGGGCCAGAAATCAAATGAATGAAGTAGGAAGGAGATGTTGATCCCATCATATTAAATTATATACTTCTGATGCATGGTCCATACCCCTGGCAGTACCTTATTAAGTGATCACTTCAAGAATTTAACATGGAAGCAAATAATGGTTTTGATTAGTGTAAGGACTAAGCTAGGATAGTGGTTTACTTGACCTGCCAAAAAAGGCCATGCACCTAAAATTGTCTGTGCCAATTGGAGTCCAAAATTGACAGGCAAATCAAGTAATCTAGGCAAGATGACGTTTAACATCCTTGAAAAAATGAAAAGGATTTCCTTTTAGAAGGCAAACAGTATATTCAACTAAAGATAACTTCTGATTTTTACAAGGTCCATCTCTCTTTCTCTCATGAGAAATGGGCACGCACACCTAAAAAAATGAATCTATTAAACAAGTGCATCCGATTTGGTGGGTCAACATCACGAAAGATCATCACAACCAATAAGCACTGAATTTGGAATATCTGAAGACTAATGAAAAGTGAAAAAAATGAAGACATACTACCTCTTACTTTCAGCTGTTGGTTGAGGCAGTATGTGTGTAACAGAAGTATCACCTGCTATTTCCGCTGTATTCCCTAAATTGAAGATCAAGTTGCATGAGCTTGTGAAAAATTGAAGTACAAATTATGGAAGAAATAAACGTTGCTCAGTATGAAAATACTTAAAAACTAATCATTCATAATCACTGCATCTTGCAAGTAAGAGAAGGAACTGTTATAGCCCACACGGATACAGATGATATGTATTCAATGTTAAAAGTAATAATGCACAGTTTGGATATACATGTGAAAAAATATACTGAGTCACAAAATAAGTTAAGATGTCATTACACCGACAAAAAAACTAGACAAAAGAATACTGGTACAACTCGGTTCCGCTTCACAATCACAAACATCTAATAATATAGGATAAGCAGGAGCAAAAATTTACAAGCTACGAATATTTCTCACCATGAGATGCTGAAAGAGGGATGCAGTATTTCATTTGCACTATATTACATGATTCTTTATCAAGTTTCAAAACTGAAACATTACCGGCATAATCTCCAACATACCTGTAGATGGATACAAAATACCCATTAATAAATGCAGTGCATGCTTGTGTTTTATTTTCAATGCATTTGAAAATAAGAAACTTACATGTACAGACTAAGTTGCATGACCGTGAAAGAGGTGATTTCTTCCTTAAAGACATGTACATGAGATAAAAGCTTCTTGTCCATGTCCCAGACCTACACTACACTATGATTTCCTTTACGAACTCAATTCAAAGGATGATGCAAATATATAATTATATATATAAAACAAATACAATGTGACAGTTAAAATTAATCAATGCAATACCACAGAAAACTCTTATCGCACATTGAATATCAGAAGAAATAGAGCCAAAACTTAATAAAAAGGAAGACCTTCGGCAATTAGCCAATGGAATAACTTGCCTCAATGTGGTTATTGGCATTTACATTTAGAAGGATGCCTTGGTTCTCGAAAAACTGTAAGAATAAAATCATGAATTGCATCAGTTCATCAATCAATTTTAAGCAAGAAGAAATGTTACGTGGAGATGCCAACAGAAATTATCAATGCAATGTATCACTAAGAATCACATCATGCACCAGAATCTAAAAGAAGGATGGGAAACACCACAAAACACATACCTTCAAAAACTTGCTTGGTACTGTCTCGGTAGATTCCAATATAGCTTGAGTGGAATCTTTTCCATATAATTTAACTTGGCCATCTCTGAGAACATAAACATGTGTCAGAAACAAAAATCCACACTTTAAGTCACCAAACTTACCAAACAAACTCCGGGTGTTTAATTTGGAGTGTGGTGTCATTTATATCAAATTTGATTAAACTCATTGATTATCAGAATATATAATACATTAGAAGACCGAGGTAGGATTTTTATTTTATTTTAATTTTTAACCAACCATAACAATGTTCAAATTCACAGAAAAATAGTATCACTAGCCATTACATTGTACCGAAAGAAGATCATTTATGTATTTGTAAGCATACATAAATCTTAAATATCACATTGCAAGACATGAAGCTTCCCCCAAATTGAAGAGGCACATTGCAATTATTCCAGTAGCGACAGAAACTTACTTTGTAGGGATGGCCAGAATCTGCTGAATGGAGTCATAAGACAGCAAGATGGATCCTGACGGGAGGCCATAATGGAAAACCAGACGTGGATCTATGTCTTCAGATTTTAAACCATCAGAATTTCCTCCAGGCTGCAACAGAAAAGCATTCCATAGTTATCATTAAAAACCCAGATAGAGACGATATATGTATACCATTGCGGGCAACTAGAAAAGATTAGGTACTTCTATCACTATTTTTTTAAAAAAATTTTTTTTGATAAGCAGAGTACTTCAATCACAAATTGGCAACAGGGTATTACCAAAGCGGCTAAATCATAACCCATCAATTAACAGTAAGGGTAATGAGGTTTATAGTCTCTATTAAGTCACCCACCTTGAGAACAACAGTAAAATTCTAATTCTATTCGCACCACCCAAAAGTATGGCTTCTCACCAAATGCTTATAGCTTCACTGACCAACGAAAAAAAAAAAGAGGAGAAGAATGTGCGATATAAACAAGAAGATTAAAAAAAAGCCATTTTTATTTTTACAAGTAAAATGAAGAACAAAAGTACTTGGGATTTTAGAAATTTTGACAAGTTTTGAGGGTTTATCAGCGTTCGATGGCAAAATCAAAGGTCACGGTCACAAAAGTCAGGTCTTTGGAGGGAGAAATTTTTATCTTCACGACGTGTATAATTCTTAGAGCGAAGCAAGGACATGATCGCATTGCAAAGGAAAAGATGACGCCGTCAACACATAAAACGAAGCATGACACCTCTATTAACAAACCTGTAAGATCTAGGATGGTTCCGATGGTAAAACTGCGAGGCCACTACTACGTGTGTTTGGTTTATAGATTAAAAAAGAAAAAAAAGAAAAGAAAAAAAAGATTTATGAATTTGAAAAAAGAAAAAAAAAATGTAAAGTGAATAAAATATATTTATATTTTATATTAATTAAAATAAATTTGTAAAAATTATTAATTTAATTAATAATTAAAATAAAATATATAAGCAGAGTAAACATTAACTAAAATAATTAAGTAAAATAAAAAGAATATATATATATATATATATATGTATTTTTATAAGGTATTTCACCTAGTAGCTTCAGTTATAGCATTATTGCTTTCTTTCGCACTGGCCAGAGGGCCCATCACAGACAAAGGCCGGCCATCCCTGGGCAGATGGCACCTCCCCTGACATGGTGCCACCTAGGTCCACGCCGTGTCATTTGCAAAGTCTTTCATTGTGGGTGGTTGTGTTGTGGATATCACCGCCCATCACATGGACAAGTTGTTTTCCTTTTTGGGTTAAACACATGTCCATGTTATTTAAAAACGGAAGAAGACTTCTTTCAGTCCAAATTTGGAATTGAAAAGTGATGGTTGGATTTATGAGAGTTATTATGGTTACTGTTTTAATAATTTAAATAATTTATTTTGTCAAGTATTATATATTTTATTCATATAAAAAATTAAATCAATTTTATAAGTATAATTTATTTTTTAATAAAAAAAAATTGTGATTTTAAAAATACATTCTTTTTGGTTAAAACCACGATAAATTGAGTAAAATACAATAATTAGATTGATTTAATTTTTTGTGTAGATAAAATATATAAAACATTCGATAAAATGAATGATTCAGATTATTGAAACAAAAATTATGGTAAGCCCCATAGGCCCAAATAATGCCCTTCCATCTAAAATCTGGACTAAAGGGATCCTTCTCCTTTAAACAAAAGAGTAATGTTATTCAAGATAAAAAAATTAGACCTAAGTTTCAAGATAACAATCGATTAGGGTATTAAAGATAACATTTCCTCTCATATTTTTCTAATCATTAACCAATTATATTATTTACACATCATTGAGTCTAAAAAGTGAATTAATATACTCATTTTGTCTCAAAATATTAGTCTCTTATTTTATTTTTTATTGTCCCAAAATATCAGTCCCTTTTCAAAAATCAAAGAATAAAATAATATGAATTTACTATTTTGTCCTCCTTTTAAATTGATTAATAATACAAAAAGTACAATTATGACAATTAATATTCTCAAAAATATATACTATCAAAGGATAATTTTAAAAAATAAATATTTTTAAAATATAATAATTATACTATAAAAAAAAGTTAAATTCGTCAACAGGGACCATTATTTTAAGAAGGAAGCAATATTATTTTTCTTAAAAAAAATCAAATTCAAATAGGTAAGGACAGTATTTAATGATGGATACCATATCGCTCAGGTCATCTATTTTCTCTTTATTTATTTATTTATCTCAATATATCGAGTTGTCAAATTATAAAAGAATTTTAAGATAAAAGAAGAACATTGACACAACCCTTATAATTGTTGAGAATATATTGAGAGAGAAGGATTCAAAATTTTAAAAATAAAAAATCCTCAGAGTAATCTTGGAATATCAGTGAAGTGGGAAACTTATTTGGAGCCTTTATTTACAAATCTCTTTTTTAACTCTTTACACTCATTCATTTTAAAATTATTTTATTACAGTTTTACCTCCGAATAAATTTACTATTAAAAACAACAATCATAACCCAAGTGGGAAACTATATATATACTACTTGGAGCTTTTATTTCCAAATCTCTTTTTCACCTCTTTACATTCATTTTAAAATTGTTTTATTATAGTTTGACCCCTAAACTGTATTTTTCATTTTAAAATTATATTTTATTACAGTTTTACCCCTAAAGTGTATCTTTGTTTAGAAGTTCCAATATTATACTGGGCCCTTTGAGATGGTCCCTCCTCCCTTGGGTCATAACAACCGCACCGTCCAAGCTATCTAATTGGCGGATTAACCTTTAAAAAATGCGGACCCCACACTCATGTGAGACCTACACCATGTGAATCTACATTTGATAATAGGGTAATGTTAGGAACACCAAATTTTCTACCAAACAAATGACCAAATGTCTCACATGGGTGTGGGGTCCGCAATTTTGTAGACCACACACCCATGTGAGATATTTAGTCATTTATTTGATAGAAAATTTGGGACCTCTAACATTTTCCTTGATAATATACTTGAAATCTTTTAACATTACTTTTTTTTTCCTTTGTTTTTTCAAACTAAAAAAACAAAAAATTTAAAGAAACTAATCAAAGCTATTGCTTTGACTATTCAGACCACGTGGCAGGTAACTAGGCTATGAAGGTGATCTTTACAAACATTTATTAAAGTTAAAGAGGATGAATGAAGAAAGATTAAAGAGTTGTTAGAAATCCTTAGGATACTAATATGCTTGGTTAGGTGAGTCAAAATCATGAGTAAAGCCAATTCATACATTGATAACGACTTTTTCTTTCACCAATCAAATTTTATAAATAAAAAAAAATGAAGAGAAAAGGAAACATGATTATACTTTCTGATTCCATCTTCGTCCAAACATATACATTAGTTAATTACATCCCTTTACTAATTACCCAAAACACCATACCGCTAATTTTTCGAAAAGTGCACCCAACCCCAGTTTCACAGTTGAATTTACTCCTTATTAGAGCATCTCTAATGCACTAGGCATATAATATTTGTTAGTTAAAATACCTAGTGTGATTCATTTTTTTCAATTCCAACGCACTAGGCATATGATTAGGCATTTTGGCTCAACTCATATTCACTAGCTACATGTAGCTAGCCTTCAACGCTAGGCAAAATGTATTCAATCATTAAGATCATTTCCCTCCATCTTTGTTGTTGACGTGGCATTCTATAAAATTAATAGTATTTGGATTAATAGCTAAAATAAAGAGCATGGTTGGAGTAAAAACATAAAACAATTGATAGACAAAATAAAATATATATTTTATAGTAATATTTAGATAGGTAAAATGCCTACTACCATTGAAGATGCTCTTACTCACCGACATTAACCTCAATTTTTCAATATATATATATATATATATATTAATTTTCTGCTTGCCTCTAGCTTATCTTTGTGAAAAAATTCCACCATCGCACTACCCTCTGTATGACCTGGCCAACAGCCAATTTTCTCCCAAGTATTACCCATTATATCAACTTACCAAAAATTCCAGACAACATTCTAGTATGCAATGCCATTTACTATACTTATACCAACTCCTCCATTTTTCACGTTTTTTTAGCACAAAGCATCACGTAATTCTCTCTAAGCAATCCTGTACCACGTTCATACTACACATTTTGGATTAGATGCTCTATTCCAAAAGGTTCCTGCCTCACTGTCTCATGCACCTACGCAAGTGCATAGGACAGAGGATATGAACCTTTTGAAGACAGAGAATCTCAAATCTATTTATTTTAAAATTTTATGGTTCTTCTTCGAACATACAAGACATTAAAGGCATATTTGATTTGTCTCTCAAAATATATTTTTAGAAAAAAAAAAAATTCAAAAATATGTTTGGTTAAAAAAATTTTAAAACAAAATTCTAAAATCACTTTTCTCTCTATTAAAAATCAATTAATCTTTTTTTCTCTTTCATCTCTCATTCTCAATTACTTTTTCTCTCGCACCCATATAACAAAAATCAAATTATCCCAAACTCCAAAACTATTTTCAAAATATATAACTAAACAAATTTTCTAATTGTCTAAACCCTCTATAAAAAATTATTTTTAAAATAATATCTCAAAATACAAAGCTCTATTTTTTCGAGTTTCCCCAAACTATCACCACATAGTTCTCAATTCGAATTTTTGGTTATACTCAATTGGTTGATCTTAGCATTATATATGATCTTCTCTTACACTCTTTAGGTACCAAGTCATTAACTTCAAATATTGTAGAGAACCCCTCTTGCATTATGTGAAGAGGCACATTATTCTTGCTACATATATAGATAGAACAAAATAAAGTCATCAAATGGAAAATCAATCTTATCCCACCAATCAATCAAATTAATGTAAATTCACAATCCAAATTTATGTCTTAAATACTTTCCTCCTTTGCTTCTTTCCAAGCAACTAGGATAATGTAATGGAATAAAATAATAATTTATGAAAATATCTCCCGAAAATATATAAAATGATAGTACTACTACATTGCAAAAATCAAAATCTATGGACGGATCACAAACCAAAAAACACAATGAGAGAAAATAAAATTAAAAAATATATATGAATATATATAAGACTAAAGTGGCAGAGGAAATTAATTTAACGGTTTCACTGACGGGTATTCTAATTTTCTAAACAACTAGAAATTAGATTTTCCAAATCACGCGATTCGAAGTGTTCGATTAAAAAAAAAAAAAAAGATCAAAGAAGAAGAAGAGAGAAGATGGCGAGATGAGTAAATTAATGAGTACCTTCTTGGAAGCCTTCTCAACTAGCTTTTTGACGAACATGGAGAGTGAAGATCTTCGGATCTGCAGCGAGAGAAGCTTCGAAGCGATCGAAGAGATCAGAAATGGCGATCACGATGATGAAAAATAAGAAGAAGAAAGAAACTCTGCTTGGAGAAAATCGCCGGGGAAAGAGAGGGGTTTTAGTGAGAGAGTGGAACGGTTGATTACAGTTTTATTTTTGTATCTTTGTTTGTGTATTTTTGGTTTAATAGAGGCGGACACATGAGCGGTTTTGTATGCTTTTTAAAGGAGGGTTGGACGGTTGGGATTGAAGGGTAGGTATACGTGGCGGTCAATTTGGATATGATGCGAAGATTGTGAGGGAGAGAGAGAGAGAATATTTTGACGGTCTGATTTGATACCAACTGTTTGGAAAACGACAATAGACAGATCAGATAATTAATTGGCTAAAAATACAGATTAAGATAATACATAAATAATAAATATAAATAAAGAGAAATATTACAAATTTATCTCTACCAACTCATAAATTATTCAGAAAATTAATCTCCATTCCATTCTATATGGATTATAGAATTTCACAATAGATAAATTAATCTATATTGCACAATCAGTACCCAAAAAATTTTAGGTGGACAGGTCACAGGTCTAAGACTTTCCCATACATAAATAAAGAACAAAAGGCATGGAAAAATAACAAGGGAGGTGAGCCAGTTGAGTGTTACGATTAGGTTTGGTTGGGTTGGTGTTGGAACAATTTTTTTAGTAATGTTTTTTAAATTATTTTAATTTGATTATTATTTTTTTGTTTAGAATAATTTTTTTTATTTATAATTTTATGAAAACAAAAGTAAAATAATTATAATTTAAATGTGATATTTTATTTTATTATTTTATTTTATTTTTTAAAACTAACTTAATCCAAATCATCATTCTAAACAAGAGCTTAAGCCTTGTTTATCAACTTTTTATTTTAATTAAAAAGTTAAAAAATTATTATAAATAAACACATTATTCTCTTTATTTTTTTTATAAAATATCAAAAAATTATTAAAATAACTTATTTTCAAACAAGACTTTAGCCTGAACTGACTAAGGTGTTGTCGGGACCACTTGATCTTAGTCCACAAGCGACGACTTTGCTTCATCAAATTCGACAATCACACGCGGATATTTTTGAAACGTTCACGTCACTATTTCCAAACTAAGTAATGTTATGCTAGTAAATTTACCAAAATAAATTATCAAATGTCTTGATTACGTGGGATCTTTGATTATTTATTTAATAGAAAATTTAGAGGTTATAGTATTTTTTTCCCAATAGATAATGCTACATGTACTAAATTTTTTATCAAATAATCAAATGTCTTACATAGATGTGGTTATAGTATTGTTCTTTCCAAATGGATAATGCTACATACACTAAATTTTCTACCAAATAAACAAGTCTCACATGGGTGTAGGATCCACACGTGAAACATTTGATCATTTATTTGTTAGAACATTTGGGACCTATAACATTTTTCTTTCCAAATTGATTTTGCTTTCTTCATCTTTCTTTCTTTTTTTTTGGGGGTTATTTTTGATTTTTTTCTTTAAATTTGTTCTTTTATAAAAAAAATATATAAATTAATTTGATGAAATAAAAATAAAAATAAAAATATACATAGTTTTTGAGCAAATTACATATACCTCCCTCGAGATTTAGCTAAATTACAGATACTCCTGAAGTTTCAAAAATTACAGATACATTTCTGAAGTTTATATTTTCATAACAAATTGCCTCATGAGGTTTATATTTTCATAGCAATTTGTCTCCTAATTTATTATGCAAATAGTACCTTCAGGGAGTATCTGTAATTTCTCAAACCTCAATGAAATATTTGTAATTTTGCTAAACCTCAAGCGGGATATATGTAATTTGCTCTAGTTTTTATATAAGTTTCTCCTTTTGAAGTTCGAATAATTTTTAAAAATTTAAAAATAATTATTGTACCGTGTTACTAAAAATTATAAAATTAATCACTTCGTCTATTATTATTATTATTTTTAATCTGAACTTTAATAACTAAAATATGTAACCTTGAACTATCACTTAATATCTCTCTTTAACTAAAAAAAAATGTTACACTTTATCACTTAAACCTTCAATTTGTATCCATGTAAATCTTTTATTAAAAATTCGTTACACAAATAAATAAAAAATGTACATGTAACTTGAACACGGCACGTTTAGGCTATGGAAAATCTACAAAGTTTGGGCTTATTCATATTACGACCCAACACATTTGTATGAGAGTAACTCATAGGCTAGTTGCCGCATTGATAATGGGCCCAGAGGGTTCTTTAAAGTTGGATCAATATTGTTGTGAGCCTTTGACGTAGCAGTCAAATGTGGGGCTTTACATACCATGCTGACAGTCAATCAGGGGAGAGACTTATTAATTATAATTTTAATTTTTTTTATAATCAATAATAAAAAAAAAATTAAATTAATATTAAGTATAAAAATTTAAATAATTTATTACAAAAATATTTCACATAAAATTTTACAATTAATTTCGAGTAAAATAGAAAAGAAAGTACTACGTATAATTAGTATATCACGGATAATGTAAAAAATTCATATATTTAAGTCTTAAAATAAATTATATAATGTTAAGATAAATTAAATTTTTACAAAATTTGAGTAAATTTTTTGTATAATAGCGATATCACGTTATCATTGACATAAAATATCATCAATTAATAGTAAAACAACATAAGAAAAGTGAACTACACATACAAATATAACTAACACTCTAGTAACTTTTACATATATATATATAGCGAGATTAATTATATTTGCATGTCAATAATGGTTGATATTACATTTATATTGAGATTTTTTTCATAAATTTTTTATACATAAGAATATAATTTGTAATAATCCCTTCATTTTTAATAAAACAATTATTATTATTTTTATAAATTTAAAAATGCCATTAACATTTTATTCTAATATAAATTTTTGTTTAAAATTTTATTTATATACATATTACAATAAATAAATAAATAAATCCAAAACCCAAGGAGACCCCCGGCCTCATGTGGCTCCACCACTGCATGTAGAGCATTAACCACTTGGCACTATCTTTCTAGGCTCACCAACTGGGTTAACTCAGAGTGGTCTCCATTTGATTTGATAGCCCAATTACTCAATAATGGGGCTTAACAAAATTACTTATTCAGCTTACTTCTTATATTTATTTCGGGAGATTAGAGAGAGATTGGCCTTAAAAACTTGTCAATATTATATTTACAACATATCCCTTACATTATATTTGAATTGAGTGATTCAGAAAAAAAATGAAAGAAATAAATGGATATGTATTTTTTTTATTTGTTTGAATAATTTAAGTGAAGATAAATGAGGAGAAATGGAGAAAATCTCATTTATCTTATAACTCTTATTTTCAATCTTTCTAAAAGTGAAAAGAATCGGAGAGAAAAGAAACCAACAGTTTCTTATCTTTTTATAATACCAAATTTGTTCCTATAAAAATAAAAGAAATAAAATGATTGACAAAATATAAAAGATTATTTTGGTAATATAACATAAAACAGTTTATTTTCTTTTCTCTTATGAAATTTACCCAAACAAAAAGGTAAAGAATCTTAATTATTTATTTTATTTTATTTCTTGCTTATCCAAACAATGAAAGAAATCATAATCATTTTTTTTTTCTTTTTTCTTATAATTTAAACAATTATTTTTTTTCTTTTTTTTCCTAAGTTCCCAAATATCTTTTCTCATCTCACCTTTGGTTAGCTGAATAAGGGGTATTAGATATTTGGCCAGATTTTTAATTTCCAAAAACATGCCGATCGAAACTTGGGAGGATGTTGTGCCTTCATAGCATTGTGTCGTGATCTTGTGGAGATATTTTTTGAATTTATTCTGATAATCCAAATCGTTTATATAGTAACGTTCGTCAACTAGATTATTTATGAAAAAAATTCAAGTCAATTAAGCATCTATAACCTATAACAAGATCATATTTTTTTTTAAAAAAAAAAACAAAAAATCAGTTAGCATAATTTTGATAAATTTTTTAAAACAATTACAGCCCGATCATGGGGCTACATATGTCTGGTTAATCTCATTTTTTATAGGGATAATATACTTGTAACTTGACGAACATTATAATATGAATGGTTTAAATTATCAAAATAAAATTAATCAGTGTGTTTGGTTTGAGTTTTTTGGATTAAATTTTTTGAAAACTCATTTTTTGATTTTTGTGTTTTTTTTGTTTTTAGTGAATATTCTTAAAATTTTAAATATTTTTTTTTACCTTTTTAAATGCGCTTTACTTAGATGTATCTAAAAAGTAAAAAAATTGTGAAAAAATATTTTAAAAATTTAATAAATACATAAAAATACAAAAAATGTATTGAATTGTCGTATTTTTTTTTATATTTTTGATATTTAGTGAATTTTTAAAAGATTTTTTTCACAAATTTTTTATTTTTTAAGTATATTTATGTTAGGTATGTCTAAAAAGTAAAAAAAATTGCTTAAAATATTAAAAAAATTTAATAAAAACAAAAAAAATACGAAAAATAAGAAAGTAGAATTTTTTAAAAAGTATTTTTGGAAAAACACAACCAAGCAAGCTGAATATAAACCTCAACCAAGCCATCACAATGGGGTGATGTGACAACACCTCCCCTCGTCCATGCCAACCCCTTTGGTATGAATAGAGCAATGATTCATAACTCTAAATTTGAAACTCTAACAATGGTAGTAATGATGTGGCATGGAACAAAAAACAAAAAACAAAAAAAAAACAAGACACATATATCAAATCATTTATGAGTGCAGCCTACTGTCACATAAGTAGAACTCTCATTAGAACTCTACTTTTAGTGCTCTTAAATATTTTTGAGAATGAATAATACCCCTTCTAATTATCTTTTCGTTCTGCATCCAAAGATAAGAAATAATTATCTAAAGATATACAAGCCTTGAATTTAATCTCCTACCTGTGACAATTAGGTAGCAGTCGTAAAAATCTCTTCACAGTAGTAGGTGGCCAAGTTCAAAGTCGTCCAAACTAACCTTGGTCCCCATTTGATGACCTAAGTACTTTTGTGAGTTCAGTCTGTACAAGTGTTTTATATAACACATGATCTTGCAAGAGTGATAATTAGAGGAGTAAAACAGTGTTAGAAATACAAATAAGATTTATGAAATAAATTACAAACTGTAATACATTTTGTGATATTTATTTGCGCACTTAAACTTATTAAAGCAACTATTAAGGTCTTTTTCATGTTTGATAACCCTTCAAAGTTGTTTTAACGAATCTTATCTTGTTTAATGGCTTAAGCACTTAATAACGATGTTTAATTGAATTCGCTCATTAAAAATTTCTCTAAGTTCACGACATGAGAAGTATTGGTCTTGAAATTGATCTCCCCATAACGTGACAATTAAAAGGGCACATGTCAAGATCTTTTCATTCCAAGTTTAAAGTTGTTTGGACTAACCTTGGTATCTTTTGGTACCCTTGAGTTTTGTCCCTAACTTGATTTAACTACAATAACTCTGTTTTGTTAAGAGACATGAACAGTTTTGAAAAAATAATATGTTATGTCTTTGTCAGGTCTTTTGGAAAGTATTAAAAAAAGTTAGTTTTTAGCTTTTTTACTTATTTTGGGTCATATTACCTCTCACATTTTTTACCTACAAAAAATAAAATAGACTAAAAAAATCACAAAGTCAGTTTTTTACTAACTTCTCAAGTTCTTGTCGAACTTTTTCATAAAACATGCCGAATATTAATCTAAATGCACTATATTAATTTTTACTATTTTTTTTAAGTTGAACGTCCTTTCAATGGTTAGGAATTAAACTTGGAACCATTGTTTAAAATTCAAACAATATCATTCTATATCTTACATTATTAGTTTTAAGATTTTTAAATGGAATTATTGTTTGCACTCCACTTTTTGATGTATGGACTTCTTAGGTTGTTTTTTTAAGGCGCAATATAGAGTGTCAATAACATTAAATTTTCAAAAACACAAAACTTACAATTTATTTATGAATATAGGATTTTTTTTAAAATAGAAAAAAATTAATTTAAATGGGAACAATTCAAATAATTGCATTTTTATATAAGTGTAAGTGAATTTATGTTTAGCGCAAATAAAAACGGTAACATAAACACGACTCTCACGTATTACAACTTAAACCTTTATAAAAATACAATTATTTAAAGTTATTTTCATTTAAATACAAATTTTGTGTTCACATTTGTGTTTGTACGTGGCTACTTTGGTGGTCCAACAAGTAATCAACAATTATAGTTTTTTAAATGGAATCACACTGATTAATATCACTTCAAAAATCATGTCTTTCGGGCTTTCCCTAGCTAGCACATGGCTCACGTTGTTGACATCATTGGGTTAGGATGGCTTTTCACAACTTAAAAGCCCCACACAACATGTACCTTTCATCATCATCTTTATCTTCATCTTTGATTTGTAACTTGTTAAGTTGTTAGGGATAGATAGGCTTTTTCTTTTTTCTAGTTTTTTTTTTTTCATAGGGAACTCCACTTTGTAATTGTCTTCCAAACTTGGACAAGTCCTTTGAATATTGAAACAAAAGCTTTTTTAAGGGCAAATTGTAACAGTAGTTTTATATTTTGAGTGTCAAAAAAATGAATTTTGTATCATTTTTATTTTCAATGTTTAAATTTAGATCTCGTTTGTCAACTATATATTTTAGTTAAAAAATTAAAAAATTACTATAGGTTATCACATTACTCTCTCTATTTTTCTGCACATCTTTTTGTAAGAAGTCAAAAAATTATTAAAAAATTTATTCCTAAACGAAACTTTCAAATCAATTTAATCTGTAATATATAAAAATAAGTCACCTTGTTAGATGTTATGGTTTTAATTTTAATGTTATTTTAGAATCCTTATGCTTCCATAAGTAGTTTTTTTTTTTTTTTTTTTTTCCGATCAGAAAGAAATGTTCATTACTCAAGCCAAACGACACTTACAAAAGGAAACCATCCAAAAGATTAGCTTACACCAAGCAAAGAAAAATCAGATCAAATAAACACAGGTATAAAACTATGAAAATCTCAAATGCACAACAAGTGCTCGTACTGCAAGCAGAAGCCAAAAAGATCGACTATAAAGCATGTCTAAGATAGGTCATAGATTGCACCACAGAGTGGGTAAGCCACAGAATAGCATCGATGGATTCCATATAGCACTCACAAACCAAAAAAACAAAGAAAAGCTGGAGCATACAACCTCAAACCCGGAAGAACCGTTGGATCGAGAGAGGCAACTAGATCCAAAGCAGATCTGGCTGTGGAAAGGTGATGAGGAGATGGTCAGCAACGAAGAAGAAGAGCATGGCAAATTCGGCACCGGTGGAAGGAGCAACCCAGCAAACTTCCACCAAGGGAAAAAAAATCCTCACAAAGAGGAAATTTTATTGTTTTGGGCGTGTTAATTTTATTGTTTTGCATTTAGTCACGTAGGGAAATTTTATACACACTTTATTTCGGATATTTGTAATTTTTAATTATAACTTATTATGATATTAGTTATAATTTAATTATGATTATTATTTGGGAGATTTATTAGAAAATCTTTTTTCAAATGTTTGTATCTCAATTCGTTTATAAGATATTCTTGTGTTTCAATAAGTCCTATCATTTGAATATTTGATCTACCAAATCATAATTATCATATTTAAGACATTTTATGGACATTTTTACCTTTATAAATATTTTTTGAACGGTTAGTAATTTGATATTGTGAACATTTATATTTTATAATGCGAATATTCACATTGACGTGTGAATGTTCATATTGATAGTGTGAACATTCACATCACGAAACATTCGCACTGTAAGTGTAAATATTATTAGAGATATTTTGGTAATTATGTCACCCATATAATTTATTGAAATATAAGAAAATAATGTGAATTAAATGGAACATAAGTAGATGAAAAGAAATTTATAAAAAAGTGTCCCTTATTATTTTGGTTATAATCGAAAAGGTCTTTACTTATTTGGTCATGACTTGTTAATATTATGACATGTAATAATTAACATTACAAATAAGTTAGGTCTCGTTTGAAAATTAATTATTTTAATGCATTTTTTTATAAAAAGATGTACAAAAAATAAAGAGAGTAATGTGATAAATTATACTGATTTTTTAACTGAAATTCACTCTTCCCAAACACAGCCTTAAGTGTGTATTGTCTTCGTTTGGAAAGTAGGCTAACTTTTTTGCTATTTTAGCTTAGGTTAAAAAGTCTCGTTTGGGATGAGTTTTTTTTTTACTTTTTTAGAGAAAAAGTGAAATGATTATGGTTTAGATGTGATATTTTGTCTTATTAATTTTTTAATTTATTTCATTTTTTTGTGGCTAAAATAGCCTAATCTCACATAACTCTCATTTGGCATGTGAAATTTTGGGACTAAAAGGTTAAAATAGTCGCAAAAAGATAAAATAAATTAAAAAGTTAATAAAATAAAATGTCACATCTAAATTATAATCATTTTATTTTTCTCACAAAAATTTAAAAAATCAAAATATCTAACCTAAACGATACTTTTTAACCCCAAATTAAAAAAAAAAATTAAAAATTGACCCATATTCCGAACAAAGTCACAGCCATTATGACCTATTTTGGGAGGTGGGTTAAAAGTTACTTCTCAACTTTTAACTTACTTCTCTCTCACAAAAAAATCAAAAAAATATTTTTAACTATATTCTTAGGCCCCGTCTGTTTTCAGAGGTAGATTGGAGGGGATTGATAGTGAAGGGATTAATAGTGAGAGGATTGCTAGTGAGAGGATTGATAGTGAGGGGATTAAGTAAAATTGTGTTTATTTTGATGATAGTTGTTAATGTAGGGATTGTTAAATTATTTTTATATAAAATAAATATAAAATAAAAAAATACAAAAACACTAAACATTAATGTTTTAAAAAAAATGCCCAACATGTAAAAAAATTTAAAAAAATAAAAATAAAATAAAAAAATTTTGAAAAAAATAAAATAAATAAAATAATAATTTTTACTTAACAAAAAATACAAAAAATTAAACATTAATGTTAAAAAAATATGCCCGACATGTAAAAAATAAAATAATAAATAAATAAAAATAAAAAATTTCTAGTTCACCGGACTATTTTTCTAATTATAAGTCCTGAAGGCCCATTCGAATTCCATCTGCAAGGCCTATCCTAAGCCCTTCGCCTTAGCAGTCCCTTCTTCAACCCTGTAAACAAACAGCACATTAAATAGGGCCTACAACTATCTTAATCGCAATCTTCTCATACCCCAAAACAAACGGGACCTTAAAATACTCAGAACCGATTGGGAGCTCGAATTTGAGCTCCCCTGAATGCCCCGGATTCCTTTTTTTTTTTTTTTCCAGCAGAAGAAGGAAGAAAAAGAAGGAGGAGGAGGGAAGAAGGAGGAAGAGGAAGAGGAGTGGACTGGAGGGGGCCATACCAGTGGGAGGAGGCGGAGGCGGGGCCGGAGGCAACGGCGGTGGTGCTGCGACGATCGGGGCTGGGTAGCGACGACCGGGGCTGGGCCGACGACGACATAGGCAGACGACCGGCGAACCACCTCTCTTCTCTCTCTCTTTCTCTGTTCTTTTTCTCTCCCTCTCTCTCTAGTTCAGACTGAAAATGGAAGAAGAAGAAAGAAAAAAAAAAAAAAAAAAACTAATACCCAAAACGACATCGATTTAGACATTAAGAGCATTCGGGAAGGAGAAATTCGGACAAAAAAACATTTCTCTAAAATACTCTACAATATAAGCCATGATAACGGAAAATAGAGAACTATAATCTGATTTATATTTATCAACTTACATTCCTCAGCGTCCCATGTTCAGTTTCAGCTGATTTGACCAACTAGGGCTTGGTTTGGGAAGTAGGTTGGCTTTTTGGCTTTTTGGCTTTTTTGGCTTTTTTAGCTATTTTAGCCTGGGCTAAAAAGCTTGGTTTGGGAAGGGTTTTTTGGCTTTTTGACTTTTTTGACTTTTTTTGTGAGAAAAGAATATAATGATTATAGGTTAGATGTGATGTTTTGTTTGTTATGGCTAAAATAGCCTATTTTATTTTTTGTGGCTAAAATAGTCAAAAAAACCTGAAAATCAACTTGCCAAACAGAGGCTAGGCCTCCCTCAGTCAAATCCCGAAATGCCCCAGCTCAACTCCATTTCTTTATTAATTGTCTTGTTCCTAGTCTTTGGATACGATGACAACTAAATAAAAAATACATTTGAAATCTCAACAAAAATAAAAAATAAAAAATCACAAGTTTTACTTTTTTATCGGATCAATATGAATGAATTTACAATTCTCTAAATTATGAATTTTTTTATATTTACAAATTGACAAAAAACATTTTACTCATTTTGATTCAAATTATTTTCATTTTACTCTCATTTTAATAGTAGTCAGAGAATTTTTGAAAATAATTAAATTATTCTGTTGTTTCTTTCTACTATCTTCTCTACTTTCAATCACTTTTACCTTATATAATATTTTTTTATTTAAAAAAATATGAAAGCATGGCCATATTTTGTATTTAAAGTAGTTAGATAAATCATTACAGTCACTAAACTTAAAAGCACTTAAATAAGAGCACAATAGATTCTACTATATTTTTTCAGTAGAGTCAATTCTAAGCTCGTGTTATTTTTTGAACCATTCATTTGGTATAATATATTGAGCACAACAGAGTAATTGATAATTGGCCCCGTTTGGTAGAGCTGTGAGAAAGTGATTATAACTTATAACTTAACAGCTTATACCTTATAACTGTGAGCATAAGCAGATTTTTTATTTATAAATTAAGTTTCTCCTCCCCTACTCAAAGAATAAGTTGATTTTTGACTTACAAAAAGCTATAAGCTGTATTGTTAAGCTGAATCAAACACATAAAAATAGCTTAAATTAAGCTAAAAGCTGAAATAAGCTCTACCAAACAGAGCCATTACATTGTCGGGTGACGTTGATCTAAACAAATAAAGATTAAAGAAAATTAAAAGATGATAAACTAAAATAAATTGAAATAGAAGTTAGACATTAAAAAAAGAGAAATTTAGCTAAAATCACTTCATTGAACCTTTGTTTGGTGAAAACAACCGTCTAATTTATTTTAATTCATAAACTTCCCAAGGAAAAAATACATAATTGAGTAAGGATAAAATAAAATATTTTTTTTTCTTGGACAATATTGTTAGAGTAATATGTTACTGTAAATCAGAGTAACATGTTATTGTCAAATAGAGTAACTGTTAAACAAGGTAACATGTTACTGTGAGACAAAATAACATTTTGCTATTATTGTTTACATCAATTTCGACGGTAATATTTTTTATTTTATTTTAAGAATTTCATAGTCAACATGAATCTCATTAGATAGATCTTGATGAGAGAATTTTAAAAATACTAATTTTATTAAAAATTGACATATACATCAAAAGTTATGTTATTTTAAAATTTAATATTTTGATAATAATGATATGTATTAAACTTTTCAAGAAAAATTTTGTATGTTTATCCTTAATACATAAAAAATTTATTATGGAAAAGTTTTGATTAAATCCCCTTAAAAAATATTTAATCCCATTTTTTTTAAGAGAGTGTTTTTGATAAATCCACTTTCTAAGGGTCCGTTTGGGAAAAAGATTTGTGGCTAAAATAGCCACAAAAGACAAAATAGGCTATTTTAGCTACAACAAACAAAATATCACATCCAATCCATAATCATTACATTCTTCTCTCACAAAAAAAATTCAAAAAGCCAAAAAGTCCTTCCTAAATCAAGTTTTTTAACACAGGCTAAAATAGCCAAAAAAGTCAAAAAGTCAAAAAGTCAACTTACTTTCCAAACCAACCCTAAGAGCTTTATTCCATCCAACCCATATTCTTTTTGACTATTCCATTAGATCCTATTTGAGATAAGAAGACCAAAATACCCTTTTCATCTACTTATGTTCCACTTAATTCACATTATTTTCTTATGTTTCAATAAGTCCTATGGGTGACATAATTACCAAAATACCCTTAATGTGAATGTTCACACCGTCAATGTGAATGTTCATATCGTCAATGTGTAGGGGCCCGACCCATGTCAATCCTCGTGGGTGCCTAGAAAAATTTGAGTCGGGCCGGGATAGGCCCGGCCCATTGACAATGTGAATATTCACATTGACATGTTAACATTCACATTAATAGGAGCGTAAAATTGGCCTGCGTCCCGTGGCGGCGCGAAACCCGCTCGCGGTCCATGGGCGAGCCGGGGCGGGCCCGATCCGGGCCGTTGACAATGTGAATATTCACATTGACATGTTAACATTCACATTGATAAGAGTATAAAATTAGCCCGTGGCCCATGGGCGGCCAAAAGCCCGCCTACGACCCGGGACGGGCCTGGCCCGGCCCGTTGACAATGTGAATATTCACATTGACATGTTAACATTCACATTGATAGGAGTGTAAAATTAGCCCGCATCTCGTGGCTGCCTGAAACCCGCCCACGACCCGTGGGCGGCCCGGCCTGTTGACAATGTGAATACTCACATTGACATGTTAACATTCACATTGATAAGAGTATAAAATTGGCCGGCAGCCCAAGGCGGGCCCGGCCAGACCCGTTGACATTGTGAATATTCACATTAACATGTTAACATTCACATTGATAGGAGTGTAAAATTTGTCCGTGCCTCGTGGCTGCCCGAAACCTCCCTCACGACGCGTGGGTAGCCCGGGGTGGGTTGGCCATTTATTTTAATTCTTTTTAATTTTTTCTACCAAAATTTTATTATTTTTCACAAAAAAAAGACACTAGGCCTCGACGCAGGCTGGGCCTCGGACCGAGCCTTGAATGGGCCTTAACGAGGCCGATGGGCGGGGCTTCAAAGTGATGGCCCAAGCCCTAGCCTAGGGTCTCGGACTAGGCTTGAGCCTGGGCCCAAATAAGCCTTTTTCGGGCCGGGTCTGGCTAGTTCACGGGCCAAAAAATTAGGCCCAGGCCCTAGCTCTGGCACAAGGGTATTTGGGCTTTGGACAGGTCGATGGATCGAGCCTCGGGTCGGGGCGGTGGACCTGGGCCTAACCTCGAGCTTAGGTTGGGCTTGGGCGGGCCTGGCTATTTTTTTTCAATTCTTTTTAATTTTTTCTATTAAAATTTTATTATTTTCCACAAAAAAATAGATTGCGCCTTGGGCTGGTTAGGCCTCGGACCGAGCCTTGAATGGGCCTTAAGCGGGCCGCCGGGCCGGGCCGGGCTTCAAAGTGATGACCTATGCCCTAACTTAGGGTTTCGGATATACTCGGGCCCGAACTAAAACGAGCTTGCCACGGGCCGTGGGCGAGCTTTGGGTAGCCCACGGGCCGCGAGCCAATTCTGCATTCCTATCAATGTGCATTTTAACATGTCAATGTGAATATTTACATTGTCAAAAGGCCGGGCCGGGCCTATCCCGGGCCACGGGCAAACTTCGGGTAGCGGACAAATTTTACACTCCTATCAATGTTAACGTCAACATGTCAATATGAATATTCATATTGTCAACGGGCCGGGTCGGGTCCGCCCTAGGCTGCTGGCCAATTTTATACTCTTATCAATGTGAATGTTAATATGTCAATGTGAATATTTACATTGTCAACAGGTCGGACCGGGCCCACCCCAAGCCGCCCATGGGCCGTGGGCGGGTTTCGGGCAGCCACAAGACGCGGGCTAATTTTACACACCTATTAACGTGAATGTTAACATGTTAATGTGAATATTCACATTGTTAACGGGCCAGGCCGGGCCCGCCCCAGGTGATAGGCGGGCTTTTGGCCGCCCATGGGCTGCGGGCCAATTTTGTACTCTTATCAATGTGAATGTTAACATGTCAATGTGAATATTTACATTGTCAACGAGCCGGACCGGGCTCACCCCGAGTCGTCCATGGGCCGCGGGCTGGTTTTGCGCCGCCATGGGACGTGGGCCAATTTTACACTTCTATTAATGTGAATGTTAACATGTCAATGTGAATATTAACATTGTCAACGGGCCGAGCCCGCCCCGACTCGCGGGCACGAACCAATTTTATATTTATACCAATGTGAATTTTAAAATATGAATGTTCACATCATAAAATTGCTAACCGTTCAAAAAATATTTATAAGGGAATCAAAATTAAATATAAGGGAATAAGTGTCTAAGAAAATAGTGTAAATCAAGAAAAAGAATTTTATAGAATAAAACTATACATATATGGGACTAAATGAATTAAAAAATTCTTTCATAAACTTCTTAAATTAAAACACTTTTAAATAAAATTTATTAATAAAAATTTCTTTTTTTAATCCCATTTGAATAATGGAATTAGGGGGATTGCTTTTTGTAGACATTCCGTTATACAGTTTTAAATTGGCGCCAAATGGAGGTGTCGCGTGTGTGCGCATTCCAGTGTGGCAAAGCAACTGTCTGTCTGAGCTGTAATTTTTAAAAAATTAATGAATAATAATCATAAAAAAATGACATTCCGTGAGAGAATCAGTTTTAGCCTTCGTTTGGGAAGTGGGTTGACTTTTTGGCTTTTTGACTATTTTAGCTTGGGCTATTTTAGCCTGATTTGGGAAGGGCTTTTTAGCTTTTTGGCTTTTTTGACTTTTTTTGTGAGAGAGGATTGTAATGATTATGGGTTGAATTTGATATTTTGTTTTTTGTGGCTAAAATAGCCTATTTTATTTTTTGTGGCTATTTTAGCCAAAAAAACCTAGGCTTTTTCTTCCCAAACAGAGGCTTACTTTTATATTTTAATGTTTTTTGAGGGTTTAGTTAGTTAATATTTTACGTACGGCGGATGGGGATTGCTACAAGGGAGTCCAGGGTCCTACCCCCTTCTCTGTCTTGTGCGTGCACGACATCTGCCGAATCTCAAAATATCATACTAGTCTTGGATGGGAAAGAATCACCTGTTTCTTCACCCACCCTTACATTCCCAATTTATGCCATGTTTGTTTATCGGTTTAGGAAATAAATATTGGATTCTTAATTTGTGGATCTCATTCAGATCATGTTTGGTTAAAATATAAAATGAGAGTCTCGTAAGATTGTTAATCTTTTATAAATAAATAAATAAAAAATGATTGCCCTTTCAGGGGAGAGAGTGGCACTTATATCCTTTTTCATCTTTCCATTTTTCTTCGGTGATTTTTGCTTTTTTATTCATTACCATGCTAGTCGCTACCAATGCTACTGTCTCCATCATTGATTTGCTATCGATAAAGATTTTATATTTAGATTCAGATTTGATTCATAATCGAAATTCAACGTTGTGAAATGTTCTTTGACATGTTAGGCGATCACTTTAAATCTAGAATGTTTAATTTTGTAATATAAAGACAAAAATTAAGATATTATAACTATCGGTTGCGATGATGAACGAATTATAAAGGTCATTGATAATGTTTGTTTGGTAGTGATTGTTTTAATTTTTTTTTTATTAGTTATTTTTATGTTACAATAATATCTCTTTGTGTAGAGATTTTTTATTTTGTTGAGATTTTTCTTCTTCCGGTATAGAATTTGTTTTTATGGAGAGTTGTATCCTCTCTGCATTAAGGTCCCTTTTCTCCATTTTTTTTATTGGCATCGAGGTATCTGAATCAAAGACTGACTTTTTGTCTTGTATTCCGATGCACTTTATTAAATGATTTTTTGTCAGATGTACAATATGATTAAGTTTTGTTTTTTCTCATAAAAAAAATAATAATAATGAGATTAGCATTTCCAAGATGTGGTCAGATTCACAATACAATTTCATAGAATTAGATCGCTAAGGACTATTTTACGCCTTTCTAAAAAAGAAGATTACTTTACTCTTATTTTATAAAAATAAGAACATTACCCTTTTTTTTTTTTTTTTTTAATGTGATTAGGGCTTGTATGTAATATTATAGATTTAATTACAACTAATCAACACTAGTATATTAATACATAAATAAAAATAATTTTTGTTACATCTCCAATATAAAACAACCATACTAATTGAGAGGGTAATTTATAAATCAATTGGGCCGAGCTAAGGAAATTGCTAAGGATGCCACAATACAATTCAGAAGATAGGACATACATTCATTCAGTAAACAAAATCAGTTCAGTAAACAGTTTAGTTCAGTATTCAGAAGATAATCATTTGAACATATCTTTACACAATTGTTACTCACAGAGTTTGGGCTACAGTATGCTAGAGCGTGTCTCCCCAGTCGCCAACCCTACACAGTTCACAGGTTGAACACACACTAAGCTACACAGTTGGGAAAGATAACAACTTGATCCCTAATGCTTCGGTGTGTTCTACATCTATATCCTCAACAAGATGTCTTAAACTAGGCCTAAGAATGCCTAGAATGGGATGATGATGCAAAGATGTGATCAGAAAAAACAGTCTCGGAATTTTCAGAAAAACAGATTCCCGCTCGAGCGCATGTTTCCCCGCTCGAGCGGACATGCAACAAAGGTACACGCTCGAGCGTAAACTTTCCCGCTCGAGCGTACTGTAAAAGTACTGGATGGGTGAAATCTCCGCTCGACGCCCGCTCGAGCTTGAGACATGACTCCGCTCGAGCGCCCAATCCTCCGCTCGAGCGGACTGTAAAACAGTGCAGAAAGATGCTGGATGCTCGGATTTCACGCTCGAGCGTTACTTTCCCCGCTCGAGCGGAAGTGCAAAATCTGAAAAATCCAGATTGCACCTCCAAGCCAAAACCAAGTTCAAAGGCATCAAAACCGATCCTCTTGGGCCCATTTTCTGGAAAACATTTATAAACACATAGAATAACACGTTTCAAAGCTCAATTTTAAGAAATCAAAGCCCAAGGGTGTTTAATTCAAACTCAATTTAAACCAATTTCATGAACAATATGAACACGCAAACATGCACGAATTCAAATCATTTTGAAGCTCCAATTTGATGCTCTAAGGAGCCAATTCTTTTCAAAACATGGTGAAATCATGGACTTAAACGTAATTATGAACATGCATGTAACCTTTTGCCATGAAAACAACTCAAACATCTACAATTCAAACATGCATGCATGGAATGAAGCTATAATTCCACATTCTTGAACCAAATCATGACTTAGTTCTACAATGAAGTATAAATCATGCAAGAACTAGCTCAATAACCACAAAAAGAAGATGAGTTTCCTACCTTAGTCTTGTATTCAAGGTTTAGGAGTCCAATTTGACAATTTACACTTCAATTCCAAGCAATTCTTCAAGTTTCCGAGCAATTCAAGGTGAAAAACCAATTTCTCTCCCTTTCTACTCTCTAGGTCGGCAAGGCTCAAGAAAGGGCTGAGGAAATGTTTGTTTCAAGTGTATACAAGGCTCACATGTTATATTGAGTGGGCCACTAAGGGTGGCAATTTGGTAATTACGGCAAACTTTGCAATTAACTCGTTTTAATCTAATTTAATCATACCTAATCAGCTTTCAGATAAATACACTATAAAATCACATTAATTATGAGGATCACAAAACACCAATCAATTCCCGATTCGGCCGCCGATAAGGCCTTCAATTAGCAGTTTAAACACAAAACACAAACAGATCAAATAATCAATCAACAGATAAGAATGCAATTCAAACAGATGTACTCATTCAATCCAGTTCCAGTTTTCAGTCAGTCAGTTCAGTACTTTAATCAGTTCAATTATCAGTCACAATCAGTTCAGTTTAACGGTAATCAATGTTTAACGGTAAGTAGTGGTGAAGGTTATTACATAAAGGATAAGCATTATCTTTCGGGAGAGTGATTCCTAGGAGAACTCTACATGGAGGAATAAGAATCCTACTAGGATTGTGCCACACAGAATCTATAAAAGCTCATAACAGAACCTATGGAGGAGGTAACACAACTTTGATTCCCGAATACACAGAGCTTTTGTCTATTTATCTATTTTGTTGACATAGGCATCGGAGAGGCGGCATACACCCGCCGGCTAGCTCACGTTTGTGTTTTTAGGAAGTAAAGCGACGACGTTTGGAGGAGTGCAGACTTGATCAACAGGATTATACGAGAATATTATTTCATGCTCGTACACTAATAATCTCATATGTTAGTGATAGACCTCGTTTGGCAAGTGGCTTTTTTAGCTAAAAAGTTAAAAAGTCATTAAAAAAACTAAAAAGCTAACAACCCATACAAAAAAGTTAAAGATTCTCTTTTCTTTCTACTTTTTGCACATATTTTCGTAAAAAGTCAAAAAGTCATCCCAAAATACTAGTTTTTTTTATATCACATTTTAGCTAAAAAGTCAAAAAATTACTGAAAAAGCCTGTTCCCAAACGAGGCATATCCTCGTAATCTCACTTAACCTAATTCGACAATCAAATACGACCTTAGCGTCTCATTAGATGTAATCAAAATATTTTTTAAAAAAATAATAATTAAACCAAGCTTTTTTTTAATTTTTTTTTTTTTTTTTTTTTTTTTTTTTTTTTTTTTAAGGAAACCAAGCTGTCTTGGACCTATTGTCCGGGTTATTGTGGTATGTTTGGTAGGGTAGAAAGTGAGAGGGAAAGTGAATAAAATATTTATAACTTTTTAAAGTGTCGTACTTTAATTTCTTTCAAAAGTAATAGAAAATATTTTGAAATTTCTTTTTTATTTTTTCCTGCAAACCAACCAACCAACAAGAGAGAGGAATGATTCTTATCATATTCACTATGATTGTAGGTTTGGTGTTGTTCGCAAGTACATTTACCATTTCCAAATCCAATAAATTAGAAAAATTTACAAATAAGTTTAAATTGAAAATATGTGTTATGGGTTGCCATACTTTGACAACATACGGTGAAACCTTTTAGGTTTTAAACTAAAAAAATATTTAAAAGTCAATTTTTTTTAATGTTGTTAATGGACTTTTATGAAACATAAATATAGATATTTGTATATCTTATAATTTGAGATATATAAACTATGTATTTCAAACAAATTTTTTTTTTTTTGACTTTTTAAGCCTTACTCTTTTTTTTTTTTTTTTTTTGAACTATGCCTTACTCTTGGTTGGGGATGTTATTGCATGCGAAATTCCAAGTCTAAACAAGATAGAAAGTAAGAAACAAAAGAGATAGAAAAAGGGAAAAGTCGAATCAAATTTAAAATTGAAGCCTAGCTATGAAGTTCCATTTCTCATGCCTTGGTGGACAGCTTTCAGGTGGGGATGATCTGCAAAATGACAAGAAGCTCAAAGCAAAAGCATTTCAAGGTACAACCAACCAACCTTCTTGAACCATATTATCAAAACTTTTTACACAGGCCAGTTTTAGGGGCATTCTTTTGGCAACATATGACTCTCTTCAATAACTCAGGTTGTGTTTGAATGATAAAAATAAAAAAATAGAAAGTAAAAATTCGATTATCAAAAATCTTGTTACTGGTAGTAAGATTCATGTGTAAATGAGATTCTTAAAATCAATCATGTTTGAGAGTGGTTTAAATACACTTTTTTGGCTATTTAAGTTAATTTTTTAGCCATTTTGAAAATTAAACCAACTTAAAAAAAAAAAAGAAAAAAGAAAAGAAAATCTACTATAAAATAGTTGCCCACCTTATTGTGTTAATCTGATGATATTCAATAGTTGTTCACCTAAATTTTGTTATAAGAAGTATATTGTTTTTGATTTTTTTTTTTTGGTGAGAGAGAAATTGGACTAAAATTGATAAGTGACTTTTAACTCACTTTCTAAAATAAAATGAATTGTTATCCAAACGAGTGTTATGATAGGTTATACAAGCCCCACAAATTCTCCTAAAGTTCAAATTTACATCTAAACGACGTCTAACCTAATAAAGATGTGATATATGAATAAGAATAAAATAATACTCCTATATTTATATCAAAATTTGGTCGGTTCATCTCCCAATCTTTTTAAACAAAGCCTAATGGAGGAATTACACCGGTTCATGGACCACCGACACAGCCAATCAAATCCCTTGAACGTGTCAAAAAGTCAAAAGTTTCTATCAAAAAATATTATTTTGACGCCGATTGGCACACATTCGGTGGTCCACGAAGTACCCGATTCGGATCCCTCGCATTCTCCCCACAATTAAACTAACCCAAACAAACCCTTTGGCTTTCTGGTCGTGTGATTCCAGCAATGGATTGTCCCTCAAAAAGCACAACTTTTCTTCAATTATTCTCATTATTATTATCGCTAGGGTTCAAACCCAGCTTTGAATTTCCACTTTTCTGCTTCTCTCTCTCTCTCTCTCTCTCTCTCTCTCTCTCTGCATACCGATTACAGAACTTCAATGCCATGGACGATGAGTCTTTGTTCAATGTTTTGACTTCGAGATTGAGAGTTCTCTGACTGATTCGGCATTTGGGTCGTTGTGATCTTCCTCAATGGTGCGTTTAGAATTATGGGTTTTTTTTTTTGAAATGATTGTGTAGTGCGAAGTTTAAATGTTAGACGGAAAAGATTGGGTTGCTGTTGATGTAAATGTGTTTCGGTGAATTTGATTGAGGTTTTTGTGAATTAGATTTTGAAAATTGAGTCTAATTGCTCAAGGTTATGGAATTGTTTTAGATGGATTTGAGTTTGTCAATTTCCAATTTTTTTTTTTTAATGTGAAATTAGTACTGTTCAATTGTTTTTTTTTTTGTTAATCGAATTGTGCTATTCTGAGATCCATGTTCATGTAGAATCTGAAATTTAAGTTATATATATATATATATACCTATGAAATATTCAGAAGATTCGAGTCATATTTGATTGATGAAGATGTTGATTTTATGACTCCTCTGTTTGCTTTATGCTGTGTTTGGTTGGGGGATTTGGAGGGGGATTTGGAAAGGGAAATGGAAAAGGTAGGTGAAATGTGAATAAATCATGCCTATGTTTCACATAGTTTCACACACCTTTTCCATTTCCCTTTCCAAATCCCTCCCCAAATCCCTCAACCAAACACACCTGTTACTCTGTTGACTTAAAATTTCTTCCGTAATTGACGTGAAACTAGATGTTCCGGCTGGAGTTGGGCTACTAAATTGTTTGTTCTGTGCTTATTTTCTGAATTGGTCTGGTAATTATTAGATGACTTTATGTTATTTGAAAGCAAAATGATGGAAGAGTAGCATATGATTCAGAATACTCTGACCCTGCTTGATTATCCTGATTGTGTCAGTCAGTTCTACACTGTGATTGAAATTTGATTGTCATGCAAAAGGCATTCTCTCTCTCTCTCTCTCTCTCTGTGTGTGTGAAATGATGCGTAAGATACGTACTCCTCTTTGTTTATGATCTCATTCATTGTTTCTGTTTTTTGAGAGACTCTTTTACAAGATTGCGGTGGTAAATCATGCCAGATTGGTCCTTATTTTTATTTTTAGTATTTCTCACACACTGAAATTATGCGGGAAATAGTCTGCTTCTGTTCAAAGAGATAAAACTATCTGTTGTTGTCTTTCCATCAAGAATAGAGAAGATTCATGAAATTAGTCTCATGATAGGCATGATTCCTTGGACCTTCCAGTTTTACAGTTGTATTTCATTGTGTTGTAGTGTGAGAAATCATGTGATTGATTTTCTCATGCCTTTTGCTATGAATGAGTTGTGGTCCATTTTACTAATAATTTGCATCATAACTTTGCAGCTGTAAATCAAGTTTGTGGCGCTATCTTTGTTTGATGACAAACAATATCTGTGGATTTTATGACGTAAAACCTAGATGTCATACTAAGGACGTTGCAGCTTTGAGGATGACCCACTGGCAGCATGGAAGGCTTATCACACTTTTTTGACTTCAATCAGGGTAGCATGGCGAGGAAAGTTCTCACACAGAAGAGACATGTTGGTGGTACGTATTGGATTGCCTTGTGTACATCAGAGAGGAGGGAATTTAGGGGAGAACCTGCAGGTTCAAGCTGGCTACATGTCCAATTGTGGGCACTCGAAACCTTGCCTTAGCAGTTAGCACACGTCAATGAATTGAGTCAATTGACTGTTTTTTAATTCTGAATTTCTAGAAGCCACAAAATGTAGTTAGTTGATTTTCACAATGAATTGTAGAATGGTTATACAATTGGCTAAGAGTTTAAGATACATGTATCAGAATGATGCCAATCTGAATAAGTTTAAGACAGAAGGCCCTTGTGGAATTATCAAGGCGATTTAAGACCCTTTGAATCAAAGAAGTGTGCAAATCTCTTTGCTTTTTAAAGAGTAGAACTAGTAATTTAATTGTGAATTCGATTCACCATATTGTCAGGATGGATGTTGCACTTGAAATTCCATGTGGTACTATGATTTCCATGTGGCTGTCTTGTTGCGCTCCTTAATTAGAAGTTTAATGCCATTGATACTACTCCACAGGTTTAGAGGCTCCTAGAAACAGCTTGGAGCTGCCAGTAGAAACTTCTCAGAGCTATTGTGCTGTTGGAGACAATATACCGGTAATAACTTTACTAGATAACTTATTTTATTTGAGCTTTATATCATGTTTATGGGGGGTGAAAACTTGGAATGATTCACTATTCCTTGTCATTATCTTATGACTACCTTATGATGTAGACTGTAGTAGAAGCCTCCAAACTGTACATTGCTCTTCCATTATTTTGGGAGTACGAATTTCACTGTTGCTCTAGTTGATGGTGAGCACGTTAGGAGATTACTTGGCCTGGATCTTATGACTGTGGGCTCACAAGAATTGGAAAATGGTTCTTGTTCCCAACAAAACAGAAAAAAAGGTTTCAATTACCATTTTCTGTTACCTGGTTGAAATTCCTCGGCGATAAGTCAAGTGTTCAAGCTCAACATGGTTATTGTTAAAGCAAAATGGAATGAAGTTCTTATTAGGTGAAAAATAAATTATAAAAAAAATCTAGGTTTTTGGTAGTGCTGTCTGGATATTGCAGATCAGGTTTGCATTTTATTTTTTTAAAAAAAAGAAAAAAAAAAAACAATAATTGTCATTGTTTTGACAATATTTACTTTCTTCGACGAGAAAAACATCTATTGTAGGTAGTTAAGAAATCCTGATTTTGATTAACTGAAATTCTTTCTGTTTTAATGTCTTTTTTTAACTCTGTCTTTTTGATCACTGCATAATTTAAATTGAAAATCTTTGTACACAACAGATTGAGACCAGATGTTATGCATTTTTTTTTAATAGTCATTTATCCTTATTGCACTTAAAGGAAGTACTACTTATATCAGTTCCAACATTGAATTGCTCTTTATCGTGTCTGTCTCCGTCTGTTTCTGTGTGTTTCTACCTGTCTTTCTTGACTAATTAGCTATTTGATTTTTTTTCAGTACTCTTATGAAGTCAGAAATGAGTGGTATGAGAAATCTAATCCAACTGAAGTTTCAATGAAGAACTTGATCAATAAAGAGATATCCAAAGGATCAACCACCAGACGCAATGCACCAAGCGTTGTGGCCCGTCTGATGGGAATGGACACATTACCATTAGATACAAAATCCATAGCCCAGCAAGCTGAGAAAAGGAATGAAAAGCCAGGAACCAATTACCCCAACAAGGAACACAATAATAAAGGTTCAGGAGGCCATGTCTATCGTAACTCAAATTCTTCCAGGCAGATAGAGTTTGAATCCTTTCAACATAGTAAGGACAGAGATCCCAATCATCAGCGTGTTGACATGAAGTTGAAAAGGCCAAAGCCTCGAGAACATCCTCAAGAGGAGGAACTACAGAAGTTTAAGAAAGAATTTGAAGCATGGCAAGCGACAAGGTTTAGGGAATGCTCAAAGGTTGCTGAGCTCAGCATTCCCAGCCAGTGGCTTGCTCAAGAGACCCTCAACAAGGAAAAGATTGCTCTTTATGAAAATTCAAGCAGAACTACAGCGAATGAGCAGCCTATAGAACTTAAGGGTAATGCTGTAAAAGCAAAGTCACGTGAAGGAGGTGGGCTACAGCTTCATGGATATAGAAAGGAAACATTTCCATCTGAGCAAAAGGAATCATATTCTTTAAGGAGTAGAACCCTAAGTAGAGACTTCGAGTGGTCGACTCTGATGAATTCTGGCGAGAAATTGGATATATCTTCTGCTCCCACAAGGATAGTGATCTTGAGGCCTGGCCCTGAGCAGATGACCAACAATGAAGAGCCTTGGGTCAGTTCTTCAGGCACTTCAGAAGAGAGAGGTGGTATAGAAGATTTTCTTGAGGAGGTAAAGGAAAGGCTAAAATGTGAGCTGCAAGGGAAAACTAAAAGGGGAACGATAGTCAGAGGAGGTGGAATTGAGACCCCTTATAGTGAAAAGCCATCGGATCCAAAACAAATAGCTCAACGTATTGCAAAACAAGTCAGAGAAAGTGTTACTAGGGATCTTGGAATGAATTTGCTTAGATCAGAATCTACAAGGTCTTATAGAAGTGAGATTCAGTATAATGGACCAGGTTCTCCCGAGTTTATCAACAGAGGTACTAGGAAACTTTTAGCAGAGAGGCTGAAGAATGTTCTCAAGGAGGAAACAAATCTGCATATTCCCACTGTTTCTAGTGGCAGCTCAAACTCATCCATGCTAGATAATGAAAGGGGCAGACTAGAGCAATCACTAGGTAGCTTCAAAGCTGGAGGTAGGTTGAGCTGCTGGGACATTGTAGAAGATGAGCCAGAAGAGAAAACCAGTTCTTTCAGATGTGGGCCTAATGATGATGTAATGCATCATAGAGATTTGTCTCCTAGGAACCTCATTAGATCTTTGTCAGCCCCAGTATCGGGAACATCATTTGGGAAGCTGCTCCTAGAGGACCGCCACATTTTAACTGGGGCTCACATCAGGAGGAGACATGAAGCTATTGAAAGGGATGTGAAGAAAAGAAAGAAGGAACGGTTCAATTTCAAAGAAAAAGTTTCCAGCTTTAAATACACTTTCACTCTTAGAGGGAGGCTGTTTGGCAGAAGGATTCAATCGGCGGAGCAGCCACACAAGTATGAGTGTGATTCCATGAAAGATATCACAAGCGGACCAACAGTTGTGATGAACTTCAGAGAGAGGCATGTAAGGATCTCATTTAGTTGTTTTAGATAGAAACAAAATGAAAATTTTGAATTGACTTTGAATTGTTTTGGTTGTAGATCTGTGGGTATGTCTTTAATCACATTGTATCTTGTGGTTGTAGGAAAACTCTACTGAGGTGCCACCAAGCCCTGCATCTGTGTGCAGCAGTGGTCACGAGGAGTTATGGAGGGCAGCAGATCATTTTAGCTCAACATCAACATCAGATCTATCTCCATTAGAAGATGCCGCTGTGCCTCGGGTTTTCAGAGAGATTAGCTCTAATCTAAACGGTACAGGAATAATTTATATTTCTATAGTTTTTTCACAAATATTTCTGTCGTGCGTGGATATAGCTTCTTACAAGATAATGTTACTACTTACTAGATTATAATAAGGCCAAAGCAGCCAAACAATAGAATTGTTACCTGTTTGGCTACTTTGTCATCAGGGTATATCAACCCCGTATAACACAAAGTTGACATTGATACCCACTTTAGTGGAGGATTAGTTACACATCTTCTCTCACATACAACCCTGTCTTGCACGTGGAGGTGCAAACATCTCTACATACAGAGATTTTGAATGCAAACAAGAGAAGAAAGAATGCAAAAGGGACCAAATGCAAACGAAGGGACTTGAATCCAAGTCCAACCCCAACTTGAGTTCTGATACCATGTTTAGTCATCAGTTGTCCCTTTAACTTTATTAGTGTATTTTCTTATACTATCACATAATTTAGACAAGCTATTGCTATTCTGAAAAGTAAATCTCGAGATCAATGAAGATAATTTTGCTTATGACAATCTTCTGCTTTATTATGCAGAGCTTCGGAGGCAACTGAATGAACTTGATGCTGATGGTTTCAAGGAGACAATCATTGAAGAGCAGCTCTTGGAAACTGATATGGAGTTAGAGGACGAATCAGAAGTATACATAAGAGATTTGCTTGTTGCTTCTGGTCTGTACGAGGGTTCATCTGAAAATGTTTTATCAAGATGGGATCCACTTGCAAAGCCTATAAACAATCAGATCTTTGAAGAAGTGGAAGAGTCTTACAGGAAAATGGCCAAGGACAATGAAGGGTCCAGAAGAGATCAAGGTGATCACAAGTTGTTGCTTGATTTGTTAAATGAAGCACTTTCAATTGTACTTGGACCACCTGTGACTATGTCAAGATTCAGGAAGAAGGTGATTGGTCCCACAAGACGATCTCCACGTGGAAGGAAGCTATTGGATTGTGTGTGGGAGATTATTCGTGCACATCTGTATCCTCCAACAGACAAAAATTATTACACGCTTGACAATATGGTTGCCAGAGATCTGGTCTCCACCCCATGGTCCGGGTTGATGAATGATGACATTGATGCTTTGGGGAAAGAGATCGAATCCCAGATTACTGGAGTTCTGATTGAAGAAATAGTGAAAGTCATGAAGTCATAATTCTGGACAAAAAGCCTTCTATGCTTGGTTGAATTTAAAAAATTGATTTTTAGGCCTACCAATCTGCCAAAGCTGACCAGGCATTGACATTTTTTTGGTCTGTGTGTGGTGGGACCCACACACATCGGAGGCGTGGTCGGTTTTGGTGTGATTAGGAGGTCCGAATAGGAGGGCTCTTGTATTTATATTACATGTGCATGTTTTGTGTCATTGAGAGATGGTTGTGGTATAGGATAGGGGTTGGTTGGTTGGTTGGTTGGTTGGTTTGGGAGGTTCATTTTGATTGTACATTATTTTATTCTCAAGGTTATTTTTTGATAAATTGATTTCTTATCAATTGGACTTGTCTAGAGGTGAACAACCAAATTTTGATATGTAAACGTAATTCATATGCATACTTCTTTTTGGTTATCATATGCGTGCTTAAATTATAAGCAACTTTATAAGTTGCATCTCATTCAACTTAACCAATCTTTCCACTAATTACTTGAAATTAGTTACTTGAATTCTTTTCCTCCAACCATTGGCAGTCAAAACGTACTTTTCCGTATTATATTCATATAATGATTCTGTTTGTTTGTTGTAGTTTAGGCCTATTATTATATGCATAATTCAAAGCTTATGAATGTATATATATATATATATATTTTGAAGTTTGAGTAATGATATATAAAAAAGAATGTTTGTACAAGATTTTTATACAGAAAGAGTTGCTCTCATATATTTTTTTTCAAAACACTTACGGTTGTCTTTAAAAAAAAAATTATAAGGGGTTTTTGGCAATAGGTCCCTCAATTTCAAACTTTATTGCCAAAAGGACGAACTAAAAACATTTGATTCGTAAAGGACAATGCTCAAAATATTTAAAAAATATGACAATAATACCCTCAATTTCTATCTTTTTCTTACATTACTACAACCACCACCGACCATTGTCTGCCATCACTGACCACCGCCGACCACCGCTGATCACCATGGCGACGACAATTTTCCAGTGACCACTATCGATCGGCGAAATTTTTATGATAAGATTCTCCAGTGACAGTAAAATTTTACTCTATTAATTTAGATAATAAAATTTTACTATTTACTTTAAACATATAAATAGTGAATTTTTGCCATTGTTATCACTAACCACAACACTTACTATTATTATTACTATTATTCATATAGATATTAAATGAGAAATCAGTTAAAACATTGAATTAATAACATTAATAGTAAAAATTTACTATTTCACTATTAAACGTACTAAACTAATATTTTCGTTTGACATCTCAAAATCAATATTCAAACTAATAATGACAAAAAAAATGGACTAAAATAAAAATATATACACATATATATAGAGAGAGAGCACATATATTGCCTCAAATCTGGTTCAAACCAGAATAAAATTTTACTGTCTAAAAAATAGAGCATCATGAGGAGACAAAGAGAAAGAGAGGGAGAGAATATAGATTTGAGATGATAGATCTTAGATCTAAGATCATCAATCTCATATTTGATGTCTTGGAGGCGAAGGGTGATAATGGTGGTTGCTGATACTATAGTGGCATCGAATGGTGCTGATGGTTGAGATGGTGGTGGTAGAAACGATAGTGGCGGTGACGAACAACGCCGATGGTTAAGACGGTAGTGGTGGAAATGATGGAGGTGGTGGTCATGGTAGTGGTGGTAGTGGAGGTGGTGGTGGTGGTGGTATAGACAATGGTGGTACTAGTGGAGAGAACTCTTAGAAAGAGATAGAGATAGAAAAACCTGAGAGAGAAAGAGAGAAAGTGGAGACAGACTGAGGAGAGAAAAAAGAGAAAGATACAGAGAGTGTGTGGGTGTGAAAAGGTAAATTTATCATACAAAATATAAATCTAAAATTTTTTATCCTTCTTGCAAAATTTCTTTATTTTAGAGGAATTTATGAGTAAAAAAAAATTAGAATTTGTCCATTTCAAAAAAAAAAAAAAAAAAAAAAAAAAAAAAAAAAAACAAACAAACAAACAAACAGGCTCTAAAAAAGAGTTATAAAAAAGAGTTATAGTCAAAAATCTCTTTTTTGCAAATATCATTAGTACATCATTCTCCATGAATTTTTTTATATAAATTTTATATTTTCAAATCACTTTCCATATATGTTAGACCATATGTTGTACTTTTTATTAGTTACAGTTTATAGGATAAAAAATTTATTTGAGTAAGATTTATTTAAAATATGAATTGTCTCATGTAGTTTGAAAAATTATAAATGTCTTTCTGTCAGAATTTTTTATTTAATAGAATTAATTAAAAAAGTAAAATTTTTAACTATTTATCTATACAATAATAAAATTATCTAAATTATTATTTAAAATAAAATTTTAACATTATTACAAACTGTTAATTAATTTGATAATTTATTAATAAAATGACCTATTTGTTATAAAATTAGAAACCTTAAGGGGCATAATAAAATTTCTAGAACTACAGAGATAATTTATAATTTAAGTAAACTTTAAGGATGTGTTTGTGATTTATCTAATTTATTCAAAAAAAAAAAAAATATTATTTTAAAGTTAGGAAAAGAATTGTTTTTAAACAAAAAGACTATTTTCCCTCTGATTAATCAACCTCAAATGTCGAGCTCAAATTACCAGACTTTATTGACTTCCATGTAAAAATAAAATAAAACCAAATTACGAGTCATCATTCCAAAATTCACAAGAGATTACTTTTCGTTTGAGAATTAATTTTTTTTAATAATTTTTTAAAATTTTATAAAAAAAAAAACAAGTAAAATTAATTTTTTAATTTTTTAACTAAAATCTTCACTTCTCAAGCATCTACTTTGTCTTCCAACTATAGCAGGATTGAAAAAAGTATAAAAATATTTTGGAATTTTAATTTGGGAGTTCTAATAGTTTTAATATGTATGTGAGATTCATTTGATGTGATATTTTGATTTTATTTTGATTTTTTAATTTTTTATCTTACTACAACTCAATTAAAATTTTAATTTTAGAGAGATGTATTATTATTGAAAAGTTCAACATACAAAGTTTATTCTTAAAAAATAAATTAAAAATAAAAAATTCTAAGTATAAACTCTTTATAAGATCTTCCACTAATCCAACAAATCTTGTGGAATCCACAAGTGAAGGTGGAAAAGGGTCCAACTTAGCAACAATGCAAATGCAATCTTGGGATGGTCATATATGGAGGTTGACATGTCTATCAAATCAACCAAAAAGAATGTGTCTCTTTTTTCTCTTTTGTTGTGTTCTATATATGAATGGGGACAGAGAATTTCAAGGTCTTGTTAGGTGCACCAAATTGTCCTGTTTAGGGTAGAATCCAAGACAACCAATCATCAGTTCCAACTTCCAACCAGAGTTGTGTGTTGTTTGGCCAATCTTGAAGCCATCAGACCAAATTCAAGAGTGGTGGATGGATGGATGAATGGATGTGAAATGCAACATTATATGGAAATTGGGATGATACCCATTTGGAGTGGTGGGTAGGTCAGCATCTTGGATTTGTTGAAATATGATCATATAGATTTGAAAAAAGGCTGGTAGTTCGAAAGTGAAGAGTTGAATGGGTCAAAAATATTCTCTTACCGGTAAGAGAATATAAAAAATGCCTAAAACGACGTCGTTTTGAGATTTCGAGCCATTCGACCCTCTGATATTTCGAGCTACCAACCGGAGTTGTATAGATTTATACTCCTCGGGGTTTAGAGGAGATGTGAAGTGAAGTAGTATTTTTTTTTTCTTTCTTTGTTATGATTGGTTGGATAGTGAAATTTATTATATTTATGTTAAATGTTTAGAAAATAATAAAAGACATGTATTTGTGATTATTAAAAAATATCATACAATAGTGTCAAGTGGGCAAGTTTGGGAAGACTAAATAAGTGTACTTTTTGAATTTTTTTGTATTATGTGTAGAAAAAGTAAAGAGAAGATGTTGATTGATGTGATCCAAAAAAGATAAAAAGATGAAATAAATACACTTTTTTTTGTTAGCCAAACTTGGCCGTAATTATTTTTTCTCTTTTTGATTTTGATTGTGTTTCACAAGAAATTATCAAATTGTTAAGTTTGGCATACATAGCATATGATGTGTGTCCTCCCAATAATATAAAACATACAGACTCTTTTGTTTCTTATTTCTTTGGCAAGATGATCATGTACATCAATTCGTAAGGAGAATAAATATACATCATATAAGTAAGACTTATTAAATAATTTCTAGTGTTTTATATGGTATTTAAAAGCAACTATCGAAGACTATATTAGCAATACCTTGGCTAATGATGTTAACTTTTAGAAGAGCAAAGTAAGTGGTAATTATGATGTATCCCTCCTCTTAGTTGGATAATATCAATGAAGGAAAATGATAAGGTTATTTTTCATTCTTCTTAATGAGTTAAACAATAATTGTAAAGGGAATAGAGATGTACAAGTTAAATACGTAACATTAACAATAAGTACTGATTTATTAAAGTTGCGTTTAGTTTAACAATAATTGTAAAGGGAGAAAAATTTAGAAATTCTCTAGATATTGATTTGCGATTATGTATCAATTTTAACTAGTAAATAACAATCACAATTAAACAATCAAGACAAATCGACACAACGATTTTAACATGGAAAAATCACAATTGGAGCACCTCCAATTGTAATAAAAAAATCACGGGTAAAAGCCACAAAACAATACACTAAGAAGATAAAAGAAATTACACAAGTGTATTCTCAATTACCTAACGAATCCACGTCCAAATTGAACTGACCCCTATATGCCTCTTCCACCATGGTCTTCACCTCAGAATTGTCTTGCCCAACATTGAATTCGTAACGCTGATGTCGAATCCATGACGATGAGCCACTCTAAAATCTACTAAAGTTTCAGGCCCAAATTTCATGGAATCCACCGAAGAACAACTCTCTCTTTTGTATTGAACGAAACAAACAATCCTTTGATATATACCTTTCAAACCATGGGTTAAACTCAAACAAACATTAAAGAAACTAGCAAAGAAGCTCCAAATAAAAACCTTAATACCTAAAAAGAAGATCTGGCAACCATAACCCTAAAATTTGACTGAAACACATATTTATAGAAAATTGGGCCGCGAAGGTCGCTCGAGAGAAGGATCTCTCGCTCGAACGAGGAGACTAAAACGCGTGTTTTTCCAAGTGTCTTCGCTCAAGCCACCAAAGTGTCGCTCGAGCGAGAAATGCAACTTCTCAATATTTTTACAGTCAGTGAAAACTTCTGAGACCAAGGATTCTTCACTCGAGTGCACATTTCTTCGCTCGAGTGAACAAATAACTTCAATTTCAACTTTAGCGAAGTGGAAAACATGAAATAATTAACTTCTGAAACATCTTTGCAAGGCAAAATTTGGGTTGGATTCGCATCTAAAACTCATAGCCTCACTGAAATAAAAGATCGAATAAAATTACAACTGAACGGAGTTTTGTCAGACGAGATTGCCAAAAATAAAACCTAACAATCTCCCCCTTTGGCAATGCCGTGACAAAACACACCTAACAAATAAAATCCTAATCACCCCAACCCATTACAGCCAACAAAAGCAAACTTCTTTCTCAAGGTCACGATCTGCAAAACAGTTATTAATGTCATAATCTTCAAAACAACTATTAGTGCGACAAGAGTATATAAAAAAATAATAGACATATGACAATATTATCTTAAAGCATGAGATGAAAATATGAATAGATATAAATTGGAGGTTTTAAGAACATGTAGCATAAAAACTTAAAAACTAAGACACATGCACCCGACACATGGCATGAATACATGAAACCCTAAGACACATACATCCCATAACATTTCTCCCCCTTTTTGTCACGAAATGACAAAGGAAGCTCAAACAACGAAAACAAGATCAAAAACCACAAAAGCAGGGACAAGATGATGAAAAAATTAATAACCTGCGAGAAGTAAGCAATAAACAAGTAGTGGATAGGAACACACAAACCAACTAATGCCAAACTCCCTTACTAAACCAATCCAAGGTGAACCAAACTCCCCCTCACTAAAAGTAATCACAAACACTGAAAACAGTGAACAAGAAGAAAAAGACAAAAACAATATATGGTGAAGCAAGCAAGGAATTTCTGATTTGTACATTAAAACACACAAAATTATCCAAGAAACACAATTACATGAAAACACAATGTGCATAGCCTCTAGAAGATTCCTCATAAAAGAAAGTGATACATTATGTGAAAAGCATAGATCCCATGATAAAAGTGTGTATGTGACTCTTGGAGTTCAACAAACACAAGATTTAAATCCTAGAAGTGATCTGATAGCGAGACCTTCGACAAGAGAATCTAAGCATAACTAAGGAAAGTCAAACCACTAGGAATCAAGGGGTATTTGGTGAGTAAAAGCGGAGGCCCCCCCTCAATCAATGATTTTTATTTTTTTTTCTTTCTCTTGCACATTTTTTCTTTTCTTTCTTTTGCACATATTTTTCTTTCTTTTGCATACTCATTGGTGGCTGACACGCTCAAGAGTATGGAAACCGAACCAGAGAAGCATGGAGACAATAAGGATAGCCTGGTTGGTGACTCTGAGGTAGCCTTGTCCTCATGCCTTAACTGCAAAGAACTGAGGGGAAAGCCATGGAGATGCAAAAAGATGGAATGTGAATAAGAGACTCAACATCACCTATAATATGCCAGTATAGGTCAATTCCTCTAGAAAAGTAAAAGATACAATGCTAGAAGTCCACAGAGAAAAATGATCACTAAGGCAGAAGGCTCTGATGTTTGCTAATCTAAAAGTGTGTATAGAATGAGACATACTAATCAAAGAACACACACTTTAAAATGAGTAATGACCACAAAAAGCACACACATATTAACATGCAATGGATATTCTCATCAATTCTAGTATGCAACAAGAACTTCTCAAAAATTCCAAGCTTGCAAAACCATACTAAGAAAATCTTTTTGGTTTTTTTTTTTTTTTTGATTTTTTAAAACAAAGCAGGACAAAAAATGAACAAGCACACACTAAAAGATGCCACACATAAAATGACCCAAAAAGAAAAAAAACACATAGAAACCTAAAAACTAAAATGAATAAACAAATTAACACAAGTCAAGTTTTCTCACCTAAACCGTTTTAGTATGAACAAAGTTATGAGAATTGCGGTTCTTGAGTGATGTCTTGACGTTGTGGTTCCCTTCTCCTTCAATGAGAACCCTTCTTGACATGGTTTCCAACTTCCTATTCTTTGGTCTAGGAAAACACAACTTCTGTTCATGTTTGGTCTCAAACAAATCAAAATAACAAGGTCTAATATGACCTTTAACCTCATTACCACCAATGAAGTGTCTCCTACCTCACGAGATGTTAGAATTTCTTCCATCTCTATGAGACACTCGCCCATGCAACTTATAACAATAAGGCCGAATATGACCATACATACCACAATGATGAGAAATAAAAATAGGGTGTATCTTCTTTTCTATGGCCTTACCAACTCTAGAAAGATTGAGAAGTTTATCCTCATATTAAATTTTTTGATCTCCCTTTCCTTGAGTTCTTGGTTCATAAGATGTGGATGCACTCGGTTTTTGCTCTTTGTTATCACCAAAGCCAATGCCACTCTTGTCATAATACATTTGTTGAGACCCAATGATATTGTCCAAAAGTCTCGGTTTTGAGTTCTTGTTCTTCCTTTCCTTGAATTCTTGTTTCATGAGATGTGGATGCACTCGTTTTTTGCTCTTTGTTGTCACCAAAGCCAATGCCACTCTTGTCATAACACATTTGTTGAGACCCAATGATATTATCCAAAGTCTTTGATCCTTTGTTCCAAAGACCAATGGTAGCCATAGCACACTTGAGCTCTTTCTCTTTCTTGATCATTAATTCTTCCAAGGCAACTTGAGGCATCTCGAGAGTTTCAATCATTTCTTCATACATTGCATAGATTTGATGTAGGTCATTCCTCTCTGTCTCACAAGTCAAGAGTTTCGCATAAAAAGCTTGTTGATCACTAGAAATCTTAATGGCATCATTCCTAGCCTCGGAAATCTCCTTCTTTAATTTGACATTCTCACTTTCATATGCTTTGAGTTTCGTAGTGAGTTTGTCGTTCAATATGGATAAGTTAAGAGATTCCTTATACAACTTTTCATAAGTTTGCTGAAGCTCTTTATCATCACTCCCTGAGAATTCATCATTTGTGACATTCTCAACCGGCCTCTTTGGATACTCTATTTGTCCTTCAATTTCAGAAGTTGCCATGAAAGCAAGAAATTGTTCATGCCCCTCTTCTACCTTGTGCTTCATTGTCACTTTCATCTTTATCGGACTCGGATTCATCATCCCAAGCGATAGCGAAGGCTTTCTTCTTCCTCAAACGATTAGGGCATTTTGGAGCAAAGTGGCCAAATCCTTGGTATTCATAGCATTGGACTCTTTCAGAGTTCCCTTGTATACTTCTTTTCTCCTTCTTGGTTATATAATTAATTTTGAGTTTATCTTTGCCTTTGGATTTATGAGTTGATTCCAAAAGAATAGGATTCTTTTTCAGAAAAGACTTTTTAAATTATTTCATGAAAGTATCTGTAATCTTGGAATCAATCTCACAATCCTCATCAGAATCCTTTGAGCACTACTTAAAGCAATATCATCTTTTTGCTTCTTTTTGAAATTTTTATGTGCCTCATAAGTTTGGAGATTTCCAACCAAATGATCCAGCTTGAGATTGTCAACATCTTGAGCCTCCTTAATAGTCGTAACTTTTGGTTCGAAACGATCGGACAAGGACCTCAAAATTTTTCCTACAATCTTGGATTTCGGTATTTTTTCATCTAAATTGAAGTTGGAATTTACAATGTGGGTGTTTGGGAAGTTGCTATTTTAGTAGGCTATTTTAGTTTTAGATTATTTTAGGAGGCTAAAATTCTTGTGTTTGGGAAGATAGTTGGATTTTTTTGTAGTTGGATATGATGTTTGTGAGATAAAAAGTAAAATGATTATGGGTTTGATGTGGCATTTTGCCTTATTGGCTATTTTAGCATATTTTGTCTTTTAGTGCTATTTTAGCCAAAAAAGTTACTTCCCAAACACCCCTATGTCACTTAATTTTGCATAAAATTTATCAAAGGTTTTACTATTTTTCATTGAAAAGTTTTCGAAACTAAAAGTGAGCCTTTAAAATTTTAAGCGTTTAATTGAAGAAGTGCCCTCATGAATAGTTTGTAAGATATCCCAAGCCTCTTTTGCGACTTCACAATTACAAATACGACTAAACTCTTCAGGTGTGACGGCACAAAAGAGAGAATTGATAGTTTTACTATTCCAGCTACTATTTTGGTAATCGATTGTGTCCCACTTATCAATTGGTTTGGGAAAGGTTACTCCATCAATAGAAATCGTCAATTCGGTCCACCCATACATGACAGATTGCCAAACTTTTTCTTTAATAGATTTTACAAACGATCTCATCCGAGCTTTCCAAAAAGAATAATTGGATCCGTCAAGTAGGGGTGGTTAAACCATAGAATTTCCCTCACGAATTGAATCCATTATCACAAATCACACAAGATCTCGCTCTAAAAGATTTTTTTTTTTATACAAAAAATAGAGCGACCCGCTCTGATACCAATTGGAAAATCTAGAAATATATTAGATATTGATTTGTGATTATGTATCAATTTTAACTAGTAAATAACAATTTCAATCAAACAATCAAGACAAATCGACACAATGATTTTAACGTGGAAAAATTACAAGTGTACTCTCAATTACCACAGGCAAAAGCGACAAAACAATCCACTAAGAAGACAAAAGGAATTACACAAGTGTGCTCTCAATTACTTAGCAAATCCACACCCGAACTGAACCGACCTCTATATGCCTCTTCTGCCACGATTTTCACCTCAGAATTGTCTTGTCCAACGTTGAATTCACAACGCTGATGTCGAATCCACGACAATGAGTCACTTTAGAATCCACCAAAACTTTATGTCCAAATTCCACGGAATCTACCGAAGAACAACTCTATCTTTTGTATTGAACGAAACAAAAAATCCTTTAACGTATACTTTTCAAACCATGAGTTAAACTCAAGCAAACATCAAAGAAATTAGCAAAGAAGCTTTAAATGAAAACTCTAATATCCAAAAAGAAGATCTAGTGTCGTAATCTTAAAATCTGACTGAAACACATATTTATAGAAAATCGGGCCGCAAAGGTTGCTCGAGCGAGGAGACTAAAACGTGTGTTTTTCCAAGTGTCTTTGCTCGAGCCACCAAAGTGTCGCTCGAGCAAGAAATGCAACTTTTCAGTATTTTTACAATCAGTGAAAACTTCTGAGATTAAGGATTCTTCGCTCGAGCGAACAAACAACTTCAACTTTAACTTCAGCGAAGTGGCAAACATGAAACAATTAACTTCTGAAACATCTCTGCAAGGCACAATTCGGGTTGAATTCGCATCTAAAACTCATAGTCTCACTGAAATAAAAGATCGAATAAAATTACAACTGAACGAAATTTTGTCAGACGGGATTGCTAAGAATAAAAACCTAACAACGGGAATTGAGATGTATAAGTTAAATAAGTAACATTAACAATAAGTGCTGATACATTAAAGTTGTGTTCGGATAAAAAAATTTATATAGAAATTTGAAAAGGAAAACAAAAAATTTATGAAGAATTTAGTTTATATTTTATTCACATTTCCCTCACACTTTTTTCTTTCCTTTCATTTCTAAATTCATACTGATATCTATAATCCAAACACAATTTAAATGTTTTTTTTAAAAAAAACATTTATTATAACTATCACTTACTTTTGATTAATTTTGACAATTTAGTTGCTTTTTAACATAATTTTTTTAAATTAATTTGGACTTTTTAATAAGAAATGAGTGCTAAATGCGATACAGACGCATTTGATTGCTGAATTATTTTTTATGGAATTGAATTATTAATAGAATTTGTACCGATAAGTTATACAATATTATTAGTAAGTGATGTAACATCATATATATGATTGGATTAAGGATATAATAAGTTCTATTATGCCATAAATTAAGGAAAATTTAACCAAAATCCTTCTATTAGATCTTTATTTGATGAAAATGACAATTTAAATTATTTTTCTTCATAAATCCCTTAAGGAGAAAACAAATAATTGAGTAAGGACAAAGCAAAATATCTTTTTTTTTTTCTTCTTTCTTGGACAATATTACCAAAGTAATATGTTACTGTGAATTAGAGTAACATGTTACTATTAAACAGAGTAATATGTTACTACCAAATAGAGCAATTGTAAAACAGAGTATTATATTACTGTGAGACAAAATAACACGTTACTGTCAAATAAGGTAACATGTTACTATTATTGTTTTCATCAATTTCAACGATAATAAAAAAAAATTATTTAAAAAATTTTATAGTCAACATGAATCTTATTTGATAGATTTTAATGAGAGAATTTTAAAAATATTAATTTTATTAAAAGCCGACATTTACATCAAAAATTATATTATTTTAAAGTTTAATATTTTGATAATAGTGATGTTTGTTAACTTTTTCAAGAAAAACTTTTTATACTTATTCTTAATGTATTAAAATTTTATTATGAGAGAATTTTTAAATCTCCCATAAATCAATACGATGAAGGATTAGATAGTGGGGGTGGAGTAATATGTTTGATTTAATATAATATTTTTTTTAATAGAATTTTAAAGAAATTATATATATAAATATTTTTAAAATTCAAGATGATGTATTTTTTTTAATACTATTTTATAGTCAATCTAATAAAAATATATAAAATAAAGGGACATAATTTTTATAAATTGAAAAAAATAAAAATTGAATTGAAATCAAATAATTTTATCACGTATCAGTTTCATAAAATTTTAACTTGTAAGGAAAGAATTATCATTTCAATTTTGGCTTCATACGTTTAAGGTTTCGTTTGGTAAAAAATCATAAAAACAAAGAGTCAAAATTTTAAAAATTCAAGCCTACTAGCAAAGTGTCATATCAATTAATTATTTTTTTTCAAAATTATTTTAATTAAAAATTATTTTTAAACATATTAACCGTTTTCAAGTCACTAAAAAAATAAAATTTTCAAATGGATATATTAAGTATAAAAAATTTTAATATGATAATTTAATACGACACAAATCAGACAAAAAGACCAACTATAACATAGGCTCCGTTTGGTAGAGCTGTGGGAAAGTGATTATAGATTATAACTTAACAGATTATAGCTTACTGCCGTGAGCATAAGCTGGTAACCTGTTTGGTGTAGCTGTGGGATTATAGATTTAAGTTGCAGAATATTGCTTGGTAAATAAGCTGTAAAATAGCTTTTTCTGTATAATTGACTTTTTTGCCCTTATATGATATAAAAATGATAATTTTGTCATTTTTTTTTCCAATTTTAATTTAAAAAAATTATTTCATTAATAAAAGTTAATATAATTTGTATTAATTAGTATCAACTAATATAAAAATTATTACACTTGATAAAATGTAATTAATATCAAATAATATTAATATTATTTGATACTAATTAATATTATTTTTTAATATAATTCTTTTTAATACTAATTACAATTAAATTGTTATAATGTTATTATTATAATGTTAATAGAATTCTTTTTTTAATTTATTATTCTTTTTCATTACAATTAAATTGTGTAATTGATTTAATTCTTTTAATATTAATATAATTATTATAATGTTAATATAATTCTTTTTTTAATTTATTATTCTTTTTCATTACAATTAAATTGTGTTATTTATTTAATGGATATGAATTGCACAATTTATTTCAATATTAATAAATTATTTTTATTATTATTTTGATTATTTTATTTTTTATTTTTATTTCAATTTATTTTGTTCAATATTATTTTTATTATTTTGTTTTTAATTATTATTTTTGTTTAATTTATTTAATTTTTTTCCTTCCTCTTCCTTCCTGAGCCTCCGTACGCCGCAACCCTAGCCTCGATCTTCCTCGTCGCCGGTGGTCTGCAACAGAGAAGAGAGAGACGAGATCGAGTGAGATTGCAGATCAGATCTAGGGTTTCCTCTGGTTTCGAGAGCTTCTACAGCTTCGAGAGTAGATTGCGCGAGAGCAGATCGCGACGGGAAAGATCGAGATGACGACGGCGCTAGGGTTTCCTCGAACGGGGAAGATCGAGATGACGATATAGAGAGAGAGAGAGAGAAGAGAGGTCGCGATGACGATGGATGTTGTGCTGTGTTGAGGATGAAAATGAGTGTCGGATGCCTTGAGATCGCAATGACAGAGATTACCTGGACCGCCAGAAATCGCCTCCACACTCGCTGGAAATCACCTCCATCGAGAGAGAGAGAGAGTGAATAGTGTTTTCAGATGGGATCATATAATGGCATTTTCGTAAATAATGGAGATTAGGAGGGGCATTTCAGTCATTTAGCCCCTCCCCAACCAGTTGCGCGCATAAGTCGTTTTTTTAAGCATCTCCAGAGCAACTTTAAATTTAAGTTGAAATTTGGCTTAAATTAAGCCATAAGCTATCCTCATAAGCTATACCAAACGCACCAATATTGTTTAATTTAAGTCAAAAGCTGCTTTAAGTTGAAATTAAGTTTTACCAAACACCCACATAATAAGATAATACAAATAATAATAATAATAATAATAATAATAATTTTGTAATAATTTGATACAAATTCAAGATAACACGACGTGAATATGACTAAGATCTTATTTGAAAATGTTAATTTTTAATCAAAAAATTACTACGAACTATAAAATAATTTTCTTTATTTAATTTAGTTTATATATTTATTTGTAAAAAAAATAAATAACCATTAAAAAACAATATCTTAAATATCACAACAAAAATGTTAAATATTTTAAAAATTCTATTAAATATCTTACATAAATGTAAGATCCACATGAAATTTATATGAGGACATTTGATAAAAATTTTAATACAATTTTAACATTATTCTCGTATTACAACACTAATACTCATGCTCATCCTAAAAAATCAATACCCTACCTAAAAATCAAACGCGTCTTCAATGTCTGGTCTTGGCCTTTAGACCCGGCGGTGACGGTGGCGGCGCACATGCAATGTCCGAAACTCGAAAGTGTTGCTATTCTCACTTATTCCTAATCCCATACTCAATTAAATTACTAATATCTTAATAAAATTATAATAATAATGTTGTATAAATATTATAAAAAAAAAATTCCATCTGAAAAGAGTAAGGGCAAATTACATATACACCCCTCGAGATTTGGCTAAATTACAGATACCCCCTGAGGTTTCGGAAATTACATCCCGCCCCCTGAGGTTTGTATTTTTATAACAATTTGCCCCCTGAGGTTTATATTTCATAACAAATTACCCCCTAATTTCTTATGTAAATATAGCATTCAGGGGGGAATTCGTAATTTCTCAAATCTCAGGGGGCATCTGTAATTTAACCAAACCTTGAGGGGTGTATATGTAATTTGCCCAAAGAGTAAAAATATAAATGGGCAAATTACATATACACCCCTCCAGGTTTGACAAAATTACAGATACCCCCTGAGGTTTGAGAAATTACGAATTCTCCCTGAATGCTATATTTGCATAAGAAATTAGGGGGTAATTTGTTATGAAATATAAACCTCAGGGGGTAAATTGTTATGAAAATACAAACCTCAGGGGGCGGGATGTAATTTCCAAAACCTCAGGGGGTATCTGTAATTTAACCAAACTTGGAGGGGTGTATATGTAATTTGCCCAATATAAAAATATAATTTATACATACTGATGTGACATCATTAGGACTATATCACTTTAATACACAAAGTCATCCTTTGCTAATAGATTTTTTTAGTTAATTTTTTTAATTTTTTTTAACTATTTTAATTTAGAATCAAAAATTTGTGTGGTTTGATTTGCTTGGTTTTTTTATTTTATTTTTATGAGAGAAAAAATAAAATGATTATAATTTAAATGTGATATTTTATCTTATTAACTTATTTAGATTATTTTGAGGTGTTTTAGAAAGTTAGTAAAAAGTTAACTTTTTGACTTTTTAAACTTATTTTGCCTCCGTTTGGGAAGTGGGTTGACTTTTTGGCTTTTTGGCTTTTTTGGCTATTTTAGCCTGGGCTAAAAAGCTTGGTTTGGGAAGGACTTTTTGGCTTTTTGACTTTTTTGACTTTTTTTGTGAGAGAAGAATGTAATGATTATAGGTTGGATGTGATGTTTTGTTTGTTATGGCTAAAATAGCCTATTTTGTTTTTTGTGGCTAAAATAGCCAAAAAAATCTGAAAAAGCCCTTGCCAAACACAGGTCCATGTGATGTGTTTTTGTGAGTAAATTATATGAGAGGTGATGTGACTCAAAATTGATAAAAAGCTAGAAGCTGATTTTTTACTAGCTTCTCAAAAGAGCACTTTGTCTTTTGCGCTTTTTCTAATAAAAAATTGATTGCCAAACAAAGCCACAATTCATTAAATTAATTATAAAAATGTCATTATTACATTATTCTTGTGACATATTTTGGTAGTATTCAATGTGAATTGTACACTCATATCATATGAGTATTAAGAGTTGTTTTAGAAAGTTGGTTAAAAATAATTTTTTAATTTTTTTTTTGACTTTTAAAAAAAAATGTATAAAAAAATAAAGAAATGATATACTTAAAATATGTTAAAATTCAATTTTTAACTTTTAGCTATATTTCCAAAATAGCTCTAAGTGAAAATTTTGATAATTTTTTGCTAGGAAATTCTATAATTAAAGTGTTTATTATATACTCGAGTTATAAAATCTATTTGTCGCATTAGGCTGGACTTTTGCAAGGTTAAAGCAATATAAAATTATTGGGTATTTATAACCGACCACTAATTATTTTATATTATATTGGCCTTTAATTTTATAATTAGTGTCCTTTTTTTATACTTTGCTAAGGGAAAAAAAAAAACTATTTCTAATCATTAGTATAACTGTAATTACAAACTGGGTCCAGGTCCCTTGTTTTGTCTATCAATAGGGAGTTTTAATTTTGAAGTTTTAATAATATAATAAAAGAAAAGAAAATATAAATATAAATATAAATATAAATATATACATCACATCACATCACATCATATGCGGTTCCATTTCATGCTACATCCCATTAGCTCTCTTTAAAGTTTTAAAGTTAAAACTCTTTAATCTTTATTTTCTATCAATTGGGTGCAGATTTATATTTAGGCCATGTGTGGTAGAGTTGTGGGAAAGTATTTATAACTTATGTCTTAACAGTTTATAGCTCATAACTATTTTCATAAGCTGATTTCTGACTTATAAATTAAGCTTCTCCCGCCCCACTCTAAGAATAAGTTGATTTCTGACTTACAAAAAGTTATAAGCTGTATTGTTAAATTAAACCAAACACATCAAAATAGCTAAAATTAAACTAAAAGCTGAAATTAAGCTGTACCAAAGAGGGCCTTAGTGAGATGAAACATTAATTGGGTGGGAAGACATATAAACAATAAAAAAAAATTAAATTGGACACTTAACTCTTTCAAAAAAGTCTAATACATATCCATAATTAAGAATGTTCATGTGTCGGTTTGGTTCAATTTGACACTAAATTTAAAAATAATCTAATTTTTATTGGTTTAAAATTTTTGAATTCAAAATCAAACCAATCATATATTAGAACGAACCCAACTCAAGCCAATGTAGTTTGAATTGGAACCACGGTTCTAGTAGGTTCTAGTATATTATGAGGTATTTGAGATAATCTAAATGAATATATTTTGTCTTTTACAAAAAGATGTGTAAAAAAAATATAGAAATGATGTAACCCAAATAAGTACACTTATCTAAATATGTGCACTTATATGGGTTATGTCAAACACTCCTTAAAAATAAGTGAATCAATCAATAATAAATAATTAAAATAAATAAATCTATAATATTTATACATAACGCGAATAAAAAGCTAAATACCATTTAATACAAGTCAATACAAATTAAATTCATTAATACAACTAATACAAATATTAATTTCAAAATCTAACTCAAGTTTCTAGTCGTTCATTCGTTCAGCTAATAAATCTTGTATGTGAAAAATTATTATGTGCAATTAAAACCATTGTAATAGATTAATTGGGTGAATATATGTCAATATAAATAAAATTTTAAAATATATATTCATAAATAAGTTTGGCTTTCGGATTAGTTTGGTTTAGGCAAGGCTACACTAAAAACCAATCCAATTCTATCACTTTGATAATTTGAGGATATGCGACCATATCAATGCATTCAAAAATAAAATCTCAATTAAAAAAGTCAGTTTATTTGTATTCTTCGATTCATAATTTGAACACCCTTATTTATAATCATAAAACAAACTAATAAATACAGAAAAAATCTATGAATTTTTTTTTCTTCTGACATCTTGAAAAATTATAAATTTACCAAATTAATTTAGTTTCTTGAGTTTAACAATAATCTATATATATACATTAAAACAAATGAATTTTTTAATGAGAAGACTCTTGTAAAATTCAAAACTCTCATACTATTTTTTTGGAATTCTTATTTTTTAAATAATTAAAAAAATCTTCTATTGGCTAGCTTTTATTGAATTATTTAAAAAATAGTAATTAATCCGTTTATATCTCTTAATTTATAACTTTCAAATGGAAAGTATATTAATCCATTTTAAAATTCAAATTCAAAATAAATAAAAGATTTTCAAAATATTTTAGAGATAAAAGACTAGTTTGACTCTAATTCAAAATTCCTTCATTAGATTTATATCATATCCAAAGGTATTATAAATCTCTAAACCCAACTTCCATCATTCCATGAAAATATGAAAGTGGGCAAAAAGATTGTATAAGAGAGAGAATCTTGCAGAGGAATTAACTGGTGATTTAACTAATGATGCAAGATTTTTGGCATCTTATATAAAAAGAAATACATGTTTGAAATCTCATATATTTTTTTTTTGCTCTTTTTTTCCTTTGTTTTAGTTTTGGCTTAGTTTATTTTGTGTATTTATTTATTTTGTGCTTCATAATCTAAGTTAGTTATTGAAATTATAATAATGTAGTAGATACGATTGTGCCTCCAACATCTATTTTTCATTTTTTAAAAATTTTACAAGTATAACATGCATGAAAAAATTAGTTGTGGCAACGAAGGGCTAAAAAACCAACACAAAAAGTGATATTTTGCGATACAATTGGAGCACACAAATTTTTTTTGAATTTTTTTTACCAGTCGAGAAAAGTATTTAGAACACATTCATGAGGTTGAAGGAAATTTTTGTTTAATCCCATTTATTTTTCATTATATTTTTCTTCAATTATATTAATTAATTTCATTTTGTTGTAATAAAAGGAGGACACTTGATTTAAATTCAAATATAACAAAACTTAATTATATAACTCTATAACATTTTTGCTTACATTTTTATTTTTTTAGTTGAGATCTTCATTGGTTTAATTTTTTTTCTTTGCTTGTATTCTCTTTTGTAATAAAAATTTTTCTCCACAATCGAGTATTTCAAGTGAATGAATTTCAAATTCCTTAATAAATATACAAATAAATTATTTTATTTTCAACTCATAATAGTCATTGTATATAACGAAAATCAAAGTGAAAATGAAAATAATTAAGATTTTAAAAAGAAAAATGATGCTATTGTTGAAATTTATAGGTTTGAACACTAATCCCTCGGAATTTTTTTAATTAAGTAGCTTTAGAATACAAAAATTGTTAAAAATTATAAGTAGTAGATACAAATAAAGTTAAAATTTGTATAATAAGATATCATAAATATTTATTTTTTAACTATACAAAATTTAAATTTAAAAAAATTATAAGTGACATTTAACTCTTATCTAATTTTTAACTCACTACACCTCAATTCTTATTTTTGAAATTTTTTTTTTAAATTTTAAAAATTTATGAGTGGTATTTCACTCTTATCCAATTTCTACCCTTTTCTGTTCTTCTATTATTAGAGTTATATTAGAATTTTTTTCTTTCCAAATTCATCTTAGTTTATTTTGGAAAAATTGGTCTAAGATCCCTACCCAACTTTTAGTATGAGGAGAGATCCACAATAATATTTTTTGATACCTAAAGTCTCTTAATGTTATTTTAGGTTACAAAATACCTATTTTACCATTCTTTATAATATACGTGGTTTACAATTTTGGAAACTGAAGATTATATCTTGCTATTTTGTAGGAGATTACGTTGGGATGAATTTGACAATGGAGATTTTCGTGGAGAACGTGATGATGTAAATTTTTGTGGAGATTTTCTAGGGATTTTGTAGTTATTGATAGTGTAGGAGTTGAAGTCATGTTGATTTGATTTCTAGTGGAGTTGAATAAGGTAAGTTTGATAATCAGTGTAAATTTTTAATTTTTCTTTTGATTTGTATGTAAGGATTTGATTTCATATTTGATTTTCGAGTGTATTTTGAATTAGATTTTTGTTTTCAGTTTTGATCAATGTAAGAGAGAGGCCAGCTCAGTGAAATTGTTTTTTTTATTTTTGAAGTTGATTTTACATTCTTTATTATTGACAATAGAGTTGATTTTGATTTTTGGAGTTGATTTTTCATTCTCTATTACATGCTTATCAATGATAAGTTTTATTCTTTGTATTTGGAGATCGGCTCTGTTTTTTGCACTTTTGTAAGTTTTGGGCTTTGTTTTTTTTTTGCACTTTTCATTTTTTCTGCACGCCCCACTTTTTATTACTCAGAATCCATTACCAAATTCATTAAGTTTATTCAATTTTAGAGATAACATGTAGAAACTCTTTGCATCATTTATAAGAATAAATAAGGATTCTCTCATCCAAAACGCAGATTAAATGCAACATGTACATAACTAATAAATTGTCCGCATGCTTACATCTTTAAAGTAAAAGAAAGGGTTTAACCCTGTTTACATCAATGGCATTCCGCCTACAAATAAGAGGCCCCGTGTCCAACAGTTAAGGAAGATCCATGACCTTGAAACACTTCTCCATGTTTACCTGAAAAAGATTAGCAACGTGGGATGAACATATAGTCCAGTAGGGATCTCAACATAATCCTTAACAATAACAACTTACAGATAGCTATGATCATGAATGTTTAGTCTCATACAGCATAAGTAATGTGGCAATTTATAACCAAAGTATGCTTACATATATACTTTTCTCAAAAACATTCATTTCGTTCATTAATGTAGACAACTCGTATTTCCTTCCTCTTAGCACCATTTTATCAAATTTTATATGACAAATAACAAATTCTTGAAGCAAGACTTTTACCAAAAATCTTATACACTTTCTCACCCTTTTTAGACTTGCACTCGATTTGACTTTTCAAAAATATGTTTACGAGTAACCGATAAATCTCACATTTCTTACAATCCCAACACATTACTCACGTCTATTTCCCACACATCCATGCCCATGCAAGTATACCTTTAGTTCGAAAAGAAACACGACAAGCATCTAACAACTATCCACTTCTACAATTTAAGTAATTCGGCCTTCCAAAAACCACAATCGTCATAACACATGACATACTCAGACATACCGAAGCTATAACAATAAATAAATTCCGCTCTACCTGCCTCTAGCACGGTAAGCCAATGATACATCTTTTCACAATGAATGCCAATTTATCAGATACCGGTTGGAAGGTAATGGTACCTCTGCCAATTCTCCAGGCGCTAGCTGGAAGGTAATAGTAGCTCTGATTCTCAACGCAGCCAATTCTCTAGACGTTAGTTGGAAGGTAATGGTACCTTTGATTCTCAGCGCATTACACATTTTCCAACCATCACTTCATATAATCATTCATAGATAACACAAGCGCACTACAGACACATAACCATTTCAACATTCACAATGTCATCCTCTACCGATGACTAAGGATAAAACCTCTAAGCAATATGTATTAAATGCACGAAAGACAATCATCCAATTCTCATTGAGGCATTAGGCCCAACAACGAAAAAGATGTTCCAAGGTTTTCAACTTTTACCAAGGTTCTTTCTTCATTTGCAAAAGCGTTACAATCACCTATCTTTCCAAAGTCAATTTCCAAAATTTCCAATTCGCAATACACCAATTTTATATACATGTATATATACAATAAAAGAGACTCGTTTCATTCATTTAACCAAAAACTCAACCCGCGGACAACAAAGTCATAATCTGCTCAATTTCAACTCAACAAGGACATTGCCTAAAATTCCTAATCTCATGATTAACTCCTCATTAACACTTAACAAATTATTCATCCGTTATATTCAAACATAATTAACCTAACACAAGGTAAATACCAAAATCATAAGATCAAATTTAATCTCAAATCGATTACCAAATCATTATTAAATTCCTTAATTCATAACATGATTATTTCACAATTTCAACCCTTTTTGTTTATTAGGTATTATATAAAAAGAAAATTTGGGCTTCACCTCTCACTAAACATGAACATGTTAAACCTCTCCCCAAATTTACCCAACAACAATTTATTTTACAAAATCTCAACCTCAACATCAAACCTTAGATTCCCTATCATGATTTTCAAAGAAAAATCCATAACAACATGGTTTTTATGCAATAAAAACATACCACATATCTATCTATAAAAGGGATATTGAGAAAGATCAAAGAAATCCCTACCTCAAAGAGAGAAGATAAGAAAAGCCCAAAAATCAACTTCGCCGGAATACAATCTCCACCGGTCAAGACAAAGCCCTCGACATGCTCATCATTTTAATATAAGGAACTGGTATCAAAATCCCAATGGATTCTTGAGATCAAAAGAGAATGCAAAGTTTTGAGGATTTTGGTAGAGAGAAATGAGAGAAAAAGAAAGAAACATTGTATAGAGAGAGTGTGATATATAAAAAATGAAGTGAAAAGAAGCAAAAACTCAATACATAGTTGAAATGCACAAAAAACGAGACAGAAAACATGCCTGGCCGTACGTGCGGAGCGGCTTCCCCGCACATGCGGCTGTCACCCCCGCACGTGTGGTCTCCCCCTCACCTCTACTTCCGCAACTGCCTTTTGGGCAGTGTGCACACAACTCTCTCCCTTGTTTCTCGCACGTGTGGCCTCACCCCCCGCACGTGCGGCCCCTCTCTCTAGTACGTGCGGCCCAAGGCCCCGCACGTACGGCTCTGGCTTTCCAGCCCGGAAAAACTTTGGCTTCTCTCCCGACACTCTGGAGTCGACCTTGCACCCTTCGGGACAGATGAAAACTCAAAAATGAAACAATGCAACCGAAAATATTTAGAAAAGAATTTTCAACGACAACTTACCCAACATAACTCAAAAGAAACGGGACAGCTTTCGAATCGGTCATCACACCTTTACTTTCAAAATTTTTTTTTTCATTCAATGAAAAAAACAAATGTGAAGGGCCCCAGAATTTTTAGTTGATTATCGGCTTTGGGCCCCGGAAATCTCAAGGCCGGGTCTGGATAATACTAATTGTTTTCATGTGGAATACATCTAGCCACAAAAAATTTCCATTCCCAGATAAAATAAACAAAGTAACATAAACATGCCAGAGAGAATTTTCAATAATTGTTAAAATTACATATATAAGTAAAATATCAGAGAAAATTCAAAAAACAAACATAAATCTAGTAAGATACAGTAAATTAAAATGTTAGAGAAAATTATACATGCCAGAGAAAATTAAACATGGTAAGACAGAAAAAATTTTCATTCCATAATTAGCAAGAGAAAATAAACAAAGCAACATAAATATGCTACAAAAAATTACACAATAGAGAAATTTGGAAGAAACCAAGAATTGAACAAAATAAACATATCAGAGAAATTTTAAAAAAAGAAACATAAATCTAGCAAGCCTCATAATATTAAAATGATAGAAAAATTTACATACAAAATCACACAATAATCTTCAAGAAGAAGTTCAAAACGCAGGTAAATAACATTTTTGAAATTCATGTAACTTTTATTACGAAATTGAAACCCTTATTAATGAAAGGCTAATATAAAATGCAATTAATGGAAGACTAATATAAAATGCAATAAACTGTGTTTCTAGAGCAAAACTCATTGCCAGAGAAATTCATATACTAGAGAAATTTACAGACAAAATCACACAACAATCTTTAACAATCTTCAAGAATAAATTTGTGAGGAATTTATGGAAGAGTTTTTCGCAGAAGATAATGAAACCCTAACGTCGATAGTGAAGATGATTGTGAAACCCTAATTCTGCTCTTCTCTTGCTCATGAAGATGGTTGGATATTAGGATTGGAACTCAGTCGTCGAAATCTAGTTGAGTTTTCTGGTTGATTGTGATGGGTATTTTGATCCAAGAAATAAATAAAAAGCGCCATTTTTGTTTGAGGGACCTAAGGCATCATATTATTTTTTAAGTGTCATTTATCCTCTAAATTGTTATTATTAGGGATCTTAAAAAAAATTCTCCATTTTTTATATTCGAATTTTGAAATTTCAACTTGTGTTATTTTTTTAATCTTCATTTAATATTTACTAAATTTCTCGCTAAATTTTTTTAATCTTATTTTTATAGGATTTATTTAATTTTTTATTTCTATATTCTTATAGTTCATCTTCAAATTTAATTTTTTTTTCTTTATCTTATATTTACAAAAACCACTCTTATTCTTAATTTTTAGTTGAGTTTATTCTTTTTCAAGAATTTATCTAATTTTCTCTTTCTATATGTTATAGTTGATCTTCAAATTTAAACTTAATTTTTTTTAATCTTTATCTTATATTTATAGAATTTTATGTAAACATAAATTTTAGAACATAAACCTTACACTTTGGATCATTTACCATGTGTATTATCAAGAAATCAAGACAAAATGACATACCTGAATCCATTGATGAACGGTTAAACGGAAGCGTGATTATCAATGAACTCTTTGTTATTGATTATGTTATTGCCTTCTAATCCTTTCCCCTTTGGCGCCTTATGTTTTTTCTTAAGAGGATTTAGAAAAAAAATGGCAGTGTTCTTATTTCCACTTGGGAAGGAATAGGGACCATAACCTTTTAAAGGTTGTAATTGGTTTTCAAAACTGAAAGGTTGTGGAAGTTCAAAAGGAATGAAAACCAACTTTAACCATTATTGGTTTTAATTTCTATTTATTGGTTTTCAAAACTGAAAGGTTGTGGAAGTTCAAAAGGAATGAAAACCAACTTTAACCAATATGTTTTAATTTCTATTTCTGCCCCTCATAGAAATAGAAATTATACAACTAGTATCTACACATTAGGTCCATAACACATATACCCTTAAGCCTATTAAATCACTTAAATTGTAAGCTTCTTATAAATGATAACACCACATTTAATTATGTGGTCCCATTGAGACATTATCTAACATTTTACTCATTTTTAATTGAGTTTATCCGATTAAGTGTATTTTAAAAAAATTGAATTAATCTTGTATATTTATATAAATATAATGAAATCATCCAAATTTATTATTTAAATATTCATTTAAATTAAATCATAATATTTAATTATTTTTTAACATATTTAATATTTATCACCTTTTGTTATGTACAGAATTTACGCTAGTAGAAGAATTATTGTGAAAGGAACCTGATCTGAATCACATCAACTATTTGAAAAAAATAAAAAAATAAAAAAATAAAAAAGCGGCTAACTCTTATCATCATCCAAAGTTGGTATAAGATTTTCAAAATCTAAATCATCTGCCATATTGAAAGATAATACTGAAAACGAAATATCACCAAAATCTATTATATTGTCAAAGTCATTATTTATTTTTTTAATAATGGTGACCATTGGTTGATAATTTATTGATCCAATATTTTTTCTATATATTTTTTATTAATTTTAATAAATTTATTTGCTATATTAAACACAATATTTATTTACTCTTGTCATTATCACGAGGGCCCAAAAAGTTAAAACTTATGGAAGGTTAATTTGTTTTGACATTCTGTTCCACTGTATTATTAATCATGAGATAATATGAAAATCTCAAAATTAGTAAATTTTGAAAAATAATTTAACAATTAAAAATGTATTGAGACAGATGGAGACAAAATCTCTCTGAGCAATATGCCATGCCAATTTTCAATTGACATATCCTATGTTGTCACATATATTTATATATTACTAATAGTCACTCATGTGATGCACGAAATTTTATAAAGTGAATGATATTAAAATAAAAAAATGTTATTTAATTGTATTATCTGATACGAATAAAATATTTTTATTTAATTTGTGTAATACTATACATCATTCAAAATTTTTAATACTTCACAATATAAAAAAATTTAGAAAACTATCATAAATTATGTAAATCATTACATAACAAATAAATAATAACAGTTAGCTAAGGCAACTAAAAGTGGAATAAAAAGCATACTAAAATTACAATTAATCAAAATAACTAATATTAAATAAAAGAATGCTATTTTTTCATTTTTTTCAATCAATAAGAGATATTATATTAATCATGCTACACATTATAATTAATTAAAATTAAATTAATTTTAATTTCCATTATATTCAATTAGTGGTTAAAAAATTTGACATGCTGTTTTTTTTTTTTTTTTGTCTTTAATTCTATATTGATCCATTAAACATAAATAGGTTTGGAAATGCATTAAAGTTGAATTGACAAACATAAAGAATAGAAATATTTAAATTATTCAAAAAACTTAACATTTTAAATACTTGTATTTGCTCAAGTTTTGAATCTGCATAAAAAGACATTTTAAAAAAAGAAGAAATTTATGGTTTATGTCTCAAAAGAAATGAGTTATTGAAAATTAATTTAATCATAAGTTATTTCGATATGACAATCAATAACAAAAAATAATTGATGATTAAATACAAAACATAAACCCATATCCAAATAAATTTTGATGCTCTCTTCGCTTCCAATCTAACATTTGTACCCAAAAAAATTAAACACATATAGTTAATAAGTGAAAGAGTCACAAATTAATAATAGTAGCACTTCAAAAAAAGAATGAAATCTCAATTAAATGACACATTATTAGCCAAAAAAGAAAGAAATAAAAAAATACAAATTGTAAGAAAAAAGAAAAAGAAACAAAAACATAAACGGAATTTAAAGAAAAATAAAATAATAATATTCATTTACATAAACTCCAATTCCCACAAACACAAAAACTCATGTTAATACACATTTCAAATGTAGAGTAGATACAATTGAAAGAGAAAAAAAAAAAATCACTTGTGACTTGAAGTTTAATGCAAGATTTTTAAGGCACGATGAAGGGGAGTCAAAAATGGCTCAACGTTGATTGTGATTTTTTCTTTTATTTTCAATCTCATGTTCGTGGTTCCTTTTTTAGGCACTTGTTTTTATATTGAAAAGATTTGTAACGGCCTAAAAATTTGGGCAGGGTATATCTATTTATACAACAATCCACCTGATAGACAAACACATATTTATAACTAACTATTCCATACATTCATTTCTATTTAATCTCAAATGCCAAATGCATGCTGTTCACATCTCAATGCCCCAGTTCCAATCCCAAGCATAAATTTTACAACAAGTATGAAATGGAAGCCAAATAGGTAATGAGTGCCCTACAGGCTAACAAATTTATCCAAGAACATCCTTGGTTACACAAAATGGAGTTTCAACTCAGCGCAAATATAGCCCTGGGCTTACATTCAACAAACAACAATAAAACAAAAATGAAGCCTCAGCTCCGAGTCCTTCTAAGTCAGTGCCTTGGCAGAGGCATATCACCCGTACTTGAAATTGTTTCCTTTATAGGGTGAGCCACAGCCTAGTAGAGATATACTACACAACATATGGACCATGACAAGACTAAAGAGGAGTATGCTCATGATAAAATAGTTTATCTCTATTTTTATAAAGCATGCAATGCTGAGATGCAACAACAAATATAAAACCATTTCCATTTTAAACCATATCTGTTGCATGAATACAGACTCTATGAATCTCTAGGTGAGTGTCTGCAAGTAGGCCCTAATGCACTACCACTGTCATTTTTACCAGTAAACTGGAAGGCTCAACACCTAACCACGCGGTTCTATACCCCCTACCCAGATTCACCAAGTATTTATCTTTTCGCAAACAAATACATTTCTAAACATTTATCAAAAATATATACATTTCCAAACATTTCTAAAAAAATAGATACATTTCTAATGAAATGAATGTAATGCAATGTCCAATGCAACAAATAAGGAATGTGGTTCAGTTTACCTACATCTTATGCATTTCTACAACAATCATGGCTATCCTCCACTAGAAATGGCAATGGGGCGGGGCGGGGCCGGGGATCGCACTCCTCGTCCCCGATCCCCGATGGTGGAAATCTCCCCGGCCCCGGCCCCGATCCCCGATGGGAAATCTATCACCGTCCCCGCCCCCGCCCCCGCCCCGCCCCCTGACGAGGATCGAATTTCCCCGACCCCGAACATTCCCCGGCCTAAAAAAAAAAAAATGTGCAGCAACACAAAACAACAGTAACAATTTGTTCGATGAGCAAGATTTGGAGCAATGAGATTGTTCTTATCCCAAACTTTCTGCTATTTCTGAAACTCCTTTTCATCAAAATAAATAAATAAATAAAAGATCAATTCAAAAAACCCATTTCAGAAATTGGGGTTTGTTCTTATCCCAAACTTTCTGCTATTTTTGAAGCTCATTTTCATCAAAATAAATAAATAAATATTTATCAATTCAAAAAACCCATTTTAGAAATTGGGTTTTCCAGTTGAATTCAAGCTCAAATATTTTAAAAATTAGACAATCCCAGCTCTAATTAGGGTTGTCCGGCAGCATCAGTGACTCCATCATCATCAACATCATCATTGTCACCAACAAAAAATAATAAATAAAAAAAATCAAATAAATGCCCATTTTTGTACTAGATCGAACCAGATCTGGGGGTTTTGAACTAGATCTGAGGAAGATGGGTGACTGTGACGGACGACGATGGGGAGGGAAGAGGAGGACAGTGGCGATGGGGGGAGGGAAGACGATGATAGGAAGGGGATGAGGAGGACAGCGACGATGGGGATAAGGGAGGAGGAAAGCAGCTGTGGGGAGGAGGGACAACGGACAGCGGCGATGGGGAAGAGGCCGACGATCGGTGATGATAGGAGGAGGGAGATCGGCGATGGAGGGACGACGGCGACGCCGTGAGAACAGCTGCGCAGAGAGAGAGAGGGGGGAGAAAGGCTGAGACCATGAGAGAGAAACGAAATGCATGTTTTGAAATGCATGTGAGTGATTCAGAGTGAGGCAGAGTCAAACATTACATATATATATGAGGAATATTGGGGGAGTTATGCGGGGATAATTCGAGGACGGGGCCGGGGTTAGGGTACCTATCCCCGTCCCCAGCCCGGAAACAGTCGGGGATTTTATTTTTAATACCATCCCCGGCCCTATGGGATAATTTTCGGGGAAAACCCATTATAATTAGGGTCGGGGGATCGGGTCCCCGTCGGACCGGGTTGAAATTGCCATCCCTATCCTCCACCGATAGCCCAAAACAGATATTTCTAAACAAATATTTAAACAATTAAATTCTAAAAATTTTGATAAATGCAATATATTCCACATCTCATCAAATGAACAACTACACTAGTTTTCATATCACAATCACGACCAGCAACTTCTCAAGGTCCATTTCTAACCGTGTCGGTTTTATTCCAACAGATACATTAAGCAAAATAATATCGTTAATGCCCAAGAAAACATTATTTTCTTTCCAAACTCATGCTTCGAGCATTATTCAACTATGACATCCTATTTTGATCAAAAGCCTCAAAAATTAAATATAATTCCTTTATTTTTTTAAAAAATGTTCTTTTGTTCGCAAACCGGTAAAAATTTCAAATCGATCGAATCGAAATCCGTTTTTGTTCAAATTTAAAACATAGCTCTTTCATAACCTTACAAACATATTCTAAGTTTATACTTTCGCAATTTAGGCATCAACTCTTTATTTTTCTCAAAATTTTCCTTTTAAGCAAATAAATCACAAATTTTTCAAAAATACTAATTAAATTATATACAATTCCAAACTCCATATAATTAAGTAAAAGTACATAAAGAAGTGTGGGAAAAATCTCTACCTCGATCCAAGAGCTTCTAAGAAAATAAAAATTTTCGGCGACAAAAATTTGATTTGTTCAAATTAAATTGGAGCCCTCGGAACCCTCTACAATTTGATCTATGGAGCTAGGGTCTAAAACCTAACAGGTTTTGATGAATCAAGGATTTTATATAATAAAAATAACCAAAGAAAAAATATTTCAAAGGGAGAGAGAGATAACCGAGAGATACGAGGGAGAGCTCACTATTGCTCAATAACAAAGAAAAGGAGATGGTAATGCAATGGTTAAGGAGGGAAAAAAGGCCCACATGGCTGCTGCTTTGCTGTTTTCCTTCTTCTTCTTCTTCTTTTTTTTTTCCAAACAAATATCTACCTCTACATATACACTTATATATATATATTAACTAAAAGTACATTTCAACATCTTTAATGACAAAAGTAGAAATAATATTTTCTCACCATAAAATATATTTCGTTTAAATTGGGTTCAAAATGAATGGAGTTTAATAGTTTAAAATAAATTCCCAACTGAGATTAAAGTATAAATTCAATTTGATTCAACTCGTTACAAGATTAAATTTGGATAAAAGATATACTTACAATTATATCATATTTAAAATTTATGTGGATAATTAATTGATGATTTTAAAAGATAAAATAAAGTTTAACTTGAAGATAAATTTTGAAAAGATTAAGCTAAAATATATGAAAATCTACAACAATCAAGTTCAAAAAGAAGATAAACTTTAAGAGAGAGGGATTTCTGAAGAAAATAAAAAATTATGTTCAAATTTAAAGATAAAATAAGATAAACATGAGAAAACATAATAAATTAAATAAAATTTTAACTTTGAAATTTAGATCTTACTTATAGGCTATGAAATTAATTTAACAATTAAAAAATGAAGCAACAAAGAAAATATGAAAGACAATCAAAGAGAATTGCTAAGTAGAAGAGAGAAATATTAAAATTATGAAAATTTAAGAATAATCATTTTAAATTTTTTTAGAACACACTACATTTGGTTATATATAGTGTAGTGTAGATTGAAAAATAATTAAAACTCATATCTTATTTAAATTTCATTATTTCGGAATTTTTAATTTTTAATATATGTGATAGAGGAAGAGGAAAAATTGGAATAAATCAAAATAAAGATTTAGATACAAAAGTTTTTGATAGATGTAGATTAACAAATCATATATTTATCTATATTTCGTTATTTTTATTTTTATTTAACTTTTTACTATATTAAAAAAATTAAAAATTAGAAAAATGAGCAAGGGAGACTTCAAGAACTATCACACAAGAGAGTGAATGTTAACTTTCCTTGAAAATTTTGTATTGACGTTTTGGAGAGTTTTGAAAATACACTACATTTACTTATATATATAGTATAGATATAAGGAAAATGAGATTTTTAGTGAAAAGCTTTTTAAGAGTTCCAAACCCTCATTCTAAAATTATTGAATTTTCAATTTACAAAATAGATTAAAAAACAAATTACTGACTAATGTATTTAATTAATTATTAATTATTTTAGAAATAATAATTATTCCTTAATTTATGGATTTCAAATAGAAAGATAACAAAATATTCCATAATCTCTCCCATCATAATCTCTCTCACCAATTTTTAAAAAATTAAAACATTTTTTCCTACTCTTTCTCTTTCTTCCCCAAACTATCTCTCTAATAAAAAAACCTACCTACCTTACATAGTTCCAATATTTTTTTTAAATGTCATATGCAACTTGCTTATCCCTAAAGAGGTTATATCATGCAAGAAAACATCACACAATTTTTATTATTTTTTCTAAGGTTGTTAAAGGTTAGTCAATATTTAATTTTTTTCCCCCTTACTCATTACATTTTTATTTTTCAACAATACTATTTCTCCATTCTTTTACACCACATCACTTTCAATCTCTTTGTGTTTTTTGCTTGAAGATCTATACTATGTATATAAGCAAATATAGTGGGTGTGCTCTTAGGCCTCCAAATCTCTATTCTTAATTTCCTAAAATTTTAAAAAATTATGTGGTATCTAAGTTTCAAACTCACTCCTCTCCCATCACTTCCATTCAAAATAAAATTTATTTTTTAATAATTTAATAATATATGCTCTTAGAATAATAGTTATCCAAATACAAACTTATTAACAAGAAAAGAAGAGAGAGAGAGAGAGCTATCACAAAATTCAAAAATATTTGAATTGAAAACTTATATAAAGATAATCTATATCTATCAACAAAATTCAAAATAAAGACAATTTAAATTTGAATTTAAATATATAATAAAGATAATTTATATTTATCTATCCAATTTCACATCTCTCTTCTCCTATATGAATAGTTATATTTCAATTGATTATAAACACATACAAAACTATTATGTTGCTCTTTCTCTTTCCGCCTCTCTTTTGCCCTATATATATAATTTTATATTGTTATAGGTATGGTTGAAAAGTTTTACACATATGCACCCTCTCTCTTTCTCTCTATACATAATTTTATATTGTTATAAGTATGGCTGAAATACTCCACACATTTACTTTTTTTTTTGTCTAAATTTTAATTTTTTAACAGGTGATATCATAAATATAATACCAAATTTGACGGCTAGAGAGTTTTTGAATTTATTTTTATTGCATCAATGTTGAATATTATTTACCAAAATTGCAACCAAAAAAAAAAAAGTTGTGTAAGAAAATTATTTATGTGTATCATTCTCATAATGACTTTCCCACAAAATTAAAAATCTCTTTCTTATTTGAGAATTTTAGAGTAATTTAACTTGACCATTAAGCATTTACTGTAACACCCCGAAATAATAATGACAACCCATCTCATGATATCTAATAGAAATATAGACATGCGAAATATTAACCTTTCATTTATATTCATTTACCGTACAAAAGATCACATATACGAGTATACATTCATAAATCATAGATCCTGAATCTAGAGCATATGCCATATATGAGTGAATTGAAATAAAATATAATACAGATAAGTTTAGGCCCTAATGGCTACATCTTTCCAAGATATTACTTGGTTACAACAAGATGAATCAAGTCCAAAACAATTAAAAAGCCTAAGGCTTGTGCAAAATAAAATTACAACAAAAGAAACAAAAATGAGCCTTCAGCTCCACGGTTCTTCTAGGCTAAATCCTTGGTGGAGACATATCATCAGTACTTGAAAGTTGTTTTCCATATAGGGTGAGCTAAAGCCCAGTGGAGATATTCAAATATAACGTATGAAGCTTAACAAAATCATATAGTGACTACAATATAATGCCATGCCATTTTTTCAAAACATTATGGTTCCTTTTTCAAAACAATGCCATGTCTTAATAGTATGTGATTCAATTCAAATAAATAATACTTTTTCAGTTAAAAAATAGGACAGTGAATACAAAACACTGGAATCTTTAGGTACGTGTCTGCTAGTAGGCTATACAATTAGCACTACCCAAGCCATTTTACTGGTACTAACCAGAAAGATCGTCACCTAACCGCGCGGGTTTCTGGACTTCACCAAGGACACACAGACCAACATAATAACCATAACCACACAGACCAACATAATTCACCAAGGACACACAGACCAACATAATTCACCAAGGTATACACCCCGTTTTCTCAAAACAATATATTTTCAATATTTAAGTATAAAGTAATGCTTAATGTAAGATGCATGAGTAATTAGTTTTAATTAACCTAATCTTCATGCAATTTCTTTAACAATTAAAGCTATCATCCACTGATAATCCAAAACAATTTCTAATCAATAGATACTTTTCCAACAACACATACAATCTCAATATTTTTTCAAAATGGAAGTAATACACATGTCCAACTTCACCTTCATTATCAACATATACATTTGTTTCATCCTTTCAAAAACCCAACATCATTTCTTTTTCTTTCATAAATCAAACATTTATAATTTTCAAATCACACACCATTTTCTTCCAAAAACACTTTTAAGGAAGAGATTTCCAACATTTTAACATAACTCAACAATAAACACATCCCCCACAATCTTTCTCTAGAACCCATTTGAAAACTTATCTTTTACATTTCAAAATCTAAACCCTAATTCAAAATTTCCATTTCCCAAGTCTCAATATTTGATAAAGAACATATAACTAAGTTGAAAATCATACTAGAAGTTTGAAGAAATTCTTACCTCTAGGTTAGAAGAAGAAAGAGCAAGTGTTGAAGTTTGGAGGAGTCGGAAATGAAAACTATTCCGATTAGATTGACCTTCTCGACGAGCTCTACCTTTTTTCCAAAGACTTTTTCTCCAAAGAGTTATGGTGGAGAAATCAATGGGTTAGGGTGTATTTGAGGTTTTAAGCAAGAACTAGAGAGAGAAGGATAAGAAATTAGGGTTTAGAATGTTTTAGAGAGATAGAGAGAAATGAAAAAGTGACCAAAAATTCCCTTTTCCCGATTTGATATATACATAGACCGCTCGAGTGACTAAAACACCATTCGAGCGTCAGACACAATAAGTGACACCACTCGAGCGACCAAAACATCGCTTGAGCACACAATGACCCCTCCAAAAGTTTTGTAAACTGCAGAAGATCGCTCAAGCGTAGGAAGGACCGCTTGAGCGAAGATACCCTACTCCCAAAAGTTTTGCAGATCTACAAAAATATTGAGAGATCTGGAAGACCACTCGAGCAAACAAAAAGAAAACTGAATAGCAACACTTTTGAAAAACTAACTCCCAACCTATTTCAAACACAATCAATAACTTAATTCAACTACTGATAAGATGATAAAGGGCATGAACAACAATTAAGACACGAAATTCCGGATCTAAGAGCATGAAATGGGTCGGGTCTAAACCGGACCATTATATCTACTATATTCTTTTGCTTAAAATTTTATCTTTCGTGGATAGTTTCGTGATGGGTTCAAATAGTTTATATGTTTTTATGTAATATTTAATTTTTCTCTTTACATTTGATATCACATTTATTTTTTTTAATAAGAAACTTGGATAATTTAATCTTTTATTTTCTTTTGTTTATGGGTTGGCAGTAAAATATTATTTTTATCATAGCAAAACATAGTTATCAATTATATGATACTCATTGACGTTTCACTGCAGTTGTTTTTTATTTATTTGTTTGTTTAATTGAATTATTTTTTATGTTTTTGATTATCAATATCTCATCGAAAATAAAAAATAAAAAACAATCAGTCCGGATGATATTAAACTTATAATCCTAACACATCACATGTTTTGCAATTATGTTTTTAAGTTATTCATTTTAAATCATATACACCGGCGCATCGCACTAGTTATCATAAGTAAAATTACAGATATAAAAGTGATATCAAATGTTTTTTAGACCAATAACTATCAAGGTAGGACACCATATAAAGGGGCGAGTATGTTTCCATTAAGAAAGAAATCACATCACCATGTATATACCTAAACGATTTTATAAAATTTGAAATCAAATCAAATTACAAAAATTTTGAAACTAAACCAAACCAAATAGAACCAGTGGAACGCAATTTGGTTAGAATTAAAATGACAATTTATAAATACTTTCAGATAATAAAAGTTGCAAAAAACTTTTAATAACAATTATTTATTATTTTTTGTTGATCTACAGCTAAATGAGATGAGAGAGTCCAAGAATGTGAGATGTTAGAGTTAACAACTAATATGATAAGTAGCAAATAACATATATAAATATATATCTAGACCTTACGATTTGATTTTAGATTGAAATTATAATTATAAAATTATAAATTAAAACATAAAATATAATTTACTTATTTTAAGAAATAAAACTGATGATGATCAAATCTATATAGTCCTGAGTTTAATTTGATAAACATGATACCATCAAAAAATTCTCCGATAATTAAAGTAGTTCTTTCCAACGGAATAAATTTAGAGATAGGTTTGTTTGGTATGTCAGATTTTTAAAATTTTTTTTTTTTTTACTATTTTAATTATAAAAAGATAAACTCGATTTTTTTAATTTAATAAAGCAAAACATTATATCTAAATCATAATAATTTTATTTTTTCTCTTACAAAAATTAAAAAATCTATTTTAAATAAGATTTTTTAATCTCAAATTAAAAATAATCAAAAAATTAAATAACCAACTCATATTCCAAACCCCAGAAAATGAGAGATTTAGAACGGTGAATTCTCTATAAAATGGGATTGAGTCATCCAATGAGAACTAACCAGATGGCAGAGAGTCCTCCAATGTGGGGGTGGGGGTGGGGGGCTGTTTGTGGTGCAGTGCAGAGTTCCCGTACCAACTCATCAGTAGTTGATGGATGCCACGTGGTCCAATTGTTGGGAGTACTCTTTTAATTTTGTATTTTCATTTGATTATTATTTAGATAAATTTTATTTGATTATTATTTAGATAAATTACACTAATTGTGAAATTTGAAAAATACCTAATAAGTTTTAGAGTTTTGATATAATTACATTAGTCTTTTTTTCTCATAAAGTTAAAGAGATAAAAATTAATATAAATAATATAAAATATAAAAATACATAAAATAAAATATATATTTTAATATAAAAAAGATACGATAATATTGTGGAGATTATTTCCGTTTTGTCTACATAACAAGGACCTCTAGTTGTGGTGTCACGTGGCGGAATGTCATATCCTTGAGCTTACATTAAGGTCATGTTTGTTTGGGTGGACATGAACTTGGGATTGGATTAATAGTCCAATAAAATTATTAATCCGATATTTGGTTAAACAATTGAAGTACGGACTAATTATTTTAAACTTGATTATTAGTTAAGATAGGATACATAATCCAACGGATTCGTAGTCCTAGGACTATTAGTCATGGGAATGCTAATCCAGTCCGCCCAAACAAACATGACCTAAGGGTCGAGATAAGTAGCGGAAGACATGAGTTCTAATTGAATATTGACTCCTAGGTTGAGAAACATAGGACTCTTTTGAGAGGTTGAGTCTAATCCAACCAGGGTTGATTGAGCCCTAGATGATTTGTTATGAACTGAATAAGTGATTGACATGAATACAATCGCTAGGGAGAGATAAGACATCAAACATCCCATGGATCTAAGTAGGGGTGAAATTAGGAGAAGATTATATAGGGTCCTGACTTCTCAATTTTTGTGAAAAATATAATTTGTTATGGTATTTTAAAAATATATATATCTCATTTCATACATAAAATGGTCTCTCGATATAAAAAATACATATATCATTCTTATCTTATCTTGCATTTTTTTTTTTATTTTGCACTAAACTTTTTTTTTCCATCCCATTAGAAATTGCTTCTTTAGTATTTAATTTAATTTAATTTTATTTTATGTGTATAGATATACTTTCTGTATCTAAAAGATTTAGGATAAACAAAACTAACATAGAGTACATGAAGTTAATTTTAATAACAGTAACAATGGAAACAATGGAGAAATAAAGATTGAAAATCAAGAATTACCTAAGAGTGAACATTTTCGTTATTTATGATCGATTATCACAACAGCTAAGGAGATTAGAGCAAATTTGGTCCATAGAATTAAGGCGGGGTGGCTTAAGTAAAAGAGTGCATCTGGAGTACTGTGCAATATATGAATACTCAATAGATTAAAAGAAAAGTTCTATAGAACAACTATTAGACCAACGATGTTGTATGAGACGAAATGTTGAGCAACTATAACATGTAAATAAGATGAGTGTTACTGAGATGATGATGCTAAGGTGGATGTGTGACAAGACTATAAAATACAGAGTTAGGAATGAGTATATTTGTGAATGGGTAGAAGTAGTACCAATAAAAGATAATTTAAGAGAAAATAGATTGGAATGTTTGGCCATATACAACAGAGACCAACAAAGAAATGCGATACAGTGACAGCAGATAGAAGTGTAAAGAGAAGGGATAGATCTAAATTGACGTGGACTAGTGTAATAAATAGAAATATGAATCTCTTTAATATGACTAACCAAATGGCCATTGATAGAGTCGAGTGGAGAAGAAAGATTCATGTAGACGATCCTATATGATGGGACTTAAGACTTGATTTGGTTTGGTTTGTTTAGATATAATTTATATATCATATTGCACATATATGTGTGCTTATGTATATGATAAAAAATTTCATTTGTCTTTTGGCCCCTCTAGTGATAAAATTCTGGTTTCGTCCCTAGATCTAAGGTTTGTGATGAGTTAGTTATTATACTCTCTTTTTCAGGCGTAGATCTAGGTTACATGCTCTACAAATTTGTTCTTAGAATTTTAGCAGTAGCATTAAAGTATTGTTTGTGGTCAAATTTTAGCACACATAAATATTTTTTTATTGATATGATTAATAAATTTAGAGTTTTTTTTTAAAAGTCATTGATATTAAGATTTTATAAGATAAATGACATACAATATTTTCATAAAAATTAAGGTTCCTCAACATTTTCACAAAAAAAATTTGATTCAAAGAAATTTCGATCCCGATTCAGAGAAATTTCAATTTTTACAAATTGAAATTTTTTTGAGTCGGACAAAATTTTTTTGAATCAAATTTTTTTTGTGAAAATGTTAAGTGACCCTGCCTAATAAAAAAAATATCTTGAATCTCTCATACCACATAAAGTTAGAGATAGATATTTTACTAATTTTTTCATTAATTTAGAATAAAAAATAGTCAAGAATTATATAAAATTATTCTTTTAAAAATATACATAAAATATAGGGAGATGCACCAATAAATCCCAAATTAATAACTTATGCACTGTTTAGTCATAAAAGTTTTCTTATAGACTGAAAGGTCCCATTACAATGTTAATAACATCAGATACAATGTTAATAACATCAGAGTCATGTTACAAACATTGGATTTCAAACATCTAATGTTCATCAAATTTCAATAATGTTTGAAAATATAGGATGAAAAACATCTAATGTTCATCAGATTTCAATAAATTTTGAAATTATAGAATGAAACATCAGATCATTTACATCATTCACATCATGTTGATGTAAAAATGGGACTAAATAGAGCATAAAAAAACTTTTAAGACTAAATGGTTCAACGTTTCAAAAACTAGGACTTATGGGTAAATTTTTCTAAAATATAATTATATTAAATTTATAAACCTTACTGTATTTTATAAATCTCAATAAAAGTTACAGTAATTTACCCTTACTATTTTATTATATTGGTTAGAATTGAGAAAGTGGGTGGGTCTGACTAAAATGAACAAATGAACATTCATTCCCAACAGTGAGGCAAATTCAGTCTCAGAGCTAGGCAGGTGCAGGTCCGTGCTCGCGCGCGCCGTTCGCCGCACCGTACGCTACCGTGTCCGCCCATTCATTTTACCATTTACTTCTTCGTTATAATCGTGATGACATTGAGGGTGATAAAAATATATCTCAACAATGACATAATTATAAAATATTTCAAATTTAACATTCAACATTATTCTTAAAATATTTAGTGATATAAAATGGTATTTGGAAAAAGAATAAGATTAAAATAATTTATTAAAAATAAAATAGATTAAAATAGTTAATAAAATAAAATGTCACATTCAATTTATAATTACTTTAATTTTTTTTACAACCATCAAATTAACTAAAAAAAAGTCAAATAACATTTCAAACATAACTATTTCAGCGTCAAAAAAAAAAAAAAACTAAATAACTAATTAAAATAACTAACTTTCTAAACAAGTCCAAAATATGATAATTAAATATACTTAATTTATTTTTATGTTGAATTAGATTAATAAACACACCTATAGCAACTCATTTCCGAATTAGTTATTTTAATTAATTATTTTTATTTTATATATAAAAATATGTAAAAAATAAAGACAATGTGATAAGATAATTTATAATAAATTTTTTTACTATTTTAGCCAAATGTAAAAAGAGGCCAAAGAAGAAAAAAGAGGCGCATGGTAGTGCTAACATGAACGGATGAGGATAGTGCACTAAACGAAACCGGGGACACGTAAATGAGGAAAAAGCTTTTTGGCCGCGTCTTTGTTTGTCTTGTTCGTTCACATTTCTTTACTTTCTCGTTACTTTTTTAACCTGACAGAGTACTGACTCTGTTTACTTGTCACGAACGACTTAGAGAGAGAGAGAGAGAGAGAGAGCATAGCAGAGCAGAGCAGAGCGGAGAGAGGTCTGAAAGAAAGCAAAAGGATGATGATGATGAATTGGGAAAAGCAACAAAACCAACATCAACAACAACATCAGCATCAGCATCAGCAGCAGCAGCAAGAAGAAGTGATGAATAATGGCGGCGGCGGCAACAACAGCAACAATAGCAGCAATGGGGGAATGTTTGTGAAGGTGATGACAGACGAGCAAATGGAGATCCTTCGCAAGCAAATCGCTGCTTACGCCACCATTTGCGAGAACCTCGTCGAAATGCACAAATCCCTCACTTCTCATCCCGATCTCCTTTCAGGTTCCTCTCTCTTTTTTTTTTCTTTTTTTCTTTTTTGATTGGGAAAATTTAGACAAACAATAGAAGGAGAATTGCAAATCAATATAACAATTGTAAGTTTGTATCCAATACAAGTCTCATTTGCACTCACTGGCATTGTTTTTAGGGGAAATTTGAGTTCAGTGTAACTTTTAAGAAATAATTACTACAAATAAATGGTTAACTAATTAAAATTATAAACTTTTTCATGAAACTTCTCTTGATTTTACTTATAAATCTATGGAAGCGCAAGTGAGTGCACAATTCTTATTTGTACTAAGTAAGAGTTTTCCCAAAATTCTCCCTTACTGCTTTACCATTTGTGATTAGAAACCTATTATTATTTTTAAATAAAGCATAAATTAATATCAGTTTTTTCTTTTCTTTTATTTTTTTTTATTTTATTTGCTGCCTTCTTCTTTTTCCATACAAGAAGTTGAATTCGAAAAGTTATCTATAAAACAATTAAAGAAATCTTTTGAAAAAATTTACCTTTTTTCTGCAATATGAAGTGGTCTCTCATTGATTCTTTTAACATTTCTTGTGAATTGAAACCTTACCCAATTTTGCTTCAGTCCAGTCAATTACCTCTTCTTTTTCCCTTTTTTTTTTTTTGTCAGTTCCTAATATTTCTGTGTTTTTGTCACTTTTATTGCACAAATAACATCAATTGTTGATTGATCATAGACATTTTTTTTAATGACCGGCTGTCTGGTTAGCTTACCCGCACCTTGACTAATCGAGAACCTACACAAAGCGCTCATTCCATGTGGATTGGGCAAATCTTAGGCAGAGCTCGCAGCTGTGGTCCCAAGAGCGGATTACTCTTAATGAGAATTGAACCTAAGACTTAGAGGTAGCACAATCCAAGATCTCAAGTTGCACCCATTAGACCAATCCCTTGGGATTAATTGACCGTACACATTCCAATCAATTCAACCAAATATTCGATAATTCACGTGGCTTGACTATTTCCAACAATGATGGTGTGCTAAAGAAATCATCTTGATCAACAGGGCAGATCCACTAATTGCTCTACTGGTTATTGTGATTTTTTTAAAAGAATTAGTTGTGTCATCATTCATGATATTGTTTTTCAGTAATTCTTCTAGTTATTTATTTATTTATTTTTAGTACATAATTCATAGGTGATTACGTAGTAAATTATTCCGATTTTATGTGATAGGGACCATTTTCTACCCTTACTTGGGTTTCAAGAATTCTTTGTTTTCCTCTCAGTCGAGTGCTATACAGTTTTCCTTATTGCAAGCTTCTTCTTTTTTGTAATATTTCAAGTTCAAATGCTTAACTTAGCATGTGGGTTGGGTTGGGTTTCAAACATTTTACTAGGGTTGACTTTTGGTGTTTGTAATTTGTGTCATGTTATTTCTTACATACTTTGTTGATCATTTTGTTTTGAATAATTACAAGCTAATTTGTCAACAAATATTTGTGCTAGTTTTCTCATGCCAATTATTTGGATTTTCTTTCTAAAATCTCTAAAATCTCATAAATTTTAGGGGTTAGTTTTTTTTATAAAAAAAAACCTCATTTGGGTTGGTTTCACCTTGAATTTATTCTTTATGTTTTGGATAGAGAAGTTAATTGGTTCAACTTAGTGTTATTTCTATTTTGATTGTTGCAAGGGATTGAAAATAACTGAAAAGGAGAGAAAGCAAGAGGTATGATTAGAGAAAGGAACTTGCCTTCCCTCCTTTTGTTTGATTGAGTAGGAAGGAAGGGAAAGATGACTAAAAGGGTTAATTTTACTCATGCCTTGCATATCAAAATGATGGATGTTGTTTTAAAGTCAAAAATCGAAAAAAGAAAATGAAAAAAAAGAGGCTTGCCCTAAATTTAGTCAAAAGGAAATTGATTCTTCCCCTCCTTTTCCTTCTTTCCTTTCCACCAAACGTAAAAAATTCTAAAGATCCTTCCCCTTTGCTTTCGCATTTCCTTCCTCCTAATCTTCTCTCTCACCAAGAACACACCCCTTTTATGGCATGTTGCAGCAAAATGACTGGGCCATTTTGGCACTTCAGTACTAACAACTCTTTTGCTTCATTTACTTTCATATCTGTTGAAATGAGGGAGACATATTACTTGTTGGTGAGTTATTAAGATGTTCTTTTTGCTTATGATAAAAACCTTGCTCTTGCTTTCCCAGGTGCCAGGTTGGGAAATCTATACTGTGACCCCTTAGTGACATCTGTTGGCCACAAAATTACTGGCAGACAACGGTGGACTCCAACACCTGTACAGCTTCAAATTCTTGAGCGTATGTTTGAGCAAGGCAATGGGACACCAAGCAAGCAGAAGATCAAGGAGATAACCACTGAATTGTCTCAACACGGCCAAATTTCTGAGACAAATGTCTATAATTGGTTTCAGAACAGGCGGGCTAGATCAAAAAGGAAGCAGCAGGTTACAGCACCTAACAATGCTGAATCCGAAGTGGAGACAGAGGTTGAATCGCCCAATGAAAAGAAGACAATGTCGGAGGATTTCCAGTCTCAACATAACTCAGCTCCAAGGGCTGAGGATTTGTGCTTTCAAAACCCCGAAGTAAGCTCTGGGATGCATTCTGTAGATTCACAGGCCCAAAAAGTGGAGCCCATGTTTGCATCGAATGGCAGTTCAAAACCTGCTAGGAGTTTGGGACAAATGTCTTTCTATGATAGTATGTTATCAAATCCAAGTATGTATATCCTTTAACCTTTGTTTTCTTTTTACTTGCCAATTATGCGTCCTATTTTTGTGTTTTAACAGATTGATATACAGATTCCAATGGACCTCATTGACTGTCATTTTATCCAAGTGGATGCATATGGTAGTTGGAACAATTTAGAAAACATGCTTTTGTTGTCAAAATTGTTTTTCTCTTGGATAAAATTTGGTAAGTTTTGTTTTGGAAGTATATCAACTGCTTCTCCAATTTTAATTCATCATTTTACTTGTGATCACAAACACATACATGCACTATAACACATTCTAATCACATTGAATTTGTCGATAAGTCAATCTAGTCCTGACTGTCGCACTTTTTAGTTGTCTGTTGCACAACTGTACTCAAATTTGTGTCATATATCTCTCTGTCTTTATATCCCATCTCTTAAATGAATTTGACGTCATTCGCATATTAACAATGCCAAAGGTTCACGTTGAATGCAATTGTTATGCATAGTATATTGTGTACTTTCCTAGTTTGTATTTGCGAATGTGGGAAAGTTTGTAGACTTTAGGAACACAAATCTGATGTGATCATTAATGCAAGAGTTACTCGACTAGAGTTCTCTAGTACTTTCATGCGGAGATATTTAGAGAGCCTTCGTATAGGTTCCGAGGAGAAATTTAAGACAATTGCTCATCTTTTACGTACATGTCTGTGCTTTAATTTTAACTTTGGCCTTTAATATCTATTGTTACATTGATAATAGCCATAAAAAGGATACTATCGGCAATTTTCAATGAAAATACTCTAATTGCGTGTTCATTGATGAATGCAGGAATTGACCACTTGATTGGGAAGATGGAAGTGTCCGGGAGCTACAATCCATATTTGCAAGCAGATGACTACCACATGACAAATTGACAAGTTGATAGTATTTTGAAGTGTTGTGATTTTTGCTTAGCAAAGTATTGAGTAGAAGTTGAGTAATGTGTGGAGGATACTGGTCTAGGTAGCAGTTAAAGCGAAAATCACTATTTGCTGTCAAAACATGGACCGTGCCTAACGAATTAAAGCTACTTATAGTTTTGTGATACTGATGAATTTGTTTCGTAGTGTTGATACTTTTCAGGTGTTTGTATGATAAATTTCTCTTGATGAGGTTGTATTTGGTTGAATATTGAACTCTAGTAATGCTTTTGGGAGTCTTGAGCTAATGATACTGCTATTGTATTACTTGGAGTGGTTTCAATATTTTCCTCAGAACTAAATGTACCCAGTTATTGTCTAAAATGTAGCCAATTATCATCTGTTTTCATATATTAGATGAATGGTCAAGGCAAAGAGCTTATGCATAGAATGGGTTTCCATGAGGTGAAGTTGGAGCATACTTGAAGTCTTTACTTGACAGTTCCAATTTACCAAAAAAAACCAAAAAGAAGTCGTTACTTGATGTATTGCAAAGCTGACCCTAAAAGTTTGGCATGTTTGGTGTGTGTGGGGTTGGCTTGACAATTGTCCAGTTAATAGCAAAATTTTTGGCACCGCCCCACCTCAACGACCGCCTTTACCCCACCTTAACACTCTAAGAACAACTTTTGCAACTGAATTGACCACTCGATAATTAAAATTTCAATTTTTAGTTTGTTTTTTCAGAAGGTATAATTTGTTTCGATTTTAAAAAGTGTTACACGGATTAAGCTAACTAACCGAAATATTATACATTTTTTAATATTAGAAAATAAAATAATCAATGTTACATGTTTTGCAATAAAAGATTAGAGGAGGCATTAGCATTTTCACTATCTCGCTTCATGTATTGTTAATGTAAAATTTTATAATTTTTATAATTGTAAAACTTTTAAAAGGTCTTGTGAATTAATCATTCACACAATCTTTTTCTTTCTTTTTTTTTTTTATAAAAAAGACGTATTATACTGTCAGTTTTGATTTCTTAAATAACTAAATTGAAATGTTCAATCAATATTGACCAAACTGAATTCGACATCATAGACAGATTGTATGGTTTTAAAAATAATTCTCACAAATATAAATTAGTTAAATTATTCATTTAACTTTTATAGTATGAATAATATGTTTGATATAATATAATTTTGAAAATATTGATTTTTTATAATTTGTTTTATATAATAAATGATATCATAATTTTAAAGTGATAATATTATAATATATGTTTATACACTACTAATTGATATATCAATTAATACGTGTAATATACCGTCACAAAAAGAAAAATGAGTGAGAGTAATAATTAGTACCACCACTCATTACCCACTGCTACAGTGTTGTGTCTGGCCTTTTTTTTAAAAAAAAATAAATAAATAAATATCACATTATTAGGAGTTGATTTAAAGCACCACTTTTAATCATCTCTATCATTACCCGCCACAAAAATAAACAATTTATATTATCGAGATCGCCGCCCACACATACATTGAACATTCGACCTCTGCGCAGATGTGATGGCTGATGTGAATGCATCGTCGATTTGCAAGTTGTATGCTTCGATTTCTTAAAAAAAAAAAAAAAGTCAGCCAATTGGAGATATACATATATACACGACGATCATAGGGATCCTCTTGAAGCCATTGATACACACCGCGTTGTGGTTCGAAGGAGCAGTGCAAGGACTGGACTTGTGTACCTCATCTGCTCTTCTTCTCCCAACAACTGTGTCTTCTTCTTCTTCTTCTTCTTCTTCTCTCTTTCTTGCTAAAGGCATCTTATAAATTTGTGTCTGCTAAGTCTTTATTCTTCATATCCTTTGTCAATTTAGGCACACAATCAATCATGCATTACCATCGTCATTGTCACCCTTCAAATCTAAAGTTGCAAACTTAAACTTTTCACCTCTGCTAGGGTTTAGTGAAAAAGTAGGCATTTTTGTGCTACGTTCTCTAACTGGAAAATTTATAGTCAGGGACGGAACTTAGTGTAGGCCTACAGGGGCCAATTGTTCAACACCGGCAACTTCTTCTTCTACGTGGGCCTTCCTCCCATTTAATTCTCATGTTTTAAATATTTTTTTAACATCTCTTTGTAATAAAATAGAGGAATGCTATATAAATTTTTACAATGAAAGTTAAAATATTTGCACTATTATTTAATTTTGTGGTAAAGTTAAATTTATAGTGGGTATCTCTAAAATGAAAGTTATGAATTATTATAGTTATATTATGAATGGTATAGTGTAAATGTTACGAAACATTGTGGTGCAAAATGTTACGAACCATTTGGTGAAAAAAATTACAATTTGTTATGGTTATGTTATATATTTTGTGATAACGTGTATACGGAATGCACTTTAAGAGTGCACGCCATAACAACTCCTTAACATATTATGTTCTAAAATATATTTGTAATTATATTATTCACTTTATAAAACATGGAATGTCACGACCCGCTCCCCGTACCCAAGGGTTAAGCATCGTGATGGCCAGTAACTGAGGTTACCTACAGCCAATTCATAAACAAATCAAATAACGCAAGCGGAAAAAATATTTTAGTAAGGGTACCAAAATAATCATTGGAGCTTCTATTTTTATTACAAAAAGTATTGACCAAAAAGGCCGATATATAAAAAAGTGCTATGTATGTCTATTTTGCAGTCTCGCATCTAAGGCTTTCCAGAAGCTATTTCAGAAGTACATGTTTCCTGAAAATTGGTAAACAACTATAAGCACATAGCAGAGTGAGAAATATTATACCAAGAATATAAGGGACAGGAAATAATCATGGATAGTTAATTAGGCCAAAACATTTATATAAATAAATCCTTTGAGTAGCAGAAATCATTTGAATAGCAGAAACTAAAATACAGATATTATGTAAATATATCACTATAACCACGGTACATAACAGAACGGAACAGAGGTCACAGAAGTGACAGTCAGAACAGAGGTACGGATTCAAGAGGTGGCTCGTACGGATTCTAGAGGTGACTCCTACAATAGTGTAGCACTTAGTTCCGCACAGCACTTTGGTCCGCACAGAACAGAAGTACGGATTCAAGAGGTGGCTCGTACGGATTCTAGAGGTGGCTCCCACAATAGTGTACCACTTAGTTCCGCACAGCACTTTCGTCCGCACAAAACAGAGGTCAGTGGATCCATGACAAACAGAGGACCACAAAGTGGTCAAACAGAGGCCAATAGTTATTTAAGTCTCCCAAGGCGTGAAACTCTCGTGATGATACTTACAAAACATAATTGTTTATAAGGTCATAATCAAATATTCTTTAAAATATAAAGAGACATATCCATGGGTTTCATTTTAAGCAAATAGAATTCAGAAGATAAACCACGTAACTGAAACCTTTATAAAACATAACTTTTATTAAAAACATAACTTGTGTAAAACAGATTTTGGTAAGTCAAAACATACGTAAAATATATTTTGATAACTCAAGATATAATATAACTCACCTTAACTTTAATACCTCACTCTTTCTTTTCACTATCAAAGACCCTTTTACCTTCCATTGTTTCTCCCTTCTTTTCCTCTCTTTCCTTTCTTTTCTTTCTTCTTTCTTTTTCTTTCTTCTTTCCTCTTTCTTTTCCTTTTCTTCTATCCCAGTGAAACGCCTACTCGCTATTTAGAGGGAGGTCAGGCCATTGATCAGCCAACGCGTAAGCCACGCGTCCCTTTCCCTCAGATATAACTCATAATTATATAGATGAGCAATGCTGGGGACCCCCAGTGGGAGCGACCCTCAGCACCCAGTGACAGTTGGCACACTGTCACTAGCCCAAAACTAAAGAAAAAAAAAAAAAAAAAAAAAAACAGTTTTTTAGCCAATCAGAGATGACCCCAGCACCCCCACTGGGGTCCAACTCATTTTCCTATATAGATTTAGGCCAAGTTTAACTAACAAAAAAAAATGCACTTATTTCATTTTTTTATTTTTTTTGAGTCACATCAATCAACATCTTTTCTCTACTTTTTCTACACATAATACAAAAAAAATTAAAAAGTACACTTATTTAGTCTTCCCAAACTTAGCTTTAATCTTACCCTTAATAAATATTTAAAATAATTACTTTTTGACCTAACTTTTTAATATAATTATATAAATAAAATAATTCCTAATTAAATTACACTTTATCGTATACTAACAGATATTAATTACTATTTATTTTACTACTACATCCATTATTCTTTTTATTATTTATATTATCTATATTATTATTATTTATATTTTGACTCCTAAACTTTTAATAATTATATTATTTTACAAAAATTACATATAATAATATATAATAAATTATATATTTTTCGAATTGAGATTAAATAATATTAGTATAAATTCTATAGAATAATTAAAAATCTGGGTTGTTACAATCTTCCCCCTTGTAAAATTTCGTCCTCGAAATTTACCATAGGTGTAAGTTATCCGCTGCGCACTCTGATAAATATATATTAAATGATTAATCTGATAGAAAATAGTATCTCAAAAAAAATTTTACCAAAAATAACTCACAGTCTAGTTGTCAAAAATTGGTTTGGGCCAAAATAAGAAATAAGGAGCGACTTTTAAAAACTTTTCACTCGTTTTGTTTACGATAAAAATAAATAAAAAATAAAATAAAATGAGAATACAATGACAAAATCATATACAGGAGATGAACTTATCATTGATGGAAAATAATTTCAAAATTAGTATCTTTATAATTTAAACCCACTTTTAAAAACATCAAAATAATTTTTTTTTGAATACTGAACTGAAAATTATATGTATTTAATTATATTATAATTTTGGGGGGTGCTTGAGCCCGACATCCTTCTTTTCTTGTCCGTCTTTTACTGTAATAAATATAAATTATATCTATTATCCTTCACAAATTAGGCACACTAAAAAAAAAATTATTATATATGTAATCATATAAAATTATAATATAATTAAATCGACGAACAAAATGTAATAATTCGGTATTAATTTCTCGTTATCCCACTTCGTAAATGTGCGTGTGTCCTATGCTCCAACGATGATTTTTTTATTTTATTTTATAAACCATTGCTCTGATACCATTTGTCACGACCCGCTCCCCGTACCCAAGGGTTAAGTATCGTGATGGCCAGTAACTGAGGTTACCTACGGCCAATTCATAAACAAATCAAATAACGCAAGCGGAAGAAATATTTCAGTAAATGTACCAAAATAATCATTGGAGCTTCTATTTTTATTACAAAAAGTATTGACCAAAAAGGCCGATATATAAAAAAGTGCTATGTATGTCTATTCCGCAGCCTCGCATCTAAGACTTTCCAGAAGCTATTTCAGAATTGCATGTGTTCCTGAAAATTGGTAAATAACTATAAGCACATGGTAGAGTGAGAAATATTATACCAAGAGTATAAGGGACACGAAATAACCATGGATAGTTAATTAGGCCAAAACATTTATATAAATAAATCCTTTGAGTAGTAGAAATCATTTAAATAGCAGAAACTAAAATACAGATATTATGTAAATATATCACCATAACCACAGTACATAACAGAACGGAACAGAGGTCACAGAAGTGACAGTCAGAACAGAGGTACGAATTAAAGAGGTGGCTCGTACGGATTCTAGAGGTGGCTCCCACAATAGTGTAGCACTTAGTTCCGCACAACACTTTGGTCCGCACAGAACAGAGGTACGGATTCAAGAGGTGGCTCGTACGGGTTCTAGAGGTGGCTCCCACAATAGTGTAGCACTTAGTTCCACACAGCACTTTAGTCCGCACAAAAAAGAGGTCAGTGGATCCATGACAAACAGAGGACCACAAAGTAGTCAAACAGAGACCAATGGTTATTTAAGTCCCCCAAGGCGTGGAACTCCCGTGGTGATACTTACAAAACATAATTGTTTATAAGGTCATAATCAAATATTCTTTAAAATATGAAGAGACATATCCATGGGTTTCATTTTAAGCAAATAGAATTCAGAAGATAAACCACGTAACTGAAACCTTTATAAAACATAACTTTTATTAAAAACATAACTTGTGTAAAATAGATTTTGATAAGTCAAAACATACGTAAAATATATTTTGATAACTCAAAATATAATATAACTCACCTTAATTTTAATACCTCACTCTTCCTTTTCACTATCAAAGACCCTTTTACCTTCTACCGTTTCTCCCTTCTTTTCCTCTCTTTCCTTTCTTTTCTTTCTTCTTTCTTTTTCTTTCTTCTTTCCTCTTTCTTTTCCTTTTCTTCTATCCCAGTGAAACGCCTACTCCTTATTTATAGGGAGGTCAGGCCATTGATCAGCCAACGCGTGGCTTACGCGTCCCTTTCCTCTGATATAATTCATAATTATATAAATTTAATTTTATCTTTAATAGATATTTAAGATAATTACTTTTTGATTCAACTTTTTAATATAATTATATAAATAAAATAATTCTTAATTAAATTACATTTTATCGTATACTAACAGATATTAATTATTTATTTTACTACTACATCCATTATTCTTTTTATTATTTATATTATCTATATTATTATTTATATTTTGACTCCTAAATTTTTAATAATTATATCATTTTACAAAAATTACACATAATAATATATAATAAATTATATATTTTCCGAACTGAGATTAAATAATATTAGTATAAATTCTACAGAATAATTAAAAATCTGAGTTGTTACATAGAAAGCTTAAGTGAGAATGGTAGTGTCTCAACCAATAAAAAATTATTAATAAAATTAGATAGACAATTTTTATCTCTCACTAAACCAATCATTATTTTTCATTACCGTAATGTAAGAACTCTTATTGATTAGTGATATACTGTTATACCAACTATTTAACAAAGTTTATCCATTTCAAATTAATAGCATGAAAAATCACGAGTGTTAATTGTATGAAAATCCATTGCCCTTAAATCCAACCCTACTTCTCTTCCCATCTTTATTTATTTATTTATGTTCTGGCTCTCCCGATGATCAAATCCTAGGTCCATCCCTGTTAATAGTGCTTTTGTTCGGAAGAATAAATTGATGAAATTAATCATAATCTTATTTTTCTAATATCAAAAAAAAAAAAATCATAAAACCAACACCCTTTCCTTCACCAACACAAGTTCTTATTGTTTTTAATTTTAGAAAATTTTATGATTAATTTTATTAATTGATTCTTGACCTTTTATTAAATTGTCAAAAGTGAACTTAATGTAATAGAAGCGTTGAAGTGGACCAATTTGAAAATTTGGAGAACTTATTTGAATGAAAATTTAGTTTAGCGATCAAAAAATATGCAAAGTTCAGGGGCTTCAAGGGCAGTTAATACCTTTTTGATGTAACATACTTTGGGAATTAAAATAGAAAATGAAGAAAGGATGTTTAAATTTTTGGGAATCAAAAAACATTATATAAATCGTGGAAAAAAAAGATTGCTATTCAATTTGTCATAAAGCTCCATGGTGATGTAGAAGAATTTATGTATGTGATTTATATGTGCATTTATAAGGTGTTATTGTAATATTGTCGAATTTGAAGAATTATGAGACCTGAGTCATATTCACTTTGCTTGGTTCCCATTTTTTAAAAACAGTTTTTAAAAAATTCTACACTCTTATTTTTTGTGTTTTTTTGTTTTTACTGAATTTTTTAAATATTTTATGCAAACTTTTTACTTTTTAGACACACCTAACATAAATACACCTAAAAAGTAAAAAAATTATAAAAAAATCTTTTGAAAATTCACTAAATACCAAAAATACAAGAATTTAGTACATTTTTTTGTATTTTTATGTATTTCTTAAATTTTTAAAATATTTTTTCACAATTTTTTTACTTTTTAGACACATCTAAGTAAGGTGCATCTAAAAAAGTAAAAAAAATGTTTAAAATTTTAAAAATATTCATTAAAAACAAAAAAATACGAAAATAAAAAAATTCAATTTTTAAAAAATTTAATCCAAAAAACTCAAACTAAATAGTGATTATTGTCTATGTGCTGGCTGACATGATGACTTGACAAACAACAGGATGATTCAATTGACATACTTCTTTGGAGCTTACTTTTAAGTGCATTTATTGCCAAATTGTTTCTTTGGAACCCTGTTGAGAAAGGTGAGAATCTAGGATGCAGAGCTTTCCGTGCCCTAAAGTCTTGCAGATTAAATTTGTTTGGTTTATGTTAATTTGTAATGGCTAAAACTTTTAATTTGGATGCGTACACATCATTTCATCTTTTTTCGTGGGCATTACAAAAGCTGAGGAGCTATTCCCTTGTATTTGTACCATTTTCATAAATTTATTTGTCATGCATTCTCCTTGTTTATCATCATTTCTGTTCATTTTATTTTTATTTTTTAAAAATTTTCCTAGATTACTGGACTAAGATATGTGATTCAAATCTCAGTCAGTTGAGTTAGCTGAGTTATTTCACAGACTCATGACTTACATGTTCTACATGTTATAACATGACATCCTGACACAATCCCTTCGAATGTTAGAGCATTTTCAAACTGTTTCACATGCAAATTTTCCTCAATTGCTTGTATGCCTTTGAAATGTGGATTCTTAAATGGTAGCTTTGAGCATACCATTCTCTGATCTTGAACCACCCTCTTTTTCTTCCAAAAAAGCAAAATGCTTGTTAGAATTTTATGAGGCAAGATTGATGTTATTGCTTATTATGTGTCCCTTATATTTTGCATTTTCTTTTCTTCCCCATAAGAAAAGGTAGAAAAAAAATATGTTATATTTTGTTTTATTTTGGGAAAAAAGCATTTTTTCACCTTTCAGTTTGTTTTGTGTTCGTCGTCTTAATTATGCCAGCTTTTGGAGTCCAACTTGAAACTCAATACAGATGGTATTCCTTAATTCTTTTATGTAGGAGAATTTTCCATTTATTGAGAATGAATCTTACTACTACTATTAGCAAATACATGTTAGGTGTCCTACTAAAAAGGAAAAGTTAGTTCATCTTAGTTTATCAGTACAGCATGTTTATTTTGGACATCATCGCTGGTTATTTGAATGGCAATGTCTATGAAAAAATTTGGAAATAGGTATATGCCCAGCTTAAAAAGTTATTGTTTCACCTATTTCCAGTCATTAGTGCCTTTTGTAAGAGTTAATGGTTAATTGTGTTTGAATGTTTATACTAATCCCATTAAATAATTTTTTTTTATTTATTTTTGGCATGCATAGTGGGAGAACAGTCCACTGCTTCATTCCCATTGACAAGATTTTGAAACCTGTCCTGAATGAATGTGTGACCCCATTCACTTGTTACTGAGGAAGAAGAACTCATATTAGTTTTCAAGGTAGAATGCTGTTGTTTCATTTCTACATTCTCTGCTCTTAAGAAAACCTAGTGATGATTCTAATTGCATACTTCACAATGACCACTCAAGATTGTAAAGTGCACCTGATGGGCTCTAATGTAGCCACTGAAGAAGTTGAACAGGGGGTGATTAATAAGTTAATTTAAAAATACAGCAAATAACCATAATTGCAAAGATGATTTTGTTGTTTTCTGGTTTACTCCCTCTCTCCCTGTTTGTGCTGATTCATAAAGGCTTGAATTCATTGTCTAGGAACTACGCCCACCAGTGAAAATGCAAATACGGGTCTGGAAGTGTTTGTGTGCCACCACCAACAGCCCAGGGACTGTCAACCAATTTAGGTAAAATGGTTAATTTAATTGTTCAACAACTCCTTTCAACCACTATTCCATGGTCCAAACTTTTGCTATCTGCTTATATGCAATGTCCTCAAGCTGACAAGAGGGACGGTTGTTGGTTGCTGGTCACCCATGAGCGCACACTGCAGAACAAACTCTCAGGAAATAGCCTCTCTCTCTCTCTCTGAATTAGAAGATGAATTATAAACTAGACAAACAAATGTATCATATGGATTCTCCAACTTCTCACATTTTGCAAGATCAATATGATCATCTATACAAACGCATCTCAGAAGATTTAGCCACCAACACTATTATCACAGTTCATCTTTTAAGGTAATTTTATGCATAATGATTTTTTTTTTTTTTTGTTTTGGTTGTTGATAAGTATGGGTAATGATTGATGATCCTGTGCTTGTATTCTTGATGCAGACACACAAATTACTTTTTAAAAGACCTTGAGAGTAGAGCATGAATATTGCAGAGCCATCCCCAATTTTGAATCTGTTCAGCATAGTTGTCCAATAACTACTGATACCCAATTTCAGGCAAGACTTGTTTACAATTTTTTTTTGTTTTTTGTTTGCTTTTTGTTATTTTTGATTGACCTGTTCACATGTTTGGAAACAATTTTTAAAAAAATAAAAACAATAATAAACAGTTTAAGAATTTCAGATATAAAAACCCAAAATATACCATGAAATGGACACACCAATTTTTTTTATCAGTTTCCAGATAGGTGCTGCCCTTTTTCTTTTTCTTTTTCTTTTTCTTTTTTTTTTATGTGGATAACACCTAAGAATTTCACTAGTTTATTGAGCCACCCGGGATGTCATTTTAAAATTTTTAGAAATAAATAAAATAATAATTAATTAATAAAATAAAATCAGCCAAGTTCTGGCAGAAGTCCCCCAAAATTCGAGCACTGTGAAAATAAAATCATCTTCAAATTAAAATTCTTAATACGATGTAGATGCAATCATGCAATGCTTGTTTTTACTCTATTGGCCAAACCACGTCGGCAATCGTATAAAACTCTCTACATCACTTGAAGCATGTAGTGTGCCATTTTCTTCAACTTTCCCACTCATGTCATGCGTCGCGTATGGGCATATCACTAGTCACTCCCAAACAATTCGTTTGGGTGGCCTTATCATTATTTTTATATATGGCAAGTCTTATAGATATATTAACTTTTTTTTTATAAATCATTTAGTAGGTAAAAAAAATTAGATGAAATTCATCGGGTACATAAGAAATGGTTAATTACACTTTTGATTTATAAAATATGTATTTTGTTTTGATTTCCGACATTTTAATTGTGTCTGTTTAATCTTCAAAATATTTAGACCTTGTTTGGGGTGCCTTAAAAAAGTTAAAAAATCAAAAAGTCACTATCCTATTTAAGTTACATCATTTTATTTAAATCACATCACATCTCTACCACATCACTTCAAATTCAACCCATATTTTATAAAACGGTAGTGCTACGTAGCTCGAAACCCGTGGCAGGAAACCCGGCTCGACACCAAAACAACGTCGTTTTGGTGTCTATTTTTTTTTTTTTTTTTTTCTGTCTCTTTGTTGCAGAACGAAGAAGGAGATGAAGAAGAAGGGAGAAGAAGAGAAGGAGAAGAAGGGAGAAGAGAAGGGAGGAGGAGGAGGAGGAGGGAGGGGAGGGGGCCATAAAAATCTGTTGGAGGAGGAGGTGGGGCGAGGCGGTGGCGGAGCTTCCACCTGCGACGATCGGTAAGGAGCAAAGGTGCTGCGACGACGGCGGCGACGGTCTGAAGCTGCGACGATCGGCGGCGAGGCAACGGCGGTGGTGCTGCGCGACGATCTCCTCCCTCCGTTCTTCCTCTCCCTTCTCTTTCTCCTCTCCCTCTTTCGAGCCAATTCGAGCCTCCCCTGTCCAGCTACGGCTCATTTCCGTTTATAAAAAGTGTACTTATTTAGAGTATCCCAAACAACCCTTTAATGTATTATGATCATTTCCATAGCTAATGTGGTCGGTATATAATTATCATAATCATGAGTATTTTTATATATATAAAAAAATTACACCTCACCAAATAAAAAGGTTGGTATCACTTTTGATTCCTAAAATATCTGTATGCCATGTATTACTAGTAGTTGGCAGAGACAAGCAATTCAGACAATTAAAATAAAATATTTGTTATATAGTGTGTGTTTGTCAAGTTATAAAGATTTATTTATTTATTTAATTTTATTTTTAAGTAAAGAATTGGGCACTAAGGAGTTGTTTGAAGTGTACTAAATAAGTGTATTTTTTGTCTTTTTGGACTAAAAAATTGAGGAAGAAAATATGGATGTTTGGGTTAACTTTTTGACTTTTTATGGAAAAATATGTAATAAAAAATTGTAAAAATTGATTTGTAGGGAAAAATTAGGATTGAGAGTTGTGCAGCTGTAATTGTTGACTTTTGGCGAATAGTGTTAACTTTTTAACTTTGTGAGTGACTTTTTGACTTTTTTGCAATATGTCAAACTTGGCCTAAACATAAGGAGAGAGGTTGGTGCGATTTTTGACACTTTCCCTGTCACGACTCTAGTGGGCACCATAATCTGTTCTTCTTTTCGTCTCCCTTCGAATCTCATCTAACAGGGGGAGGGGAAATAGGAGGTGCGGTAGTCGATCTCCACACTCTTTAGGTATAATTTCATCGCTTTCCCTCCTCCCTCTGAAGCTTGACTCAGATTTCTTGTAAGAGAAGAAACGTTCTGACCTTTTATTTTATTCTATTTAGCTATTTGTGATTGCTTTTAATCTTTGGTGGCTTTCGTGGATGTGGCTGTTGTTTGTTGTGGTGGGTTCTTTGTAGTTTGTTTTTTTGTTGTTGTTGTAGTATTTCTAACCCATCCTCAATTCTACGTTGGTCGCAAGACAATCATCCAAGGACATCAAAGGTAGGGGTCTTGCAGTGGACTCAAATTTAAAACAAAACAATTTGAAAGATAGATCGCCATTCAACATGTTCTAATATATGGATCCACTTGAAGTTACTTTAATCCAAGTTACCTTGTGTGATGATTTCAAATTTGATTGGGAAAGTGATGTAAGGATGCTCAAAGATAGGGATTCAGATGTAGTGATGGAAGATCTGTTCAAGAACAACTTCTCTACTGAGCAAAGCAAGGCAATGCCCTGTTGTGCAGATTTCAGGTTGGAGGACAATAATGTTACTAATGTTGTTCATACCTTCCCATTAGATTTGCCAAATGATTGTTCTATAGGCAAGACTTCTGAAACTGGTGGTCCATTACCATGTGAGTCCATGTGCAAACTCATAACAGTAAGACTGAAAAGGGCACAAAGAGCGGACCATGTGAGGGTTCATTTGAAGGTCGTAACAAAGGAACTAAAAAGGGTACACACAGAAGACTAACTCGGAAAGAGCCTCGAACGAAAAAGGTTATTATGGATTGGAACTTCCTGCTCATTGATCACAATTTTTGCCAAAATCTTACAACATATGGGAAAATTAAATTCTTTCATGAGGCTAACTTATCAATTGTCGAGGTTAAGAAAAAAGAGTCGTCCAACTCAAATATACAAGATGCTATGGCTGAACCTCATAAATTGGAAGATGAGTTAAATACCTTCCAAGGCAACATGATTGACCCATTACCACCACAACTGGAGGATTCTGTAACGTTAGGATTTTATTATGTTCTATTCTGGTTTACATTGAATAAGTCTTAGTTGTCCTATTCTGTATGGATAGGTTTTTTGTTCCTATTGTTTAGGGATAACTCAGCTAGTAGTTTATTTATTTACCTAACTTTATACTAAGTTATTAAGTGTATTTAAAAACTGCTTCAGTCAAGGAATACTATATCGAATCACTCAACAAACTATTTCTCTTGTGTTTGTGCGAGTCCTAGTTTTCATATTGTGGTATCAGAGCCAAGTGTGATCAGGTAGAAAAAAGAAACAGTCTTCTTACTTGCCATAACAAGCATCGATGGCATCATATAGCAACTGTGTGCAATCAACTATTCCATGCTTCGATGGTCATTATGATCATTGGAGCACGTTAATAGAGAATTTTCTGAGATCCAAGAAGTATTGGCCTATTGTGGAGACTGGTATTGATGCGTATGCAAGCAGAGTTATGTTAACAGAAGCACAACAAAAGAGCTTAGACGAACAAAAGTTGAAGGATCTCAAGGCCAAAAACTATTTGTTTCCGGCCATAGATCGTGCAATCTTGGAAACTATCCTTCACAGGGATAGTTCTAAGCAGATTTAGGATTCCATGAAAAAAAATATCAAGGCACGACAAAGATGATACGTGCACAACTTCAAGCTCTTCATCGAGAGTTTGAAATTCTTCACATGAAAGTAGGAGAGTCCGTCACTGATTATTTGGAAGGACGCTAGCTATCGCAAACAAGATGAGGATTCATGGCAAGAAATTGGAAGATGTCGCTATAGTCGAGAAGATTCTTCGATCCTTGACTCCAAAATTCGAGCATGTGGTGTGCTCAATTGAAGAATCAAATGATGTTGATGAACTTTTTTGTTAATATGCTGCAAAGCAAACTCTTTGTGCATGAGCAAAGATTGATCGAGCCAGTTGTTGATGAGCACACTTTGAAAATGGCCACCCATGGAGAATCATTTACCTGGAGGGATTCAAACAAAGGTCGTGGCTGGGGAAGAGGCAGGGGAAGGGATGCTCCGTCTTCATTCAGTCCCAAAACCAGGTTTGACAAGTTTAACATTGAGTGTTACCGTTGTCATGGCTATGGACATTATAAGTCTGAATGCACTACCAATTTAAATTCTGAAAAGGAACAGAAGTCCAATTTTTCAAAGGTGGAGGATGAAGTACTCGTGATAGCATCTCTGGACAGAGAAGAACCTCACTCAACCATATGGTATTTGGATTTCTAGCTGCAGCAATAATATGTGTGGTAACAAGTCTTATTCTTTGATTTGGATAAAACTTTTCAAAAAACTGTGAAGCTTGGAAACAATACTAGCATGTCTATTATGGAAAAAGGAATATTAAACTACAGTTGAAAAATAATATTGTGCACACATTGTTTAGTGTTTTATATGTTACAGACTTAAAGAGCAACCTGATTAGCTTGGGCCAGATGCAAGAGAAGGGATATACAATCATTTTTAAAGCTGGTAATTGTCAAATTTATCATCCACAGAGTGGACTAATTGTTGCAGTCAATATGACAACTAATAGAATGTTCTCATTATAGATTCAATCCAATGTTCAAATGTGTTTCTACAATAAATTGCAAGATTCTACATGGCTGTGGCATTTTCAGTACGGGCACCTGCACTTTGGCGGTTTAAAGATCCTACAGCAAAAGGATATGGTGACAAGTTTTCCTCAAATTCATTGTCCTTCCCATCTTTGCGAAGAATGTGTTGTTGGCAAACAACACCGTGATTCATTTCCAAAAGGAAAGGCATGGAGAGCTGAGCAGTCACTTGAATTGGTTTATTCAAACATTTGTAGGCCAATTACTCCTATCTCAAATAGAGAGAAGATGTACTTTATTACATTCGCTGATGACTATAGCAGGAAGACATGAGTTTATTTTTTACAAGAGAAATCAGAGGCCTTTGTGACGTTCAAAAACTTTAAGGCTCTAGTTGAAAAGGCCTCTGGTAGGACTATTAAGATTCTTCGTACTGATCGTGGAAGTGAATTTAACTCGCAAGAATTTATGAGTTTCTGTGAGATGCATGGGATCAAAAAACAGCTTACAGTAGCCTACACACCGCAGCAAAATGGGGTGGTCGAGAGGAAAACCTGTACTATTCTAAATATGGTACGCACTATGTTGACAACAACATACATTCTCAAGAGTTTTTGGGCAAAAGCAGTTTATCGGAGCATCCATGTGTTGAATAGAAATCCCACATTTGTTGTCATCAACATGACACCAGAAGAAGTATGGGCTGGGCACCGTCCAACAGTTGACCATTTCAGAATCTTCGGTTGTATTGTCTATGCCCATATTCCAAATGAGAAATGAAAGAAGCTCGATGACAAAGGAGTGAAATGCATTTTTTTGGGAGTCAGTGAGCCCTCCATGGCTTACAAGCTGTACAATTCTACTACAAAGAAGATAATCATCAGTCGTGATGTCTTGCTTGATGAGGAAAGTGTATGGAATTGGAACAGTACAAATCAACAGCAACTTCCATTAATTCTTGGAGAAACAAAAGCTAAAATGGATCTGTTGTTGATTCTTCCAATTTCTCAAATACAAAAAAGCCATCACACCCATTAAGTGTAGAAAAACAGCATCAACGAAAATGACCAGCTTGGATAATGGATTATGTAAGTGGAAATGAACTCTCTGATGATAATGTAATTGCTCATTTGGCTCTGTTTGTAGATTGTGATCTCGTAGCATTTGAAGATATGATCAAAGAATCAAAGTGGCAAAAAACAATGGATAAGGAGATAAATTCTATTGAGAAAAACGACACTTGGGAATTGTCAAACCCTCCAAAAGGACATAAATCAATTGGTGTTAAATGGGTCTATAAAAACAAAACTGAAGCAAGGTGGCAGAGTTGACAAGTACAAAGCTCACTTGGTCGCAAAGGGATACAAGCAACAATTTGGTGTTGATTATAAAGAGGTGTTTGTTCTAGTTGCACGACTCGACACCATTCGACTGGTGTTATCCATGGCTGCCCAAAACTCATGGTCTATTTATCAGTTAGATGTAAAATCAGCATTTTTGCATGGAGATTTAGAAGAAGAAGTGTATATTGATCGACCGCTTAGATATGTGAGGAACGATCATGAAAATCAAGTATACAAGTTAAAGAAAGTATTATACGGACTGAAACAAGCACCAAGAGCTTAGTACAATCGTATAGATGCTTACTTTGCAAAAAAAAAAAAAAAGTTTTCTTAAATGTCCTTATGAACCTACACTTTATACTAAGCTTGGAGATGATATGAAGATGCTAATTGTGTGCTTATATGTTGATGGTCTTATTTACATTGGTAATGATAACGCCATGTTTAATGATTTTAAGAAATCTATAATGGATGAGTTTGACATGACATATTTGGGGTTAATGCATTTTTTTCTTGGCATTGAAGTTCAGCAATCATCTATTGGGATCTTTATTTCTCAAAAAAATATATTCTAAAGACTTTGGACAGTTTTGAAATGAAAGATTGTAATTCAGTCTTCACTCCAATTGAGTTTGGTTTGAAGCTTACCAAAAATGAAGAAGGCAAGAAGGTGAATGCTACTCTTTACAAGCAAATTGTGGAGAGTCTTATGTATGTCACGTCCACTCGGCCAGATATCATGCATGTTATGAGTTTAATCAATAGGTACATGGAGAATCTAATTGAAAGTCATCTCTTGGTTGCAAAGAGGATTTTTCGTTATTTGAAAGGTACAACTGACCTTGGAATTCTATATAAAAAAAACAAATGGTCATGCTTGATTGGGTTTTCAGATAGTGATTATGGTGGAGATCTTGATGATAGAAAGAGTACATTCGGATTTGTGTTCATGATGGGTTCTAGGGCTATTTCATAGTCATCTAAAAAATAGCCAATAGTGATATTATCAACCACTGAAGCTGAGATTATTGCTGCAGCGTCGAGTTCATATCAAGCCATTTGGTTGCAAAGGTTGCTTAAAGTACTATACAATCAGCAGCAAGGTCCAACTTCAATTTATTGTGATAATGTTTCTGTCACGACCTAAACCCGCCCCTGTAGGTTTAGTACCGTAACCGGCCAGTAATTCGTAGATTACCAAAGGCCTCTGAACAGATTAGCAAATAATAAGGGGCTGCGGAAGCAATAATACAAAATAGACAAGGTCTAATGAGCTGTGATAACATACATGGGACAGAACATTTCAAAACTTATTTATAAATATTAAACATGCCAGTCCAGATACACAATATTTATAAGGTATTTACAGAATGTACTTCCCAAGACCTGACTTTACAGAGCATACACATAGACTAGCATGAATACAAAAACAACCATGGCTTTAGGCTTCGTTCGGAACCTCCTCGGGAGGCACAACGGTTGGCTAACAAAAACAAAACAGAAGGCCGTCAACTCTGGCCCTGGTCATGTGCCGGCTAACCTACATACATAATATAAACTGTGAGCGAAAGCCCAATGAATAATAACAGAGTAAAGGGATTTTATGAATGATGTTCAGTACAAGTTAGGATCTAGTATTTAAATCAAAACATATTCAGACTTCAAGACAGAAATAGATTTAGATACACACTCATGTTCATACTTAGATTTTGCATAAGATCATACGTGGTACACTCATTAGCTATCAGATCAATTTGGTCCAGAGACCCACATGCATAGTTGGTACCAACGACCATAAAGGTCTATATCTTGCGCGAAAGTAGCCATGGTATTGTTACCCCTAGGCAAGGGCCACGTACAGATTAGCCGCGGTATTGTTACCCCCGGGCGAGGGCCACGTGCAGATTGGCCACGGTATTGTTACTCTCGGCCAAGGGCCACGTGAACTAAGGGTGCCATAAATACTTTTCAGAAAATTAGACATTCATTCATAATTTGTAAGATAGCATTTCAAAAAACAGATCATACCATACCAGTCAGAAAATACTTAAGTTAAACATAACTTTACAGATTTATTACTCACAGTGGGCCTTGAGACAGACAGACGGAGTAAACTTGGTCAAACGGTACGAGGCACGTGACCTACACAACACATAACAGATGCAAACTTGAAACACACGTTCTAATTGTACAAAACCTACTTCGTTGGCTCATAGTATGTTTCTAATCTCTTATTCTCATTATGGGGTCTTAAACATGGCCTAGGGATGCCTAGGATGGAATGAGGATGCAAAGATGTCTTGGAAAATATTTTTCAAAACTTGCTGAAAACAGGGGTCTCGCTCGAGCGTGGCTTTCTTCGCTTGAGCGAGCTTATCAAAACAGAGGGGTCACTCGAGCGTAGACTCCTTCGCTCGAGCGATCTGTAAAAATGCAAAAGTACTGGTTGTTGAAATTTTACGCTCGATACCCACTCGATGCTCGCTCGAGCGTGAGACACAACCCTTCGCTCGAGCGTAGGTCTCGTCGCTCGAGCGCGCGTCTACGTGCACCAAAAACCTGAGAGATTGCAATTTATGCTCGAGCCACCATTCCTTCGCTAGAGCGAAGCTCTGAACAAACGATAGTCACTCGAGCGTGGAATCTTTCGCTTGAGCGAGGAAACCAAATTCTGGAATTTTCAGATTTGCCTCCCAAGCTCAAACCAAGCATTCAACACCTCAAAACTCAACCTCTTGGGCCCATTTTCTGGAAAACACTTGTTAACTCATAGTATAAGATGTTTCAAAGATTAATTTGTAAAATCAAGGCCCAAAGGTGAGTCAATTAAACACAATTTCAAATAAAACTTCAAGAACAAAACAAGAGCTTAACGTGCAAGGGTTCATTTTAAATCCAATGCTCTAAAACATGACCAAATGTAAGATTGAGCTCAAAAGCATGATGAATTCATGAACTAAGGCTAGAATATGGGCTTGCATGCAACAACTTCCATGAAAACACTTCAAAATGCTAAGATATGAACATGCATGCATGAATTACTACTCAATTCAACATTTAAACCAATTCTTGACTTTAATCTTTAATTTTACCATGGACCATGCAAGGTATAACTTAAATACACAATCAAGAAGATGATTTTCCTACCTTGGGTCTTTAATTCCAAGGATGGAGGCTCAATTATGCAATTCTTCTACAATTCCTCCAATTCCAAGCAAAATCTTGTTGAAACTAAGTTTTTCCCTATCTCCTACCCTCTCCCATGGTTTGGTCTCTCAAGGGAGGATGAAAAGATGCAACAAATGTATGAATCAATCTCAAGGTTGCCTTAGGCAGTAGGCCACTCAATGGCAATTTAGTAATAAACTTAACTAATATAATTTAACGTTATTTAATCTAATTTCATGTTAGAATTTATCTTCACCTACCACCTCCACTATCACACACTCCACCTACCACCTCCACTTCACTCCTACACCTACTACCACATTTTCTTCTATATATAGGAATTGTAAATATAGCAACAGAAATCAATCATCAATACATCAATCAATAATATACATCAATATATTTTTACATGGTATCAGAGCAAGGTTAAGAAGTTAGTAATTCTACTTCACCGGCGGGCGGCAGCCTCGCCTTGACCGCCCGCCGGACCTCTACACATGCCCAAACCATCCCTATCCACACATCTCTCTGTTTACCCCTGTTCTCTCTCTTTCTCGCTGCAAACCATGCTTCTTACCGCTGCTTCTGCTTTCTCTCTCTTGAACACTCATGGCGACAATCCGTAGCCTCACCATATCGCGTCGCTGTCCTTCAGCCTCCTCGCGTCACCGCCTTCAGTGGCCGTCTTCTATCTCAGATTTGTCAACCAAGAAGTGTGTGGTATGCGACTCGCAAGATATGAGTCCCATGACTGAACAAGCAGCCCATGAGTTGATCTCAAAGGTTCCTGAGTGGAACTTGGTCAATGAAGGTGGTAGACTGAAGTTAAGTCGGTCATGGAAAGTCAAGACCTTCTTGAAAGGTTTGGAGTTCTTTCAGGCCATTGCTTATGTTGCTGAAGCAGAAGCATTTGTTGCAGGCCATCATCCAGATCTTCATCTTGTTGGATGGAACAATGTCAAAATTGATTTATGGACACATGCTGTTGGTGGACTTACAGAAAATGATTTCTTACTTGCTGCTAAGATTGACGGGCTTCGCGTGCAACATCTTCTGGGTAGAAATGCTACCTACTGACTAGTGGACATAGATATTGGTGATGCTGAGTCCACGGCTAGCCCTCCCACTCCAAATCACATTGACCATTCCCCTAACATATCACCATTCTGAAGTGAATAATGCTGATGGGCCCTACCACTAGCCAAAGCAAATTATAATCCTGATTTCTCTCTTCTTTCCACCGAATTCCACTCATTTTGCTTTCTTATCATGACATCCACTATAAGCTTTTATTTATTTTATTTTATTTTTTTTTTCTTCTCCTTTATTTATTTATTTAACACCTTTCCCACCACCACACACCAGCACTCACTTCCCTCTTTTATTTATTTATTTTACCCACTTTTCCACCGACAATGAGCAGCCCTTTTCAAATAATTTTCTATTTCTTTATTTCTTTATTTTTTTTTTCTCTTCCTTCCTTTACCACCACTCCCCATGTGCCCACGCTGCTCAGCTTCTCCCACCTATTTTTTTTTTTCTTTTTCATTACACTCATGTTTCCCACTCCACTTTCCTCTTTTCGTTTCTTTTTATTTTTCTATTCTCTACTGATTTGAATATCACCTTTCTTTTTTTTCTTTTTTTTTTCTTTTTTTATTCCTTTACAATTAACACAACACACAAAAAAAAAAAAAAAAAAACCGACGAACACGACTTGCACACCAACCTTCTTTTATTCTTGTCGGGGCTCACCCCGTTCACCGTTTTACATAAAAAAAAAAAAAAAAACACCAACAGAACAACCACATCCACCGGCAGGATTTTCTTCTCTACTCTACTGCAGGTCTCTTCTTCTTGCCTCCGTCCTGAGCGGCCCTTGACGGTGCTGCCTCCGTATTTCCCACTCCACTGGGCACGTTCACTCCCTGCTCCTCCACTGCAGCATATGGAGGCCCTCCAAATCGGAACATCACGGTGGCCTTCCGCTTCAGCTCCTTGTTTTCTGCCCTTAGCACGCTTATCTCTGCTCGCGCATCCTTATACATGCGTTGGAGTAGAGCCAGTTGGGCGTTTAAATGCTGCACCTCATTTGTTCTACTCTGCAGCCGGTTCGACAAATTTGTGACCGCCGTCATGCTTTCCACACATGCCTTCAAAGTATACTGATTGGCCTCCACATCCGACTGCACTGCCATTCTTTGCTCCACAGACCGCATCGGAAAGTTCAACGGAGTAAACTCCGGGGCGCTTGGTTGAGGTTCCAGTGCCACCGCACTAGTTCTCTCTCTTGTTGACTCGTTGAGGTCGGGAAAGAGGGTGAGCAGCCCGCGGGAAGACGATGAAGCCATTTTCTAGGCACCAGAGTGTTACAGACTCTCTCTCTCAGCACAACGAAGAGTTTTTCAGACTCTCTCTCTCAGCACAACGAAGTTTTTTTTCAGAGGTTTTTCGCAGCTTTTCTCTGCCTCAGTCTCAGCCTCCGTCTTATAGCCGAGGCAGCCACGCGCATCGCGCGCCTCTTGCCACTAGCCGACAAAACGGGCACGCAAGCCAAGGCGCCCACGTGCCTCGCCATCATGTCCGGCACGCCTTTTGATGAATTGGGCACGCCTTTTTATGGCACGCCTTTTGACAAAATTGGGCACACCTTTTGAGGGTGCACCATTTTCAACGGTCCGACAAGACTCTGTAAACTGTCCCGACATAGATTCCGGTTAGTTTCTACAAGGGTCCGACAAGACTCTGTAAACTGTCCCGACATAGATTCCGGTTAGTTTCTACAAGGGTCCGACAAGACTCTGTAAACTGTCCCGACATTGTTTCCGGTTAATTTCTACAAGGGTCCGACAAGACTCTGTAAACTGTCCCGACATTGATTCCGGTTAGCTCCTTCATGGGTCCGACAAGACTCTGTAAACTGTCCCGACATTGATTCCGGTTAGTTTCTACAAGGGTCCAGCAAGACTCCGTAAACTGTCACCACAACTGTCACAATAGTGTCTGCTACAACGGTCCGACATGATCCCGTAAACTGTCTGCTACAACGGTCCGACATGACCCCGTAAATTGTCTTCTACACCGGTCCGACATGACCCCTAAACTGTCCTCTACATGGTTATGACACCCCCATACAGTGTCCTCTACACCGTTATGACACAACCATTCAGTGTCTTCACCAACGGTCTGACACGACCATACAGTGTCTCCTATCCTTTTTTATTTTTATGTATTTTCTTGTTTTGTTTCTCGCTTCAAACTCAAGTTGGTTAGTTTCTATCCTCCTTGAGTTTGCGGGGGGCTGTTAGAATTTATCTTCACCTACCACCTCCACTATCACACACTCCACCTACCACCTCCACTTCACTCCTACACCTACTACCACATTTTCTTCTATATATAGGAATTGTAAATATAGCAACAGAAATCAATCATCAATACATCAATCAATAATATACATCAATATATTTTTACATTTCATCATACCAAATCAAATTTTATCATGTCTTCCTTGGTTTCCCAAGTTGCATAGGTCCCTCCGTGGTTTTGCCAGTCAACTTTTACTAGTGGTATTTCCTTATTCCTCAATCTTTTGACTCGGCGATTCACAATCTGGATAGGTTTCTCCTCATAAGTGTAGTCATCTTTCAAAAGTACATGTGTCGGTTCGATAACGTGGAGTGGGTCTCTCAAATATTCCCGAAGCATCGATACATGAAAAACGTTATGTATATGTTCCATTACTGGAGGTAAGGCTACCCGATACGATACCGGATTGATCTTTTCGAGGACTTCATAAGGTCCAACATATCTTGGCGCCAATTTTCCTTTAACACCAAACCGAGTTTGACCCTTTATCGGGGTCACCTTTATGAACACGTGGTCCCCAACTTCATATTCCCTCTCTCTTCTTCGAATATCGGCATAGCTCTTCTGCCGACTCTGTGCAGTTTTCAGACGCTGCTGTATCAGTTTCACTTTCTCAGTTGTTTCTTGCACAAGTTCCGGTCCCAACAAAGGTCTATCACCTACTTCAGCCCAACATATCGGAGAATGACATTTTCTTCTATACAAAGCTTCATAAGGAGCCATTCCAATGCTTGAATGGTAACTATTGTTGTACACAAATTCAGCTAATGGCAAGTAGGTCTCCCAATTCCCTTTGAAGTCTAACACACACATTCTGAGCATATCCTCCAGAGTTTGGTTCGTTCGTTCAGTTTGGCCATCTGTCTGTGGGTGATAGGCACTGCTCAGTCTCAATTCAGTCCCCAAGGCCTGTTGCAAACTCAATCAAAATCTCAATACAAACTTTGAGTCCCTATCAGACACAATAGATACTGGCACTCCATGCAATCTCACAATTTCAATCATATAGATATTGGCCAATTTATCAGTGTTATAAATAGTTTTGACAGGCAAAAAATAGACAGACTTAGTTAAACGGTCAACTATAACCCAGATAAAGTCCATACCTCGAGAAGAACGAGGCAATCCCACAATGAAGTCCATGGTAATGTGCTCCCATTTCCATTCCGGTATTAGAAGTGGTTGTAGCAAACCAGCGGGTCGTTGATGTTCAACTTTAACCTGTTGGCAATGTAGACATCTACCCACAAAGTCTGCAATACTCTGTTTCATTCCAGGCTACCAAAAATTCTGTTTCAAATTATGATACATCTTCGTGTTTCCCGGATGCATAGTAAATTTACTACTGTGAGCTTCGGTTATAACACGTTTCCTCAAATCATAACAATCGAGGACACAAAAACGATTCTGAAATTTCAGCACATCATTCTCAAACACAAATCTTGGCCTCGGCTTTGAATCAAATTCCTCCGTGATCTTTTTCAAGTATTCATCCTCACACTGTTTTTGTTTGATCTCGTCAAGAATTGTAGGTTGAGCGGCAATAACAGTTAATAGCCCATCTTGTTCTAGGTCAGTTAACAATTCTTTTTGGTTGGATAACAAACATGACAAATTGTAGACGTCCCCGAACGCCTCGAGAGGAACGAGTCCCCCGTTCCGTTCGATATTGGGCTCACTACAGTTCGGACTCTCAATTTGTCACGGTTCTAAATCTGAACCAAAGAGTCCAAATTCGGTAAATCGTTTTAAGAAAACAGATTTTGAAAGAAGTGCCAAACATGGACTGCTTTGCCAGATACAGAGTCGCCACCTAAATATTTTATTTTGGGAAATTTAGGAAACCCTGACTCGTTGCCTAAAGCCACGTGTCCGTCATTACCAGAGTTGCCTCGGCTCGGGAACTTGGGTACGATTGGGGAAGGTCACTTCGTGAGCACCCCCGCTCACCCGATCAAAGATCGGCCTCTACTAACCATGATATCTATTTTTGAAAACATTATGTGTTCTTATTCCGATTATTAGCTTAGATTTACTATGTGATGCGCACAGCATACAAGTATAGACTGGATTGTCTGAATTAGAACAAAACATTTCATGTTTATTTTCTTAAAGTGGTTTGATGGTGCTACCCGCAAGTAGGCCAAGACGTGGATTTGCCACCCTCGGGTGGGCTTAGAATACATGATTTTGCCACTATCTAGTGGGCTTAAAACACACATTTGATGAATTGTTCCAATTCAAATAACCCAACCTTCACCCACAGGCATTCAGGCAGTTATATCACATAAGCATATAGCCTCATGGTAAGCATGCTATTCATGGCAGTCACTCACACGCATGCAAGGATGCTAAAACATAAAACTTACCGAGTACTCCAAGCCAAAACAGAAGCTAATTAGAAATCCATGCATGATCCTAACTATACAAAGATGCCTAATGCAACACATGCAAAAATACAACTATAGCAGGCTCGGCTATTCTAAACATGCCATATGAAATGCTACAGCTAACATGTATTCAACTTGGAATTGAAAATACGATGCAGTTAGTATGATGCGCCGAGCCCGGTGCATGCAAGACAGATGAATGAATGCAAACATGCTATCATACTATATGCTAATTGAAACATGCCCTAATCTAACCATCATAAGCTGATAAATAAAAGGGAGAAAGACGTGGGGTTGGAAGATATACATCACACACACGCACACTTATTACAACATTGCCCTCGCGCAGAGGGTTCGAAAGAATAATACAGTCCCAAATGAATAAATAATACAGTCCCGAATAAATACAAAATCCTAATTAATTAACACATTAATCTAGGAAAGCAATAAATTGCACGCAAATCCGCGAACCGCCTCAGCTTTGTTCCGGATGATGAATGATGCATGCTTGAATTTGCCTTGTGCGGAAATCCCTTGCGATGCCCCAGTTTGTCTCTGTTTGTAATTATTCTTGGAATACGTGCCAAGCTCCGGAAGGCTGCCGATTTCTGATTTGCTGCAACAGAGAGCAACAAAGGGGCATGGCAAAGTATTTTCACATATGTATGCATGACTACTCTTCGGAGAGTGTAATCCTCGATCCTCGTGCCACCAATCACGCATATCGATGCATGATGGCCGAGGAGTCGAATTGCACGACTCAATATGAAATGAATGCACATATAAATACAACAAGACGTAAACTCCATCATGGATAATCCGGAGTGTCGGTGATTGGGAATTAAGACACGTTTCGTCACTCGAAGTACGAAACGTCCCTCGTTTCCCGTGCTCGGGCTAACTCCTATCCCAAGCACAATGCAATATGCATGACATGCATGAATGCAACTAATATACAACCTAGCATGCACAATGCTATGAGATGGCATACACAATGCACGAGGTAACATGGCATACACAATGCTCTAACATACAACCTAGCATACGCAATGCTATGAAATGAAATGGCATACACAATGCACAATGGACTTACACCAACACAAGTGGACCTCAGCCACACTCACATAGGAGGCCATGAGATGAAAAATGAGACAGTCGAGATGCGTGCACACGTGCACGCAAATCGAGGACCGAACCTAAGGCACAAATACCACTTTAACAAAGCATGGCAAGGTATGAAACATGATATGCAAACATGAAAATTTCAATACCAAAATATGATGCAAAACAGTCCCAAAACATGGAAACATGGCACCCAATGCATGAAATGAGACCCGAAACGCAAAACTAGGCACACGCAATGGCCTATAGCTATACAAAGCATGCATTATTCGAACATGAAGTGTGAATACAGAATCAAGATAGTCCCAAAACAAGCATATTTACAGTTTTAAGCAAGGCCAAAAAGTGAACAGAAATAGGGCTAAGTTAACATGCAAAAATGGCCCCAAAAGAGAGATAATGAAGCAAGTAGCAGCTTCTGGCCCTAAATGGCCAAGAGCCCTTCAACAAAGTTGAAGAGGGGCTCAAAACATGGTACTTTACAGTTTACAACAAGCCACGAAAACAAACACAAGCAGGGCTAAACTATTGTACAAGAAATGGGCCAAAAGGGAGACAAAGAAGCAAGTGATGGTTTCTGGCCTCAAACAGAGGAGGGCACTTCAACAAAGTTGAAGAGGGGCCCAAAACATGGTGTTTTACAGTTAGTGACCAAACCCAAAACAGTTCACATGCGAGCTTAAAATACTATGCAAAATAAGGCCTAAAAAGAGGTTTGAACACAAAGAGAAAAAAGGGAGATTCAAAAAGAAAAAGTCCCTTGATAAAACATGAAGAGGGGGTCAAAATAAGGCTATTTACAGTTTGGACCAGAGCCTAAAAATACAAGCACAAGGGGCTAACAAAACATGCAAAAATAAGGCCAAAAGAGGGATAAAGAGGCAAGTGACAAAAGGAAGCCTCAAACAGTGAAGAGCCCTTCAACAATGTTGAAGAAGGGCTCAAAATAAGCCACTTTATAGTTTGTAACCAAGCTCAAAATAGTTTAAAAATAGGCCTAAAATACTATGCAAGAAAGGGGCATACAAGAGAGGTAAAGAAGCAAGTAGTAGCTAGAGACCTTAAACATAGAAGGACCTTAAAACAAACATGAAAAAGACTTTAAAATAATGCTATTTTCAGTTAGGGTCGGAGCCCAAGAATGGAATCAAGTATGGCTTAAAAAGCATGCAAAAAAAGCTCAAAAAGAGGGAAAGTATGGCTCACCCTTGTAGACCAAACTTCAACAGCCTCTTGGCTTGAGAAAAGGTGCTCCTTGCCTCTGGAGAACAGCTTCAAGTGGCTGGAATGGATGGTGGTGGTATGGTGCTAGGTGGTGGTGTAGAAATGGTGTAGGGTTTGGGAGATTTTGAGGGTTGGAGTGTAGAGAGAGAGAGATACAATGTGGGAGCCTCAAAGCAAATTTTTGTAACCCTTCAGATGGGAGCTGGAGGTGTTGTTATATAGGCAAAAGAGGGGGAAAAAAAGGGGGGGAATGGAATTCAAGTTTCTCCCCAAAAGTTGGCCCCCCCGGATATACAATCTGGGGGGAAACAAAATACATATGTGTAGTGTACCTAGAGAGAGGATCATGGCCGGCCGGTTTCCTAGGGTTTAGGTGGCCGGTTGGCCTTCCCCATAGCCGGTCGGCCAAGGGTCAAAGGGGTCAATGAAGATTAATGGTCGGCCATGCCAAAAAGAGGGCCTCTCATGTGTGCACAACACAACCATGTGGTCAAAAACTGGAGAGAATGAACCAGGAGAGAGAAAAGGCCACTTTTAGGAGGGGTTCAAAAGGGTCACACACAATTACTGGCCGGCCATGTGATATTGGTGGCCTCCCAGGTGTGTACAATACAAATATGTGGTTTAGGGCTGGAAAAAGTGGCCTTAGGGTGGTCAACATTGGCTTTCAAGTGAGAAAAACGGGCGACGGAGGGCGAAGGAGGAATAAAACTGGTTGTCAGAACAATTACTGGCCTCCCACCCTTCTACGACCTTCCTAACAATGAAACAGAGGTTCCTGTCAAAAATGAACCCAAATCGATGCAAAATGAAGGTTCGGGGGCCGAAACGCGCAGCCTGAGGCCCCGAAAACTGACTGTTAGGCACCGGAAGTGGTGTTCGACCACGAAGTTGGTCTCTCGAGCCACAGTGTCCCTCAAAAGGGAGCAGATAAGATGCATGCCAAAAATCGGAGCAAACGGAGGTGGTTAAGTGGTCCCGAACCGAGGCACACGGCCAACGGCTCTAAAAAATCAGAAACCGGACTCCAAACGGGCAAAATGGCCTACGACCACGAAACGTAGCCTACGGCCACTAAGAGATGATCTACGAGACCTCTCCCTCCCTTCGGGAAGAGAAAACAGAGAAAACAGAGCCTGGTTCGCAAACCGAGGCAAAGCATGAAAGAGTCCGGAAGTCCGGGGGCAAGGCTCGCAGCCGAGACTCTGAAACCTCTGAACGAGCACAATATGCAACATCACCAAGCGCTCTATCGGTGACGTCTGAGTCTCAAGGTCGGTCAAAAATATGGTGTCTACACAAATTCGCACTGGATTTTCGACTCAAGGCATCTACTACGGTATTAGCCTTTCCTAGATGATACAAGATTTGCAAATCATAATCTTTGAATAGTTCTAACCATTGTCTCTGTCGCATGTTCAATTCCTTTTGGGTGAAGAAATATTTCAAACTTTTATGGTCTGTATACACCTCGCTAGTTACCCCATACAAATAGTGGCGCCATATTTTCAAAGCAAACACCACAGTCGCTAATTCAAGATCATGTGTTGGGTAATTCTTTTCATGAGGTCGAAGTTGTCTAGAAGCATAGTCAATCACCCCTCCGTTTTGCATTAGTACACACCCCAAGCCTTTATAGGAAGCATCACTGTACACTTGAAACCCATCAATACCATTAGGCAAGGTTAAGATTGGTGCAGTCACTAACCTGGTTTTCAACTCTTGGAAAGCTGCCTCTCTTTGTTCATTCCAGTCAAATGACACATTTTTCTAAGTTAACTGAGTCAATGGCATGGAAAGCTTGGAAAAGTCTTTCACAAACCTTCGGTAGTAACCTGCAAGTCCGAGAAAACTTCGGACTTCTGTCACATTTGTCGGTCTAGGCCAATCCACGACAGCTTCAATTTTCTAAGGGTCAACAGAAACTCCATCCTTGTTGATTACATGTCCCAAAAATGCCACATTGTCAAGCCAGAATTCACACTTGGACAATTTAGCATACAGCCTCTTCTCTCTTAAAATCTGCAAGGTATCAATAAATACAATAATGAAGTCATCCAGATATGATTTAAATATCATATTCATAAGATCCATGAAAGCTGCAGGTGCATTGGTCATCCCAAACGGTATTACTAAAAATTCATAATGTCCATATCTAGTTCGGAATACAGTTTTCTCTATGTCCTCAGCTCTAACCTTTAATTAATGATACCCGGACCTAAGGTCAATTTTGGAAAACACTTGGGCACCCTGAAGTTGATCAAACAAGTCATCTATTCGGGGTAGAGTGTATTTATTATTGATAATCACTTTGTTCAATTCTCGGTAGTCTATACACAATCTCAAAGATCCATCCTTCTTTTTGACAAACAAAACTAGAGCACCCCAAGGTGAAGTACTCGGACGGATAAATTTCTTATTTAACAGTTCCTGAAGTTGGGTTTTCAATTCCTTCAATTCAAAGGTAGACATTCTATAGGAAGTTTTGGAAATAGGTTGCGTCCCCGGAAACATTTCAACAATGAATTCAATTTCTCTAACTAAGTCCCCAGGTAAGTCATTCGGAAACACATCGGGAAATTCACAAGCAACAGGGATTGTTTCTACAGTAGTACTGCCAGATGGTGCAGTCAGTATACAACACAGATAACCCCTACATCCCTTCCTAAGGAGTTTTACAGCTTTCATAGCCGAAATCAAATATGGGGGAGGAACTACCCCATTCCCAATAAAAGTAAATTCAGGCATACCCGGTGGTCTAAACACAATAGTTTTATTTGCACAGTCAATGGTAGCACAGTATTTAGTCAACCAGTTCATCCCCAGAATATAATCAAAATGATTAATGTCCAAGGGTAATAAGTCCACATATAACATCATATCGCCAATCATAACATCACATGCAGGATAAACATGAGCACATATCATAGAATCCCCAGACGGCGTAGACACAGATAACACATAGGTCATAAGTTCTAATGGTCTAGTCAATTTTCGAGAAAAAACATGCGATACAAAGGAATGTGTAGAACCAGAATCTATCAGTACACATGCATTTTGAGAACATACAGAGAGTGTACCTGACACCACAGTATATGTGTTTGGTACGTCACCAGGCACTAAGGCGAACACTCTCTCTTGCCTCAATGTTTCATTATTTGCATTCCCTCTAACATCGGTCCTTGCATTTGGTCTTGCTGCGGAAACAGACCCGGTGGAACTTGTCACAAGACGGTTAACCTCATTGAATCTCATCGGGCAATCCCTCACCATGTGGCCAGTCTTGCCACAGCGAAAACACGCACCTGATGCTTGATAACAAGCACCTATGTGCTTCTTTCCGCAGTCGGAGCAGTTTGGAGTAGATTTACTACTTTGGCTAGAGCTATTGGAGGATCATGTATTTTGCCTCTTCAAAACTGACCGGCCTTTCTTGAAACTGAATCTAGTCCTCTTTCCTCTCCATTCTGTTATTGGTGTTGTAGTTTGTTTCTTAGCTGCTATTGTGGCTTCTGCCATCAATGCCCTGTCGAGTACCTCCACATAAGTAGGTAATTTTAGGACACCCACTCGGTCAAATATTTCCAGGTCCAGCCCTCCCTCAAACTTCCGTGCTTTCTTGTAATCAGTATCCACCATATGTGGAGCAAAACGTGCCAATTCGGTGAATTTGGCTTCATACTCTCTTACAGGCATTCTTCTTTGTTTAAGTTCTTGAAACTCGAACACCTTCCGATCCCTGAAGCATTGGGGAAAATATTTATCATAAAAGATTACATAAAACTGTGCCAATTTCATATTCCCATTGCCACTTCGAATCAGTAACCACCACCTTCGAGCTTCATCTTTTAGAGTATAGGTGGCTAGGAGGACTTTCTGGGTTTCAGAACAAGGGAACACTTCATATAACTTCTCAATTTCAAGTAGCCACGTCTCTGCTTTCAAAGGTTCAATTCCACCATAGAACGTTGGCGGTTTCATTTTCATGAATTTCTGTGTCAGATTGATGATGTCATTATTATCTACTTCGGCCTGTGCTGGTGGAGGCGGAGGGGGCAAAAGTTGTTGTCTCTGTTGTTGTGTTAAGGTTTCAGTCAATGCTGCTAACATCTGTTCCATTCGGTCCATGCGAGCCTCTGAAGATTCACTTTCACCACTTCCCCTTGCATTCTCCATCTTACTATACAGACATCAAATGATAATAAACACAGGCATAATCTTATTCGTTGCCTTCAATTCATTTGATTCAAATGTACATTCAGTTTTCATATTCAGTTGCATTACTACACACTCACACATGCAGATGGAATGCCCCTAACTCTTACTAAGACATCCTAAGCTCATACGGACCTGTGTGTGCGGTAGAACACGTGCTCTGATACCATTCTGTCACGACCCAAACCCGTCCCTGTAGGTTTAGCAACGTAACCGGCCAGTAATCCGTGGATTACCAAAGGCCTCTGAACAGATTAGCAAATAATAAGGAGCTGCAGAAGCAATAATACAAAGGCCCCGTTTGGTGTAGCTGTTAAAATAGCTTATAGATTATAACTTAACAGATTATAGATTATGACTTTAATCAGAAGTTGTTAATCTGTTTGGTGTAGCTGTTGGATTATAGATTTAAATTGCTGAGTAATGTTTGTTAAATAAGCTGTGAAATAGCTTTTTCAATTAATTTTTATTTTTTGTTTGTCTACATTTCTCATAAAAAATAATAATAATAATCTATAGTTCATTTGGGTCTTTTTCTATTTTTAAAAAAATAAAAAATAAAAAAATTTAAGAGTAGAACCAAAAATTAATATGTCCACAGTAGAAGCTGATAATCAGAAGCAAGGGGTGAGCAGCTTCTCAGAATCAGCTTTTTTGAGTTAAAATAACCTGTTAGAATCAGAAACTGTTTGAAATAAGTTTAACCAAACAGTCCAAAATAACTTTTTCAAAGCTAAAAGCCATAAGTTAGCTCTGAAAAGTTGAAACAAACACCCCCAAAATAGACAAGGTCCAATGAGCTATGATAACGTACATAGGACAAAACATTTCAAAACTTATTTATAAATATTAAACATGCCAGTCCAGATACACAATATTTACAAGGTATTTACAGAATGTACTTTCTAAGACCTGACTTTACAGAGCATACACATAGACTAGCATGAATACAAAAACAGCCATGGCTTTAGGCTTCGTTTGGAACCTCCTCAGGAGGCACAACGGTTGATTGACAAAAACAAAACAGAAGGCCGTCAACTCTAGCCCTGGTCATATGTCGGCTCACCTACATACATAATATAAACTGTGAGCGAAAGCCCAGTGAATAATAACAGAGTAAAGGGGTTTTATGAATGATGTCCAGCACAAGTTATGATCCAGTATTTAAATTAGAACATATTCAGACTTCAAAACAGAAATAGATTTAGATACACACTCATGTTCATACTCAGATTTTGCATAAGACCATATGTGGTACACCCATTAGTTATCAGATCAATTTGGTCCAGAGACCCACATGCATAGTTGGTACCAACGACTATAAAGGTCCATATCTTGCGCGCAAGTAGCCATGGTATTGTTACTCCTAGGCAAGGGCCACATACAGATTGGCCGCGGTATTGTTATCCCCGGGCAAGGGCTACGTGCAGATTGGCCGCGGTATTGTTACTCCCGGGCGAGGGCCACGTGAACTAAGGGTGCCACAAATACTTTTTAGAAAATTGGGCATTCATTCATAATTCATAAAATAGCATTTCAAAAAACAGATCATACCATACCAGTCAGAAAATACTTAAGTTAAACATAACTTTACAGTGTCATTACTCACAGTGGGCCTTGAGACAGACAGACGGAGTAAACTTGGTCAAACGGTACGAGGCACGTAACCTACACAACACATAATAGATGCACACTTGAAACACACGTTCTAATTATACAAAGCCTATTTCGTTGGCTCATAGTGTGTTTCTAATCTCCTATCCTCATTATGGGGTCTTAAACATGGCCTAGGGATGCCTAGGATGGAATGGGGATGCAAAGATGTCTTGGAAAACATTTTTCAAAACTTGCTGAAAACAGGGGTCTCGCTCGAGCGTGGCTTTCTTCGCTCGAGCGAGCTTGTCAAAACAGAGGGGTCGCTCGAGCGTAGACTCCTTCGCTCGAGCGGTCTGTAAAAATGCAAAAGTACTAGTTATTGAAATTTTACGCTCGATACCCGCTCGATGCTCGCTCGAGCGTGAGAGCTTACAATTTACGCTCGAGCGAAGCTCTGAACAAACGATGGTCACTTGAGCGTGGAATCCTTCGCTCGAGCGAGGAAGCCAAATTCTGGAATTTCCAGATTTGCCTCCCAAGCTCAAACCAAGCATTAAACATCTCGAAACTCAACCTCTTGGGCCCATTTTTTGGAAAACATTTGTAAACTCATAGTATAAGATGTTTCAAAGATCAATTTGTAAAATCAAGGCCCAAAGGTGAGTCAATTAAACACAATTTCAAATAAAACTTCAAGAACAAAACAAGAGCTTAACATGTAAGGGTTCATTTTAAATCTAATGCTCTGAAACATGACCAAATGTAAGATTGAGCTCAAAATCATGATGAATTCATGAACTAAGGCTAGAATATGGGCTTGCATGCAACAACTTCCATGAAAACACTTCAAAATGTTAAAATATGAATATGCATGCATGAATTACTACTCAATTCAACATTGAAACCAATTCTTGACTTTAATCTTCAATTTTACCATGGACTATGCAAGGTATAACTTAAATGCACAATCAAGAAGATGATTTTCCTACTTTGGGTCTTCAATTCCAAGTATGGAGGCTCAATTATGCAATTCTTCTACAATTCCAAGCAAAATCTTGTTGAAACTAAATTTTTCCCTATCTCCTACTCTCTCCCACGGTTTGGTCTCTCAAGGGAGGATGAAAAGATGCAACGAATGTATGAATCAATCTCAAGGTTGCCTTAGGCAGTGGGCCACTCAATGGCAATTTAGTAATAAACTTAATTAATGTAATTTAACGTTATTTAATCTAATTTAATTACACTAAATCAAATTTTAATTAAATCTACCATAAAATCACATATATTCTAATTAGTATGAAACACTAATCAATTTCGAAATCGAGCACTGATAAGGCTTTCAATTCGCAGTTCAAAGTCTAAACATGAACAGATCATTTTATGGCAAACAGATAGAAACGCAAAGATAATGTAATACATATGTAAATTAATTCCGGGTTCCTTCTAAATTACTGTTAGGCATAACTAATCATGGATTAGCATTAATCGGAGGTCGGGATTATTACAGTTTCTGCCATGAAACTATCAAAAAATCTAGTTTTACATGGAATCATCAAGCATATTGATGTAAGGTATCACTTCTTACATGATCTTTGCAAAGATGGTGTTGTATAGTTGGTGTTCTATAAGAGTGAGGATCTGATTGTAGACATCTTGACCAAACCTCTCAAGTCTGCCGTGTTTCTGAAACTACGAAGTTTGATTGGAATATGTTCAAGACAAGATGCGAGTTGACATTGGGCTGCTGAAGTTTCTCAATAAATTGATGTCCCCAAGACATTCAATTTAAGGGACGGTGTTAGGATTTGATCATGTTCTGTTTTGGTTTACATTGAATAAGTCTTAGTTGTCCGATTCTATAAGGATAGGTTATTTGTTTTTATTGTTTAGGGATAACTCAGCTAGTAGTTTATTTACCCACCTAACTTTCTGCTAAGTTGTTAAGTGTATTTAAAGGCTACTTCAGTCAAGGAATAATATACCGAATCACTCAACAAACTATTTTCTTTTGTGTTTGTGTGAGTTCTAGCTTTCATACGTAATGCCACTACAACACTCCTAGGTTATTAGCGATCACGGAGAGCAAGTATTGGCACTGGTTTCGAAGAAAATTATGACCTTTCGTACAGGAGGTTCTAAGCGAATCCTAGCGCCCAAACACTACTCTAAGAGTCTTGCAAAATGGGTATCTACACAATACATCCCTTCTCAAGTCCAAGCTCATAGAAAGCAAAAGAGAGTTCAGGTGTTGACACCGGTTTCTAAGAAAATTATGACCTTTTGTGTAGGAGGTTCTAAGCGAATTTTAGCACCAAAACACTATTCTAAGCGTCTTGTAGAACGGGTATCTACAAAATACCTGTATTCTCATGCCCATGCCCATGTTCATAGAAAACGAAAGAGAGTGCCACGCATAGAAAATAGTTACAACAACTCATGCCTTTTTCGATCTCCTTAGCTATGGCATCTTCTAATCCAATAATTTGGTTTTTGTTCTTGTTCTTTTATCGATCTTGTGATTTCTGGTTTCCTTGCAGGAGTTCGATGCATTTTCTGGTTGAGGTCGTGGGCATTCCTTCATTTTGGTAGCAGTGTCGTCAGTGCTTGTTTTCTTTGTTGCTCACTAGCGATGCTCTTTTACTTATGTCTGTTAGTCTTTTGTCTGTTAAACTCTTTGTTTACTTCTTTATAAATGCGGTTTACATTTCCTAAAAAAACATTAGGAGAGAGAAAGCAACAAGGCAACGCTACAGTAATTCATTTAATATAATAATATAGATTTTTATTCCAATTGTTTTAATTGTATCAATTATTTTGTTTTTTTAAGTATAAGTATTTGTTTTAAAAAATGCCCTTGATTTGTATGATGAATAGTAACAGAGTCAACTATGAAAGTAATTATTTTGTCTTCTAAGAATTATACGTGGACAATGCACCCAACAAATGACTTAGAGGTTTAATGATTACATGGGCCTAAGACTAAGAAAATGGTAGAAAAATCACTATACATCATTGAACGGATACAAAATCGTAGTCTTCTTAACCTATATGATAATTTTTACAATTATAAGGACTGTTTGAGTACAAATTTAAAATTTAAAAATTAAAAATTAAAGGGGAGTTTGGAGACAACTTAAAAAAAATAGATCTTCGCTAAAAAAAATAAAAGAAAAAGTCAAAAAATACTAAATACAAAAAAAAATTAAATGTGATATTAATTTTTCACTAGAAAAGAAAAATTTGGTAACTTTCCAAATACATTTAACTTTTTCAACGGCTAAAAATTATCAAAAAATGCTAAATTATTTATCATAAACGAAAAAAAATTAAATGTGACATTAATTTTTTCACTAGAAAAGAAAAAATTAGTAACTTTCCAAATACATAAAATTTAACTTTTTCAACACTTAAAAATTAAAAAATAAAAAATAAAAAAAAGTCATAAAAAATGAAATCACAAATACCCACTGAAAATGTTCTAATTAAAATGCTGATAAATATGACACGTCATCACTTACTGGCACAGCAAGAGCAAGATCACCAGGACAGGATGGCATAAACGTGAATGAATTGAAAAAAGGAGGTCAAACTGTTTATAAAAAAATTGAAGGGGAAATTGATTATTTTAAATTTTAATTATTTTAATAAGCTAAAATATTTATGTTTAAAAAAAAATTAAATTTGTTTATAAATAGATGTGATATTTATGAGAAAAAAAATAAAATAATTATGAATTTAATATAATATTTTTTTTATTAATTGTTTTAACTTATTTTGGTTATGTTTGGTATAATTTTTTTGGCTATTTTAGTCAAAAAAAATAAAATAAAATAAATTAAAAAGTCAATAAGATAAAATATCACATTTAAATTATAATTATTTTATTTTTTCTTTTATAAAAGTCAAAAAAATATTACAAACGAAACTTTTTAACTTCAAATTAAAATAATAATAAAAAAATCAAAAAATTAAAGGTTAATTTGGAATGTTCTAAAAAAGTATACTTTTTGACTTATTGCCTTATATAGGTTGGGTTTGATGTGATGTGTTAGAGAGATGATGTGATTTAAATAAGATGATGTGACTTAAATAAGATAATAACTTTTTAATTTTTGTATTATTTAATTTATGCTAAATCAATCCTAAGTCACATCCCAAACAAAAACTTTATTATTTTAAAGATTGGAAAATGAGTGGGAGTACTAATTAGTGCTACCACTAATGATGTGGCAGTAGGCCCCACTATGAATGATTTGATGTTTTGGCCTTGATATTGTATTTTTTCTTTTTTATTGAGTGTCATGTCATTAGTGATCATTTTAGAGTTCCAAAATTAGTGATCTCTACCATTGTTGTTAAAGATTTTAACAAAAAAAAATAAAAACTAATTTTTAACTTCCCAAACACCTCTATCATATTTCACGGGATTTGCGTTGTGGGTTTTCTAGAACCAGAACCAATCAAAATTCTTTCTGACATAAACATATAAAGCATACCTATGTATGATCTTCTATTCTATTTTCCTCTCCAAATGTAATTTCAGACCATTCTCTCTCTCCCATCTCTCTCTGAAAACCCTAATTTCAACTCTCTCTCTCTCTCTCTCTCTCTCTCTCTCTCTCTGTTTTTCTGTTTCTCTGTTACACAGCTGAGATTTCAAGATCAGGTAATTTCATCTCCCTCATTGCCTTCCTGCCGTTTTTTTTGTGTCTCAATTTTAATGAGACCACGGAACTAAACTAGATTCGTATTAATTTCCTTGAATCGTGCTCGTAACTTTGTAGATTATACCAGTTCTTATCAAATTGCTTTTGTTTTTGATGTTGAAATGAAGAGATTTTTCGCTGCTTTTGTATAAGTGCGCTTGATTTGTGTTCTGTTTCTGTCTTGAATTTGATTTCCGAGAGCGCTTTTGAATTTGATTTGTTTGAATTGTTGTTGGATTTTGGATGAAGGACGCCAAATCAGAGATGGGTTTTGAAATTTATGATGAATTTGGATTTGATGTTGGTGGGTTCAGTTATGAATTTCGTACTACTAAAGCTGTGAATTTTGAATTTGTTCTTGTTTTTGTATAGCATGAAAGGAAAGGAGATTGTTGTACACATGTAGAGAATAATGGAAGCTAATTTATGTGACCTTAATCACTTGGACTCTGATGTCCTTTTGCCTCCTCGAAAGCGGCTTCTTGCCGGATTAAAGAAACAGAATTTTGATGCCAATTCTCACCATCCTTCGGCTTCTAGTAGTTTGAGTGGATTTGACTCCCGTCTTAACAATTTGATGAGATCTCATTTGAAAAACCCTAATCTTTCACCTGAGGAGATTGTGGAGGCCTCGAGATCAGCTGCTGCAGCTGCAGTTAGGGTGGCAGAGGCTGCAAGAGCTGTGGCTGAAGAGAAAGCTGAGATAGCAGCAAAAGCAGTTGCTGCAGCCAAGAGTGCTTTACAATTGGTTGAAACTGTTTCTGAGGAGGCAACTAGCAAAGAAAGATACTTGAAGAAGAACAAGATGAAGAAGCATCTTCCTGTTCAGATGTTGTACAATAAGCACAAACGTGCTGAGAATTGCAAGACTGATGAAGAGTTAGCCCGGAAGCTGCATCAAGCTATGAATAGCTCCCCAAGAATTTCAAAGAACTCTTCAACTTCTGAATTGAAGAGTAACAAATATAAAAGACTGAAAAAGGGCTTGCCTACTTCTGAAAAAACTAGGGTTTCAAATGGAGGTATAGCGTGGGAAGGAATCCCAAGCAATGGGAATGGGGTAACATGCGAGGTTGGTTCAGAAGGTTCCGTCCATGAGGGATACCCTGTTGGAGCAGATGAAAACACATTGAGACTCGTTAGAGCAGATAGGTTAAAGATGGATAATGGGGGAGCAGAAACAAGCCACACAAAAGAAAAGATGGTTGAATCATCAGATGAGACATGTAGTATTAGTAGAAAGAGGGGAAGAATGAAGCAGAAAAAATTGCCATTAAGCATTTGCACCTTTAGGGATCGAGCAAACCCTAAGGAAGGGTTGAAATATGAGAGCTCTCCATCCACTGAAGAGAACAAAGGGAAATCTACTTCGAGTAATAAGCCCTTGTTTTCTGTAAGGCCTCCTCGCGATGGTATGATGCCAGTTGAGACAACATCTATGTGGAAGTGTCAGGCATTCAAGGCACCCGTGTGTGTTAAACAAAACAAAGTCATGCAGTCATGATGTTCATATCCTTCTGCCATGATAAACGGCTACAAGATAGAAGTTGTTAGCCAAGGTAGGATTCGTTTATGCTTTTTCTTATACATATGGGCTTCTTTTTTGCCTTTTCTTTTTTTATTTGTTTTAATCTTTTTGCTTGTTCATGGCACTGTAATAATTTTGAACTCAGATGTATATTTAAATGTTTAATGTTTGTCACCTTTGCATCACATCTTAGGTTGTTATCTCTCTTTATTTGGGAGCAAACCGAGAGTTGTACTTTGTTGATATGCTGCATATTCAACATGCTTTTTGTAGATTACAGATATGTGTTGAACAAAAGTGACACTTCTGGTGTTATTTAACAAAATCATTCCTTCATTTGTGCTTCTCCTTATATGTAAGTTCATATCGAATGCATTTATTTTGATTTCAGTTACACTTTTGGTGGACCTGTCACATTGTTAGTAATTGAAATCAAAATTAAAAATGAAAATCATTAGCAAAATCTTTGAAATATGGAAATTAAGAAAGGTAGACTAAACTTTTATAACAAAGTTGCCCATGTGCATACTTCTCAATACATCCCACCATTTTGACATGGATGAATTGACCTTTTGTATCAATAAATCTTGTTGGGTTTGCCTCCCTATGCACAGACAGAAAATGGATCGCCTTTTCTTCAATCTTTATCCAGTCTTAGCCATTGACGACAGTCTTACTAATAGAATTTATTTTTGGTTTGTTTATTTTAATCTTTTTAAGAATCCTCATGTAATCTAATACTTCCCAAAAATAAGCTTGAAGGTTTTTGATGATGGATTTGATGGGTTTAAAAAAAAATTCAGTGAGGACAGGTTTTGTGTCAACATGAGGAGAAAAATTACTGGGTAATTTTGTTAATGCACTGATCTTTGAAGTTGTTAGTAATATAAATTGTGATAGTCTTGGTCTCTCCTTTGTTATTCTTGATCTTTTTTATTTTATTTTATTTTTTATTGTGTTTGATGTGGTTATGTAAATTCAAAAATATAATTTACCAATAAGAAAGACGACCTTCATTTTGACAGTTATACTGTAAAACTATGAATACTTGCACTGACACCATACACTATATTTCTGGAAACATCTGGGTCTGATCTTGAATTCCTTGACACAAATTAGTGATAATCCTTGTCAACATAGAAGGATATCAGTTTTGGCTTGGAGAATGTGTTTATGCCTTGAGGCTAGTTTATCCTTGACTAGAGAAGAGTGAAGATTTATTCTGGTAGCATTTAAAGTCCTCTGAGTTTATGGGATCTTCTACTGTCGTCGTTTTGAAGGTGGTGCATTGAAGCATCCTGTTGGGTCAAGTGGTTTGGATTGTTAACTTACATTGATCTGAGCATTTTGTGCATGTTTAATGGAAGCCAAGTGATTGGTCACTGGTCAGAAATGCCTATTGGTTTTTCAGACTATGAATCAGAAACCCATTGAAACTAGAGAACCCCTCTGCCCTGAGTCTTCTACAGCATCAATCGGCTTGGAGGCTTTTGTGGATTGGTTTTATAGTTTTCCCGGGATTGGGGGATGATCATCTAAGAAATCACCCTCCCGACTTAGCGTGATACGGTTGATAGTACATTGAGACCCAAAAAAAAAAAAAACACAGAGAGATTTGAATGCGGAGAGGGCATTGGGACAGAGGGATAGATGATTCTGTGCCCAGTTTTGCGATTTGGCTTTAAGTTATGAGAATCAATCTGTCTCAAAAACCAAAAAAAGTTGTCTACCAACTAGGTCTTTAGACTCTGCTAAAAGTGAAGAGTAGGAAAAATAATGAGAAAGGGAAAACCTCATTTTAATTCTCACATGTGATTTGGTAAGAAATCCAAATTGCTCTTTATGAAAAAAAAAATAAAAATCCTTTTAAATACAAAACAAATAAAATAAAAAGACGTGTGTGGCTTCTATTATCTATAAGTAAATCTAATTGCACATAGAATAAGATGTAGATGAGACAGAAAAATAAGATTCACATATGAATTCTGGGAGTTTTTTTTCTTTTCTTTCTCATCTCATGATCGAATCAAAGCGTTCATAGTTATTTACTTTTTTTTTTGGATAAATACCTTCATAGTTATTTACTTTTCCACGTTGTGTGGCAAATATAAGATTACATCTACAGATTGCCATAAAAATGAATAAACATTGCCACTTTTCTTGCTGTCTATTTCACGTAAGAGATAGCTTATTAATTAATTATAATAAGCACTAAAAGTATGCATTAATCACTTACACTTGGAATTTAAGATGTGAATGTGTTTCAATATATATAGATGTCCAACCACTCTAGGTAAGAGATGCACATCAAGTTTCATAAACCTTTTTGTTTGAGAACGACTTGGTAGATAATATATTCTTTTTTTTTTTTTGATATCCGAGTATTCGAGCCAGATAATACACTATTTTATTGGGTTTCAATTCAAGTTTATTGTTGTACAAAATAATTTTTTTTTCCCTTTTAACAATTGTTAAAAGTACCACTTTCTGTTTAGATGTGAGTAAATTAAAACCAATTATAATCTAAATTATCTGAATTGGTTGTCAATGTCTAGGTTTTATAAAATAAATAAAACAATAATCACCATTTATAGAGGAATAAAAAAAATTACATTTTATTTCCTGATTTTAGTTCACATTACATATAACACTTAGGTCCCGTTTGTTTTCAGAGGTAGAATGGAAGGGATTCATAATGATGGAATTAATAGTGAGGGGATTCAGTAAAAGGAAAATGCCTCGTAGCTCGACTTTTAGAGGCTCGAAACGGCTCGAAATGGAGAAAGAGAAGAGAGGAAACAGAGGAGAAAGAGGGAGAGAAGAGAGGAGGAAGGGAAGAAGCAGAGGAGAAGCAGAGCCTCGCCATCGCCACCGCCGTCGTCGCCGATCGTCGCAGCAGACCGTCGCCTCGCCCAGCCCCGGTCGTCTGCCCAGCCCCGCCGACGTCGTAGCACCACCGTCGTCTGCCAGCCCCGGTTGTCTGCCCAGCCTCCCCTCCTCCTCCAACCGATTTTTATGGCCCCCTCCTCCTCCTCCTCCTCCTCTTCTTCCTCCTTCCTCTCCCTTCTCTTCTTCTCCCTTCTTCTTCTTCTTCTTCTTTTTCTTCGTTCTGCAACAAAACCAAGGAAGAAAGAAAAAGAAAAAAAAAAAAAAAAAACTCGACACCAAAACGACGTCGTTTTGGTGTCGAGCCAGATTTTGAGCCGTGTTATTCGAGCTACCAATCGGAACCGTAAGTAAAATTGTATTTGTTTTGATGATAGTTGTTAGTGTAGGAATTGTTAAATTATTTTTATATAAACTAATAAAAGAAATAAAAATATATAAAAAAAATTAAACATTAATGTTTAAAAAAAAATTCCAAAATGTAAAAAATAAAAAAATTTCTAATCTCCTCACTATTTTTCTAATATCACCTCCACCTCCTTCATCCCAATCCCCCTTCCAACCTCCATCTTAATCCCTTCCTCCATCCTAATCCCTTCCCTAACTCTACAAACAAACACAACACTAAATAAATAACCTCATCTCCATCCTAATCTCCTCCCATCCATTACACCCCAAAACAAACGGAGCCTTAAGGTTCACTACTTACCCACTATTTCTATTGGTTTACCACCACTTAGAGGTGTAAAAAAGGCCCGCGGCCTGGCTGGGGACCTGGGTTTGAGCCTCAGCCTGGGCCTAGGCCATTATTTTGAAACCTGACCCGGCTCGTAACTTAGCCCATTGGCTTGCTTAATACCCACTCAAAGCCGGTACTGAGACCCGGTCCGCCTTGTCCACCAGAGGCCTTGTGTCATTTTTAGTAGAAAATGATAAATTTTGGTGGAAAAAATATAAAAAATGTTCATGCTTGTCTCAAGTCTGAGCCCAAGTCTAGACCTGCCGACTCGCCCAAGGTCCGAATACCACCTAGGCCTATGCCTAGGTTTGTGTAATTTTTCTGACCCATGGGTTGACTTGGTTCAGCCCGAATTTTGACGGGAGCCTGCGAGCCCAGGCCCGCCAGATCAAATTTACACCTTTATCACTACTAATGCCACTTACTTTCACCCATCCCCACCTGTTGGTAGTTACATCCACCCTTCAACCCCTATTTTTCTCTTCCTTTTTCTTCCCCCCATTTCTCTTCTCCTTATCCTCTTCCCAAAACTTTATGTGGGGATATATTTTTTGAGTCCCAACACGTGGCCAAGGTGACGCCGACGTGTTAGCCGATGTGCCACGTGTCCAGGTTATGACGTCGAGGTGATCTCGGCTAGGCCGAGGTTATCTCCGAAGATATCGGAATCCGGGATAAGCGGATAAGGGACAAGAGTCCTAGAATGAGGAAGGACTTTAGCATGGATAAGGAAAAGCTCTTAGGGAGTTTATCTTTATCTATTGGAGAGTCCAGGATGAGCACTGAGTAAGAGTCCATTGAAGCTAGGCTTCTAGTGGGACAAGGATTGAGTTAACTATAAAAGAAAGGCACCCCCGATGGGTCTAAGGTACGCAATTTATATTCTAAACAGTGAGTTTAACACTATTGATTATCTTTGAGAGATATACTGACTTGATCGTCGGAGTGCCCTTAGGTGGACGAACCACCGCCGAAATCTTCTCTTTCTGTTGTAGGTCAGCCAGGTGTCATCTATTCTGCCAGTGCTCTCCAGCTGAATACTGAGTTGGGCAGTGTGATCGGAAAATCACTCACACAATTTGGCGCCGTCTGTGGGAAAGAAAGAAGAATAGATGGCCAGTGACGAACAGAAGGAAAAGATTGGGGACGACACTCCTGCTGGGAGTGGCATACCTATCGACCTTGATGTCGAAGGAGACAACCGCAACATAGAAACTCGTGACCAAAATCACAGTAAGAAAGACGTCGGCCAGGATGGCGGCGTACCAAAGAAACCAAAACAAAACAGGTATTATAACAAAGACGACTTCCAAGTGTGGAAAGATAGATGCCTTCGAAGGGACGAAGAAGTAAAAGAAATGGCGAACAAATTGGCAGACTTGCAATCAGTCGTCAATTTTATGATGCAAAACAATGTCATACAGCCACCATTCCCGCTGTAGAGAACGCCGATTCTAGTAGCCAATGCACAGAAGGAAAGGCAGAAACCAATCCCAAAAATCCCCAGCACACCAGGAGCGAAAAACACTCTCACTGGCCTTCAAGGGAGGTCGGATGAGGAGAGTCGAGGATAGAAGAATCGCGGAGGACGCATTGCACCAATGAGGCAGACCCCAAAGACCATCGGCATGTTCAGGGGTAGGCGCTATGCTTCGACACAACTCACAGAGAAAGATCAAAAATGACCCACCATGAAGCTGAGAGTAGTATGCTGAAAAGACTGAAGTCATGAGATAGCCGAGCTCCTGGGCAGAGCAAAGAAGACTTGAGAAATTACCTCAAGAGGAAGCAACAGAATGCCGATGCCGAGGTAACTTCCCCTAAAAAGCCGAGAACACTATTCTCGATGGAGCTAGACAAATTTGAGGCTCCGAAGAGATTCAGTATGCGAAGGTTCCAAATATACGATGGTAAGTCGGATCCCAACTTCCACATTGGATTATATTTGAACTCAATGGCATTGTGCAATGGGAACGAGTCGTTGCTCTGCAAAGTGTTCCCCTCATCGTTCGGGAAGATTGCATCAGATTGGTTCCATAAGTTACCAAAGGAAAGCGTAAAGACTTGGGAAGGCCTGGCCGAGATGTTTGTGGCCAGGTTCGTGACAAACAAGCTGCAGCTATTGAGGGTGGACGCATTAATGGCTCTGAAGATCAGTAAGGATGAAGGCCTTAGGGCCTATGCAAAACAGTACTATGAGGTGTTCAACCGAATACCAGAGTGTAATCAAGAGGTAGCGGTCGTATCTTTCAAAAACGGCTTAAAAGATAACTGTCCATTATGAAAATCTTTGGCAAAAATATTGCCAAAAAGTATAGAAGAGCTTATGGAGAGAATCGAGAAGTATGCCAAAGCCGAAGAAGATATATCGGGAACCAAGGAGGCAAAACAAGAGAAAGGAAATAGCTCGCTGAAGCGAAGCCGAAGTAACAATAGATCAAGCAAGCAAGAGACAGAACTGAGAGTAACACAGGCAGTGACAACTATGTTCCGAATCCCAATTCACAAAGTCCTGGATCAAATTCGGAATCAACCCTATTTCAGAACACCAGCAAAGGCACTAGGAGAATTCATGGGAAGAAACCTTGGCAGGCATTGTGCTTACCACAATGAAAACGGGCATATGACTCAGGGCTGCAGAGCCCTGAAAACACATTTGGAAGACCTGGTGAGACAAGGCCATCTGAGAGACCTTGTTGATGAGGCCAGAACAAAGGAAGAACAGGCAAGATTGCCTCAGGCGACAGCAGCTCCACCTCCCCCAGCACAGCAACCACAAGTAGGAGGACCTCAGGTAATTAATGTAATTCACATGAAGGTCAACGAAAACGAGATTCGGAGGAAGACCCAGAAGGTAAAACACCTGCAGCATGTCTACCAAGTTGGGGAGAAAAGACTTCGGGTAGAAGAGTACCAAGGACCAATAGTGTCCTTTACCGAAGCCGACCTTGAGATGGTGTAGCATCTATATAGCGATGCCTTGGTAGTATCCCTCCAGGTTGGGGAATGCCAAGTGAAGCGTATCTTAATCGATCAAGGCAGCTCTTGTGACATCATGTGCGTCAAATGTTACAAGGAGCTTGGCCTTCACCTAGACGATATGGAGCAATTCAATAGCCCAATAGTTGGGTTCAATGGAACGCCGACATGGCCACTGGGAACGATGGGCTTGGAGGTGCAGGATGGCACCAAGAAGATAAAGACAGAGTTCACCATAATCGACATGCCCTCCCCTTATAACATCATCTTGGGAAAGCCATGGTTGCACGCAATGGGGGCAGTTCCCTCAACATTGCATCAACTATTGCGGTTCCCAACAAAGCATGGGATTGAAAAGGTCAGAGGAGATCAACTGCAGGCAAAAATTACTCCATGGCAGCAATGAAATCGACCTGCAGCATTCGAGAGCCAAAGAAAGCAGAGATCGAAGGCGATGACGTAGAGGTCCTAGAGGATGTCGGCAAGGAGTCAGCCGAAAAAAGTGAAGAAGCACTGAAGAAAATCCTCGTCCAAGAGGGGGATGAAGAACGCTTCTTTCTTCTCAGCTCGGGCTTAGCCGAAGAAGAAGAAAAAGAGTTAAAAGCTTTTTTGAGAGCAAATATTAAGGTGTTTGCTTGGACGCCTTACGAAATGCTTGGCATTGACCCTGAGGTCACTTGCCATAAACTGAATGTTGATAGGTCTACAAAACCAGTAATCCAACGAGCAAGAAGACCGACGTTGATACACGTCGAAGCAGTGAAGGAGGAAGTAGACAGACTTCTCGAAGCCAGGGCCATTCGAGAGGTAGATTACCCGACATGGCTATCAAACACAGTAGTAGTGAAGAAGAAGAAGAATGGTAAATGGAGGGTCTGCGTGGACTTTACCAGCTTGAACAAGGCCTGTCCCAAAGACAGTTTTCCTCTACTCAAGATTGACCAGCTGTTAAACGCCACTTCGGGGCATGGAAGAATGAGCTTCCTGGATGCCTACAGGGGATACCATCAGATAGCTATGTATCCCCCAGATGAGGAGAAAACTGCATTTATCACCCCAAAAGGTCTGTACTGCTACAGAGTGATGTTTTTGGATTGAAAAACGCAGGAGCAACTTACCAAAGACTGGTAACCAAGATGTTCAAACACCTGATTGGCAGAACGGTGAAAGTTTACATTGATGACATGGTCATGAAGACCAAGGAACCTAAAGGTCATCTGGCCGACCTAAAAGCAGTCTTTGACATCCTTAAAACATATCGGCTCCAACTCAATGTAGCGAAGTGTACATTTGGAGTAGGATCTAGTAAGTTTTTAGGATACCTGGTGACTAGAAGGGGCATTGAGGCCAGCCTAGATCAGATTAAGGCCATCCTGGAATTGAAGAGCCCGACGTCGGCAAAACAGGTACAAATGTTGACTGGAAGGGCTGCAGCCCTAAATAGGTTCATAAGCAGAAGCTCAGACAAGTGCAAACCTTTCTTCAACTTAGTGAAGAAAGCCACAGATTTTTTATGGACAGAAGAATGCAAGACCGCCTTGGCCGACCTGAAGAAGTATTTGACCATAGCTTCAGTTCTTTCAAATAGGAATGGCAACGGGGCGGGGCGGGGCGGGGCCGGGGATCACCCTCCCCGTCCCCGATCCCCGATGGTCGAATTTCCCCCGGCCCCGGCCCCGATCCCCGACGGGGAATCTATCACTGCCCCCACCCCCGTCCCCAACGGGGATCGGGTTTCCCCGACCCCGAGCAATCCCAGGCTATAAAAAAAAAAAAAAAATCAGAAAATACAACAACAACATCATCATCCAAGACAGATCTGAAAAAGATCTGGAAAAAATTTTTTTTGTAAAAATCCGAGACAGATCAGATCTGAAACAGATCTAAAAAATATATATATACGAAACAAATCTGAAAAAAAAATAAATTCAGAAAATACAACAACATCATCATCCAAGACAGATGAGATTTGAAACAGATCTAAAAAAAAAAAATGTGAAACAAATCTGAGATAGATCTGAAACAAATCTGAAAAAAAAAGAAAAAAAAAAAGATCTGATCTGATTTGTGAGCGGCGGTGGTGGTCGGCGACGTCGAGAAGGGAGGGAGTGGATAAGAGACGTTGTGTGGTGGCTGTGGATCTGAGAGAGAGAGAGAGAGAGAGAGAGAGAGAGAGAGAAGTCAGTGAGCTAGAGGGAGATGAGAGACGGAGACGGTGTAGAGAAGAAAGAGATGAGATATGAGGTGAAAGTGAGTGGTCAGTGGTTTGTTAAGTACTTATTAAAAAAACAAAAAAAAGGTAAAGTCAGTGGTTTGTAAAGTGAGTGGTCAGTGGTTTGTAAAGTCAGTGATTTATATATATATATATATATATATATGTGTGTGTGTGTATATAAGGGTAAAATTGTAATTTAATATCGGGGATAAATCGGGCTGGGGGTCGGGGACGGGGTCGGGGACGGGGCCGGGCCGGGTACGGGGCTGGGACACTGATCCCCGTCCCCGGCCCGAATCTGTTCGGGGATTGATTTTTAAATACCATCCCCGTCCCGTCGGGAGTATTTTTCGGGAAAAAACCACTCGATTCGGGGTCGGGGGGTTGGGTCCCCATCGGGCCGGTTTCAAATTGCCATCCCTACTTTCAAATCCAGGACCTGGGGAGGAGTCATTTTTGTACTTAGCAGTCTCAGAACACGCAGTAAGCGCAGTGGTAATCCGAGAAGAAAAAGAGGAGCAAAGGGCTGTTTACTATGTAAGCAAAACAATGGCCGATGCAGAAACAATGTATCTATCCTTAGAAAAATTGGCACTAGCTTTAGTAATGGCTTCAAAGAAATTGAATCATTACTTCCAGGCCCATAAAATTGTGGTGCTAACAGAACACCCCTTGAAGTCTTTGTTACAACAAGGAGACTTGACAGGAAGAATAGCCAGATGGGCAGTGGCCTTGGGACAGTATGACTTGGAGTATAGACCCAGAACAGCAATTAAAGGCCAAGTTTTAGCTAACTTCGTGGCCGAGTTCACACCAGAATCCATCGTACATCGGGCTCCGTTGTGTCGGGATGAACGATGTCCAAGCAAGCAGGGAGAATCCCGGCCGAATGCAATAGAACAAAGGAAAAAGGAAAAAGGAAAAACTTAGACCCTGCAGCATTTACATCGGCGACTCCTTTCAACTATTTGTCGATGGGAGCTCAAATCGGCAAGGAGCAAGGACAGGAGTAGTACTGGTATCTCTAGATGGAGAGGTATTGGAACAGTCCATTCGATTGGGGTTCAAGGCCTCAAACAATGAAGCAGAGTATGAAACATTGATTGCAGGACTAAAGCTGGCGGTTGCAGTAGAAGCAGATGGAGTGATAGTCTTCTGTGACTCCTAGCTCATAGTCAACCAGACAACGGGCGAGTTTGCAACCTGAGATGAAAGGATAAAGGAAGTCAACAGGTTAGTAGCTTTGTTTCAGAATTGCCGACTACATCAGGTTAGCCGAGATGATAACAGTCACGCCGATGCACTAGCCAATCTGGCCAGTGCAATACAACCTGGAAAAATAAGGACAATAATGGTCGAATACTTGTCGGGCCCAAGCATCGAACCACTGACCACAGAACATGAAGCAATGTGTGTAGACATGGGACCAAGCTGGATGGATGCAATTGTTGCATTCCTGAAAGAAGGAAAGCTGCCAGATGACCACAAGGAAGCACACAAGATCAGATTGAAATCGGCAAGATTCAGTCCAACAACAGAAGGACATCTCTACAGAAGATCTTTCACTGGACCCCTTTTAAGGTGTGTACACCCATCACAAGTTAAAGATTTCTTATATGAAATACATGAAGGAATCTGTGGAAGCTACACCAGGGGCAGATCACTAGCCCATAGGGCCATTACCCAGGGGTATTGGTGGCCTTACATGTAGAAAGATACAGAGGCTTATGTCAAGAAATGTGAAAAATGCCAAAGGTTTGCACTATTGATACACCAACCACCTGCAGACCTAAACCCAGTATCCAGTCCTTGGCCGTTTGCCCAATGGGGCATGGAGTCAGTTGTGGGCATGATAGAGTCGTCTTCCCCGGCCAACCTCAGATGGACGTCGGCCGGGATGTCAAACTCCTGCCTAAAGTGCTCTAATTTACTCGGGGTGTCTACCCTATGTTTCCATATACCCATAATGTCGGCTTAACGAAAAGAAGATGGATTTCAAAAGAAAGCGTTTTAAAAGGGTTATTGGGACCTTGGCAAAAACCTAAAGTATGTGCTAGGTAAGGATTTGTGGAAATAGTTTCAGTTTTTCCTAATAATCAAGGGTTCTACAAGCAAATCCTAAACCTAGATCTATGGAAACGAAGATTGAATGCACGGATTTGGAAAACAGAAAAACAGGGATACGTTTCTGAATCAAGAATGATGATGAAGCCATCAGGAAATCAAGACAAAAAGTTTGCACAGGTGTATCAGGCCAAAAACAGTGACAGAAATCAACAGGAGTGTGAACAGTGTATATTCAAAAAGATGATTTGGGTAAAAACAGAATCATGAAACAAACATGTTCAAATATGTAGTGGAATACAAGATGCGAGATGAAATATCAAAAATATGAACAAGATTGCAAAGACAGCAGGTAAAACAGTAAAGTTCAGTAAGGTAACAAGAAACTAAAATCAGGAGGAATAGTGGCTTACCAGAAAGAGGGAAGCCGAAATGGGGATTACCGAAGTTTGACGACGGTTGCGAAGGCAGAAGATCGGTGAAAATCACGCCGAAAGGGGCAAACGGAGCAAAATGCAGAGCTATAGAAGCTTGAACAATGGCGTATTCAAAAGCTAGAGAGAGTTGAGAGCTTGAAGATACGAAAGTGAGGAGACCAATAGAGAAGAAAAAGTTTTGTTAAAACTTGAAACGACGGCAAAACAGAACTAATGCGCTTAAAACAACGTGAGCGTCAGACGGCGCAGGCATGCGCGAGATGATTTAGAAGCGCGTACCAAGTACGATCTAGTGAGGAAAAGACACGTGGCTGAAACGGTCGAATTATGGTGCATGACAGCTCAACGCGTGAAGAAGCTCTTGGAATTTTTGATCTTTAAGAAGACATGTCGGCCTATAGTGATGAGCTCGGCATAAGCCGATGTACTGGCAGGAAGTACCGATATAGGTTCCATCACCTTAGAATGCCGAGGTAATAGAACCTAGGGGGCAGTTGTGAGGATATATTTTCTGAGTCCCAACACGTAGCCAAGGTGACGCCGACATGTCAACCGAAGTGCCACGTATCCAAGTTATGACGTCGAGGTGATCTCGGCTAGGCCGAGGTTATCTCCGAAGATATCGGAATTCGGGATAAGCGGATAAGGGATAAGAGTCCTAGAATGAGGAATGACTTTAGCATGGATAAGGATAAAGCTCTTAGGGAGTTTATCTTTATCTATTGGAGAGTCCAGGATGAGCACTAAGTAAGAGTCCATTGAAGCTGGGCTTCTAGTGGGACAAGGATTGAGTTAACTATAAAAGAAAGGCACCCCCGATGGGTCTAAGGTACGCAATTTATATTTTGAACAGTGAGTTTAGCACTATTGATTATCTTTGAGAGATATACTGACTTGATCGTCAGAGTGCCCCCGGGTGGACGAACCACAGCCGGAATCTTCTCTTTCTGTTGCAGGTCAGCCAAGTGTCATCTATTCTCCCAATGCTCTCCAGCTGAATACTGAGTTGGGCAGTATGATCGGAAAATCACCCACACACTTTATATTTGAAAATGCTAGATATGAGGAATGGGGATTGTGGTGGTAGGAGGCTGGGAGGGGGTCAGAATGGAGAAAAGGAGACAAATAGTATATTATCATATAAAATTATATTAGTATTATATGAGACCTTGGGATAAATTATATATATATATATATATATTTGTTTTTGTTAAAGATTATATATTTTGTCATTAATTTGGAGTCATTGTGGTAACAACAAATAAAAAAAGATAATAGAGTATAGTTTTTAACATTGGAAAAATATAATTGAATTAAAATTAAATATTTTATGAATTATTTCGTCTTGTAAATATTATTTTTATGAAATTTAATTTGTGGAAAAACATAATAATCTTGCTAAGCACTTTGTACTTTTAATTAAGGACGTAAATTTAGGATATGAGACATTAATACGGTTCAAATTGGACACGAATTAAAAATAACATCACACAAGTTGGTACAAAACAAAAAAAAAAAACAAAAAAAAAAAGAGTTAAAGTATTGATATACTTCATACAAATACAAATGTATTGGCAATTTGGCTAAAAGCCGTTTTTTTAGTTTTTTGATTTTTTTGAGTCACATTATCTTTCTATTTTTTTACATATTTTTTTTAAAAAAAAGCGAAAAAAAAAAACTAAAAAATCAAATTTTAATTTACTTCCCAAGACAAGTCAAAAATAATATGGCACCAATAAGATGATGCAAATGGCCAACCTAATCATTTTGGTTAGAGTAATGCTACTCACATTTAAGACTTACAAATATATCTATAATGATATGGTAAGAAAGTAGAGCTCTACATGATGAAATATATGACAACTCAAAAATTGACGGCCATTATTTCACATAATTATAAGTGAAATTGTGAAAGTTGTATTAAGGGTTTAAACATTAGTAGCATGTTTGGTTTGTTTCTCAAAACATATTTTTAGAGAAAAAATTTCAAAAACATGTTTAGTTGAAAATTTAAGGAAAAAAAAATTTCAAAATCACTTTTCTCTCTACTACACATCAATCAACCACTTTCTTTCTCTCATCTCTTTTTCTCAATCACTTTTTCTCTTATACTTATTTATTTGACTACAAAAAAATATCAAATCATTCCAAACTTTAAAATTCCAAAACTATTTTCAACATATCTGTTGGCTAAAATGTTGGCTTATTTTTCCTACGAAGGAAAATATCATAAATGCGAGCGTGCCAGCAAGGATTGAAAAATCCTTACAGATTAAATTCAAGCCAATTATCAAGCGATTGTGTTGACGGTTCTTTTGCCTCAACGAAGAGGACTTCAAGATTGCCAAGTGTAAAGAAAAGAAAAAGTAAAAGAAGAAAGAGGGACGGAGAAAGACGATTGAGTGAACAATCAAAGTAATAATTACTTACCTCTACTCCTATGCTTCGAAAAGAAAGTGCATAAAATGCTTCGAAATGGAAATGCTGAAAATAAATGCTTCGAAATATAAATCTATGTTAAACTACTCCTAAGATAAGAAATATTGAAATCAAGTGTCTTTGATTATGAATTCTGGATCCTTTACAATGCAGCCATTAATGGCTATTTATAGAAGAAAAAATACAGCAATAACTACTTAGTAACTACCCATTTCTTCCATCTTCATTCTTGTCTTGCCATGTGTTATTCCACTCATCCACTTTGCCCTCCCACTCATCCACTTTGTCCTTCATATTCTCCATTATCTCTATAACTTCTTTTAACTTCCAAATGAATAAGAGGATGCCACGTGTCCTGCAATTATATAAATAATAAATAATAATAAAAATTGCAGATTTATGGTGTTAACATTACCCCCCGCGGCCCTTAAAAATGATGTTTATTTGAATTTTTGAAGGGCCGAACCAAGCACATGACTAACCTAAGCAGCAAAGTGCTTCGAATGATGTAACAACACCAATAAAGTGCTTCGAATGATGTAACAACACCAATAAAGTGCTTCGAATGAGTATGAAATTATGACAAGATGACTCGAATTATTACTAGTAACAAGCTTCGAAAGTGATACAAAGAACCAAAATCATTCTTCGAAGGTCGATGGAACCGACCAAAGACGAATTACATCCTCAAAAATACTCGACAAAGCTTCGAAGGTTCATAACCTCCATTATTATTTCTTCGAAGCTGTTGTTGATACAAGATAGAGTGCTTCGAAGCTTACAAAATTATGGCAAAACGGCTTTCGAAGCAACTTATGGCAAAACGGCTTTCGAAGCTGTTTTTGGCCAACATTGTGGTTATTCAAAACTTATATGTTCTGGTTCACACAGAATTAATGAAAATATTAATTTTGTGCTTTGAACCAATTATTAATTCTTCGAAGACACCAAAACTGTTGTTCTTCGAGCCAACTTATGATGCCAAAAACAGGCATTATTCGACAACTAATTAATTGTCATTTTACATATATTTGAAGAGATGTACACATTTCGAAAGTTTTCAAAGTTTTATACAGTTTCGAAGGTGAAGTAATCAACCTTCGAAACAACTCTTGATGTTTCGAATGTATCTTCAAAGCTTTATACAGCTTCGAATGTGAAGTAATCAACCTTCGAAACAACTCTTGATGCTTCGAATGTATCTTCGATGCTTTGATTGTGTACATACAAACAACTGGCCATCAATTTGAAAAGATAAGCCATTCTCAACCATTTACTTAAATGCAAAGGCTTTTTCTAGCCAAGTTCATGCATTTTAAATGGTCATCCCTTGTTCTTAGTACTTCGAACTCATAAGAACAATTTGTTAATTTTATTAACCACATCATCATAATTATATTTTGATGTGAACCACAAATCCAAAAAGGATTTTGAACACCAAAAGTCATGGTATAGTGTGACCATGAAAATTTATACTTTTTGACATTTTGAAAAATGTCAAAAATTTTGAATTCATGAACAGTGGCTTGTTCATTGTTCTTGACCATGTTTGTTTTAAAAACATGACTTTTGCCGAATAGGTTTTCATAATTATTTGGCAAAATGGGTTGTTTTTCCATGTTAGCCATTAATGGCTTATGAAAATCACTCATAGATATATTATTTTCATGACTTGACTCTCTAAAATTTGGTTTTTGGACCCCCCGAGTCATACATGGAACATCATTCTTAGCCAAATTTGGTTCAAGAACATGCTCTTTCGTTGTGTTAATTTCATAATTTGGCTCTTTAAAAACGGATTCTTGAACCCCCCGAGCCATTGATGAAATCAACTCTTTGCTTTTGCTATTTTTAACCATGGAAAAATTCTGAAAAAATTCACCAATTCCGGCCATTAAGGCCTCAGTTAAAGACTTGGTAGTGAGAGTTGATAACTCATCATTCCATTGGCGAATTTCCATATCAAGTTGATGAATTTCTCCAATTAAATGGTGTCTTTGTTCTTCCACCAAATAATATTGTAAGGGATGAAAATTTATTTCATCAAGAAAATGAATCTCTTCTTGAAGATCCAAAATTTCTTGTTTACGCCAATAAATTTCATCTAGACTATTTGAAATGGACAAATCCAATTCATTTTCCATTTATTACACTTGACGTCCCACTGGGCGTGCCAAAAAATGTTGGCTAAAATGTTGGCTTATTTTTCCTACGAAGGAAAATATCATAAATGCGAGCGTGCCAGCAAGGATTGAAAAATCCTTACAGATTAAATTCAAGCCAATTATCAAGCGATTGTGTTGACGGTTCTTTTGCCTCAACGAAGAGGACTTCAAGATTGCCAAGTGTAAAGAAAAGAAAAAGTAAAAGAAGAAAGAGGGACGGAGAAAGACGATTGAGTGAACAATCAAAGTAATAATTACTTACCTCTACTCCTATGCTTCGAAAAGAAAGTGCATAAAATGCTTCGAAATGGAAATGCTGAAAATAAATGCTTCGAAATATAAATCTATGTTAAACTACTCCTAAGATAAGAAATATTGAAATCAAGTGTCTTTGATTATGAATTCTGGATCCTTTACAATGCAGCCATTAATGGCTATTTATAGAAGAAAAAATACAGCAATAACTACTTAGTAACTACCCATTTCTTCCATCTTCATTCTTGTCTTGCCATGTGTTATTCCACTCATCCACTTTGCCCTCCCACTCATCCACTTTGTCCTTCATATTCTCCATTATCTCTATAACTTCTTTTAACTTCCAAATGAATAAGAGGATGCCACGTGTCCTGCAATTATATAAATAATAAATAATAATAAAAATTGCAGATTTATGGTGTTAACAATATCTAACCAAACAAAATTTAAAATTTTCTAAACTCTCTTCAAAAAATTATTTTTGAAATAATATCTCAAAATATAAACTAAACAAGGCCTAAGATTTTGGTTATTTGAAAAACATATAAATGAAAAAAAAAATGATAATCATTTACTTTTCGATTAAAATTTTTATTTGATATCAACCACGTCAAAGAATAAACTCATATTTGTAAATATATATTTTTTAATTGTTTCAATTTAAATTCTTAATTTTTAAAATGATATAAATTCTAACTATTCATTAGTTATAATTAACGAAACGGGACCAATTAGGCAATTTAATTATTTTTTGACAGTAGTGTTAGACAGCGGCAGTGCGCTAGAAATAGAGAGAAGTAATAGTCGACGTGAAAAATGAATAAAGGGACGACAGTATCTATCTATCTATCTATACAATATATATAAACAAATGTAGTGAAGTATGAGAATTCTCCAAACTCTTAATATTAAATTCTTATGAATTCTCTCTCTTATGTGTCACTTTTCAATTCTCTCCTCCCACTTTTCTTAATTTTTAATCATTTGTTAATTATCTAAATCTCAAAAGCCAAAAGGATTATATATATTTAAATAAAATGATAAATATTTAAATATGAGCAACAAAAAGGTAGAGATAAAAATATAAAATAGACAAAATAAGATAACTATTCAAATTTCAACTATAAAATAATATAAAGAGTCAAATAAAAGATAAAATAAATAAATAAATAAAAAATATTATGAGTCAATTAATTATAAAAATAAAAAGTTAACTATTTATATATGAACAATTAAAAAAAATTTAAATAAAAAAATATTTCGAATCAAATGATTTTTAAAATAAAAAGGTAATTATGTATATATGAATAAAAAATAAATATAGATGAAAAAATATACAAAAATAAAAATATAACTATTTAATGAAAATTCAAATAAAAGATAACAAAATATTTAAATAAAAAAAAAGAATAAGATTGGGATATAAATATCCCAAAAAGATAATAATTTTTTTAACGATCTATATTTATCTTTTGTTAGTTTGTTATAGAATTTCTATATATTTCAACTTAATCTTTTTAATCTTTTAAAATCATCAATTACTTATCCACACAAATTTTAAACATGATAGAATTCTATATATATCTTTTGTTTAAACATAATCTAAAATAAATAAAATAAAAAGATAACTATTCAAATTTCAACTACAAAATAATATAAAGAGTCAAATAAAATATATAAATAAATAAATAAATAAATAATATTACGAGTCAATTAATTATAAAAATAAAAAAGTTAGCTATTTATATATGAACAATTAAAAAAAAATTTAAATAAAAAAATATTATGAGTCAAATGATTTTTAAAATAAAAAGGTAATTATGTATATATGAATAACAAATAAATATAGATGAAAAAATATACAAAAATAAAAATATAACTATTTAATGAAAATTCAAATAAAAGATAACAAAATATTTAAATAAAAAAAGAATAAGATTGGGATATAAATATTCCAAAAAGATGATAATTTTTTTAACGATCTATATTTATCTTTTGTTAGTTTGTTATAGAATTTCTATATATTTCAACTTAATCTTTTTAAAATTTATCTTTAAGTGGAACTTAATATTTTATCTTTTAAAATCATCAATTACTTATCCATACAAATTTTAAACATGATAGAATTCTATATATATCTTTTGTTTAAACATAATCTTTTTAATATAAAAACAAGTTCTTGCAAAAGAAACCATGAACAGAAAATTGGGGGAAAACAATCAACATTGAGTCATTTCTGATCCCTTTTCGGTGCCTAAAAATCTTAAATATTTGCTTTACATTTGAAATGTGTACTTGTATGAGTTTTTGCATTTGTAAGAAAGTGAGTTCATATAAATAAACATTATTATTTTTAAATTTTTTTTTGTTACAATCTGTATTTTTCCTTATTTCTTTCTTTTTGTTAATAATTTGTCATTTAATTGAGATTTTATTCTTTTTTTATATTTATAAAAGCACTGCTATTATCAATTTGTGACTCTCTCACTTATTGATTATTTGTGTTTAATTTTTTTTTTTTTTTGTGTAGATGTTAGATTGAAAATGAAGAATCAAAATTTATTGGATATGGGTTATACTTTAAATGTATTCATCAGTTGATTTTTTATTGTTGATTATCCTATTGAAATAATTCATGATTAAATTTATTTTTAGTAACTCATTTCCTTTGAGAACTAAACCACAAATTTCTTCTTTGTTTAAAATTTTTATTTATTTATTTAAATTCAGAGTTTGAGCAAATGGAAGATATCTCATATTTAAAATGTTAATTTTTTTTTGAATAATTTAAATATTTATATTCTTTATGTTTGCCAATTAAGAACATTTGTTTTAAATTTTTTTTATAATCATTCCAAACCTATTTGTGTTTAATAAATCAATATAACGAAAAAACAAATAGCATGTAAAAAATTTTAACCACCCACTAACTAAATATAATGGGAATTAAAATTAATTTTATTTTAATTTATTATATTATATGAGATGATTACTGTAATATCTACTATTGATTAAGCAAAATTAGTGTTACTTTTATTTAATATATTAGTCATTTTGATTAATTATAATATGCCTTTGTTACTCTACTTTTGATTTTCTGAAATAATTCTTAAATAAATTAGCTATTATATATGTGATGATTTACTAATGTATGATACTTTTTAAAAAATTTTAATAATGTGAAATATTAAATATTTTTAATGATGTGAAATAAGATTTATATACACAAACCAAATAAAAATATTAAGAAATATAAACAAATAATAAATTTTTTTGTAATAATTATTGACTTTTTAAAATCTTGTGCATCGCACGAGTGACACTAGTATTAGAGAAAAAAATGAGTGATGATGGACGATGGAAGGGGTGTGAGATGGCTGTCAATAAGCCAAAAAAAAAAAAAATTAAATTGTCTAAATTACTCATTATTTATTAATGTTACTAATTAACAGATTCAAACAAAGCTTAAAATTGATATTATTTTAAAATTTCAAAGTTAAATTGAATCAATTAAAACGTTATGATTTTCTGTTACCAAAGTTAAAAAATTGATATTTTTGAATAATATTTTTTAATATAATTTTGAGTAAATTATACGTTACCCCCTTTATATTTGGTCACTTTCTTATTTTGGTCCTTAATTTTTTTTCCTTCTTATTTTGACTCTTCATGTTTCTAATTTTTTCAACTTTACTCCTAAAGTTATTTTTTACAAAAATTAAATAGAAAATGCCACAATAATTATTATATAACATAAAAATATAGGGTAAATTACAAACATACCATCTGAGGTTTACTTAAATTATAAATTACCTCTGTGATTCTAGAAATTACATTATGCCCCCTGAGATTTCTAATTTCATAACAAATAGGTCATTTTGTTAATAAATCTTTAAGTTAATTAACAGTTTTTAATAATGTTAAAATTTTATTTCAATTAATAATTTTGATAATTTTATTATTATATAGGTGAATAATTAGAAATTTCACATTTTTAATTAATTTTGTCAAATAAAAAATTCTGACAGGAAGGTATTTGTAATTTTCTAAACTACATGGAGCATTTCGTATTTTAAGTAAACCTCAAGAAATGTATTTGTAATTTATCCAAAAATATATTATATTAGAGTTTAAGTTTATATCAAATGTGCGAGTTATATATAATAAAATATTTTTATATTACGTGATTGTCAATTGTTATTGTCTATATAATTTTTTTATAGAAATCAATTTTTTTTAAAAAAAAATTAAAATAAAAAAAATAAACTTTAAGAATTAAAATAAAAAAGTGACAAAAGGATGCAATTTACATAAATTTTTGAAAAATACTAGGACGCTATGGTCCCACACTATATAAGATATTTAATAAAATATTTGGGTCCGATCTTACCATTACTTTAAATTTTTACAAGTAATATTAAGGGCTGGTTTGGGGTGTCTTAAAAAGGTGTACTTTTTGTCTTTTTGAATTAAAAAAGTTGAGAAAAAAATATGGAGGTTTGGGTTAACTTTTTAGATTTTTATGAAAAAATGTGTATTAAAAAATTGTATAAAAAAAATGTGTAAGAGATGATTAGAGAGTGGTGGGCCCAGCCGTACACAATGCAGCCGTGTATTGGGGTTGAAAATTATTGGCTAATTTTTGTACAAAGCATTGGACGGTTTTGTTTGGCCCGTGGGGGTCATCACGGGTCCCATTTTAATAATCTGAACCGTTCAATGTGTGTAACTCATCGAACACTATGTACCTACAAAAAATCATGTTAATCGGATATCGATAGCTATCTGATTAGATTTATTTATTTTTCAATCATTAATTATAACACCATCCATTTGTTATACATAACTGATTTGATCATATAGTTATCGATATCCGATTAATGTGATTTTTGGCAGACATATATTACTCGACGATTTCTACATATTGAACGGTTCAGATTATCAAAACGGGACCCGTGATTGCCCCATGAGACGAACAACGGTGTGTATAAAAATCACACCCAATCATTTCTTTTGTTCTGCACTGCCGCACACAGCCGCTGGCTATTTGTCAATTTCGTGTGTACCTGTTTTGAAAGAAATTAATTTTTTAATTTTTTTTGGATGAATAGTTATATCTTTTTGGATTTTGAAGTAACTTTTTGACTTTTTGACTAATTCAAGTTACCTCAATCCTAAATATTTTAAAAATTTTACAAAATATCTTATATAAGTGGGGGAGGCACGCCATGTGAGATGCACGCCATGTGAATCTTGTATATATGATAAAAATTTTAATACAACATTTGATGTATGGTATTTTTGAAATTTTAATAGTTGTAAAGCGATAAATTTGAGAATCACTAAACCCAAATATCATCTCTCACTCGCACTCAGCCAACAAAGCAACCGACCAATCATTCGATCCCACGAAGCCCCCCCCTCTCTCTCTCCATCCCTCGGTGGTCTTGGATCTTAAAATCCCCAATTCATAGGGTTTGACATCTCTTTGATTGTCGTTTGACATTTCTCCGATCGATCTTCGAAATTAATTTGAGGAATGGCGGGGCAGAACCAGACGCCGAATATCGATCCATTCGATGCCTACTTTCGGAGAGCAGATTTGGATCGCGACGGTCGGATCAGTGGAGCTGAGGCTGTTGCCTTCTTGCAGGGCTCCAATTTGCCCCAACAAGTCCTCGCTAAGGTACCTACTACTACTTCAACTACTACTACTGCTACTACTAGTTTTCGATCTAACTAGGTTTTCTAATGTGGAGAACTAGCAAGATTTGTAGTGGTGATCTTGATTGTGATATGACAAAGTTGTACAAGTTTAAGATAAATGATTTGACTTGAGAAAGATTTGTTTTGGTTAGTGGGTATGGATCTTGTGATAATATAAAAACACTGGATGTAAGATTTTAGAATCCCATTTAGATATTTCATTTGAATTTGCTAAAATTATTAATGCTACCCACTTGAATCTTAGAGAACAAAATTTGTTGCTATATCTGTTACTTCTTGTTTGGCATGACTTTTGGGGGATGTACTACTACTGAGAGAGAATGGGTTAAGTTGAAAATACAAGGACAATTCTAGTTGGAGTAGGGATGTCTTTCATCTTTCAATTAGTTGGGGATGCGTCTCCAAGGATGTGGTGAGATTTTGGCTGCATTGGCTTGAAGAAGAGTGTAATTTTGTTATAATTCATACTCATTTCTTGGTTCTTTATAATCACCTTGACTGAGAGTTATGGTCCTCATGAATGCATCTTTTGCCGTAACTAGTGCTAGCTTGATAGCTCGGGTGGGGTTTACATGGAGGCATAAGCCAAACTAACAAATTGCTGCCGTGGTCTGGCCATACCTGAGATGTCTGCTGAATACATGTGGGATGACCCCACTGGATACTTTTGATATCTGTACTCTGAAGGCTGTTATTCAATAGCAGTCTCTGATTTCCATATTAATCAGTGCAGAAGTTCCCTAGCCTATACATTTGCTGTAGGACAAACACTTATCCGTCAACTATGTAGCACGGACACGGACACGGGACACGATACGGACACGACACGGACACGTGAAAAAGCAATTTTTCAAAAAATAGGAGACACGATACGCTGATGGCACGTTTAATATATATAATTTTATTTATTTATTATATGTCTAAAAAAAAAATAAAATCATTAATTCTTATACAATCAAAATAATAATAAAATTAATAAATAATTTTTTTTTAAAAAATTAATAAAAAATGAGTTTTTTTAAATAAAAATAATTTATTTTATGAATTTTAAGTTTAACATAAAAATAAGGATAAAGAAAAAAGAAAAAAGAAAAAAAAAAGAGAGGGGGAGAGAGAAACGTTGAATCAAAAGAGATGAAAAAAATATAAAAGAGAAAAGATAGAGGAGAGAGAAAGTGAAGTCAAAAAGGCAGAGGGAAAGAGAGTCAGAAAAGGGAGACGAAAGGGAGGAGGAGAGGAAGAAAATGAAGAGGAGAAGAAGAACAGAGATGATGGAGACAGAGAAGACGAAGAGAAGAAAGAGAAGAAGAAGAATACCTCAGCTTCAGCTTCAGCTTCTTGGATCTGAACAGGTTAACTTCTCCTCTTCCTCGATCTCTTTCTCTCTTTCTCTGTCTTCTCTCCTCTCTCGATCTCTCTCTCTTTCTCTGTCTCCCTCGATCCCTTTATCTCTTTCTCTGTCGATCAAGGAAAACAGTTAGGGCTTCTTCGATCCACCTCACGAGTGTCCGAAAAGTGTCCCGCCGTGTCCATGGTGTGTCCGACTGGAAGATTTCAAAAAAAAAAGGAGACACGTTAGAGAGAGTGTCGGACACGTGTCTACCGCGTGTCCGACGCGTGTTCGTGTCTGACACGTGTCCGACACTCGTACGCAGAGCCTGGGAATGTGTCGGTGCTTCATAGTCCGTCAGGAAGTACTTTTACATTGTAACACTAGGTGCAGATAGGTTTGGAATCTGGAGATTCTATTTTAGGCTACATTGACTTTGAATGAGGATAGAATTGTAGTGGAATTGAGTATATTATATGTCAGAGGCCTTGATATCTGGTTATACGGACGAAGGCAGCAAGTCATTTGGTGGGGGCCAGCCGATATTTACATGGAAGAATACTACAATATATATATATATAAGTCCGGGGGCCGGCGACTTTTCATGTCTTCCCTCTCATCTAGGTGATTATTGTATGAATATTACTTTTGCCAAAACCATAAGATGACCATGAATCAAGTTAGCCTAATTAAAAGTTAAATGCTTACTTGTTTTATCTTATATGAACGACGGTTAGCTTACAATATATAACAAATCAATTGAATGGTCTTCTATTTGTCCATCATAATGATAAAAGCCATCAATCAAAAGGATAATGCTAAGCAAATATAATTTTGTAATAAAATCTCATACAAAATGATGTCCTTTTGCGGTCCTTATATTTCAAACTAAGATACCTACTGACGTTGTGACTCATAATTTAAAAAATGTTGTCAATTATAGGTGACTTTTCTATATAAAATATTAGTTTATAAATCATTTTCCCTCTATTATTATTCTGGTTGATTAAAATCTTTAGGAGGGTCATGTTCTCCTATGGCCCTCCCCTCCCTTTCTCCATGTCTGGGGAGAAGTATCTGCTGAAGAATATTGGATCTATTTCAGAATGTATGTGATTGCCTCAAGAATGAAGTCAACTAGAGTATTAATTTTTATACTTGAAAGTGAGTTGGTCTTGTCTATTTGATGTTCACAATACTTTGGCCTTCTACCTCCACACGTATAAGAGGCTTATGGGATTGATTTGAGAGAGTGGAGCCAGAGATTCCTGATTACATCAGCGGTTGTTGTCCATTCTTTTAATGCTGCAGTATTAGATTATTTATTTTGTTGCATGTTGTGATTTGATTTAAACCTTAGAACTAGAAAGCTAGAGTGTGAGTTCTAACATGATTCTAAACTTGGTAGCTTCTTTATGTTAGGATACATGATGCAAATTTTGCTAAGCTTCTTGTGTTTTGAGGAATTTATTTTATTAATCTCTATATCTGTTGTTGTAGTTTTGATGGCACTGGTAAATAGCATATGGGAGCTATTTTAGAGACTTCTAGTGCTGCTTTCCTCCTGCATATTATACACACGATTATTTAAGTGAATGATGTAGATGATCATCTTGCCATGGAGAAAAATATTTTTCTCCCTTTTGTCACAAATGCTGTTGTTTTGTGAATTCCATTAGTTTCAATGGATCCACAATATGCACAATTATCATATTTAATGAATGTAGTCCCTTCTCACTGGCAAGTCATTCTTGTGGTTCTTTAAACAGATATGGATGTATGCTGATCAACATAAAACTGGTTTCCTCGGAAGAGCCGAGTTTTATAATCTTCTTAAACTTGTCACTGTTGCACAAAGTAAGCGAGAACTGACCCCAGATATTGTGAAGGCTGCATTATATGGTCCTGCTTCAGCTAAAATTCCTGCTCCCCAGATAAATTTTGCAGCCACACCTGCTGCATCAAGTCCTATGCCAGGTACACCTGTCCCACAGTTGAGTGGCACCACCCTAATGCCTTCCCAAAATATTGGTGTCAGAGGGCCACAGGTATCTGCAAATCCAAGCATGGGCCAACAGTTTTTTCCTCCTCAGCAAAATCACCTGGGAAAACCACCTCGACCCATGCCTCCTAGTACTGCATTTCACCCACAGCAGGGTGTTCCAAGTCAAGGAATGTCTGGTGTAGGTACTATGACAGCTCCTCCTTCAAGCACAAACATCTCCACTGGTTGGCTTGGTGGAAGGACAGGTGGCCCCCCTGCAGGAGTGGCTCAAATTCCTAACAGAGGGATTACTCCATCCATAACTCAGGATGGATTTGGGATGGCAGCACCAGGTATGACAGCCTCACAGCCTAGACCGCATGCAACCACTGGGTTGATGCCTCCTGCTGCACCAAAACCACATGACCCAACTTTGCCGTCCTCCGAGGTGGGAGCTGAGGATTCTAAAGCACTGGCTGTTTCTGAAAATGGGTTTGCATCTGACTCTGTTTTTGGAGATGTATTTTCTGTAACCTCGTCTCAACCAACACAAGATTCATCAGCACCTGAATCTTCTGCCAGCAACTTGCCTGTTTCATCAGCTATTGTTCCAACATCTACTGGATCTCAATCTACAGCTAGGCCAAGCCCACTTGGATCCTTACAAACTGCATTTTCTCAGCAATCTGTGGGCAGTCAGCCCCAGCAAGTGCAGCCAACTGTCAAAGGAATCCAACAAGCTTCTGTGCAGAGTTCGACAGCCTTCAGTTCTGCTAGTGCTGGTTTTCCAGTTGGAGCTGGAAATTCTGCTTCTGACCAATCCCAGATTCCATGGCCAAGGATGACTCAGTCTGATGTTCAGAAGTACACCAAAGTATTTGTGGAAGTAGACATAGATAGAGATGGAAAAGTAACTGGTGAACAGGCACGCAACCTGTTCTTAAGTTGGAGGCTGCCACGAGGTAGGACATGCTTCATTTTAAATCAATATTTGAATTTTATACACCTCTCTCTCTCTCTCACACACACATGTTGATCTAATGCTTCTGCTATATTAGTAGTGAAAATATAGTTTGAGGCAAATTAGCAAAGTGCAATAGATGTTTCATGTATGCATGGAGGCTACTGGCTGTTGGCACAATTGCTTGCAACCGATGATCACATTTTTAATTCTATACAGATTGTCTGAACTTAAATTACATTATTACATAAAATGCGATATTCTACTCTCTGCTTCAGATTTATGATTCTATAAAATGGTGATAAGGCCAACTATGTCTTTTTTATGAGAAACAACATATTTAAGAAGATATGTAGAAGCTAGAGGGGAATATTGAGATCAGTGAGTGGGGTTATAATAGAGATAGAACAAGAGATCAATGCATTCACTGGAAGCTAGAACTAGTGCATATTGAAGATAAATTCAGGTAGTTGTTTGGGATGGTTTGGCCTTGTCCAATGTAGACCAATTGACACACAATTTGTAAGAGTGGCTTAATCTATTTGAAGATGCTAAAGGACGTAAGGAAGTCCAAAAAGAATAGATGCTAAGGCTATCCGAAATGACATAATTGCCTCGGACCTTTAAGCAAGGATATGGCGAGTGGTGAAAATGAATCTTCATTGCCAACACAAATAATTGGATTTAAGGCATGTTGAGTTTAGTTGAACTCTATGTTCATGATTGGATGGAGATTGATGGGTGCGACATATAAGAGTATTATACAATTTAATTCTTGGAGCTTTATGCACTCATGATGACCATGCTAGCATGCCAAATGTAATTTTCTGCTAATGAATCATGGTAGCATTGTGCCCTCTATAAGTTGTTTGGCAGTGGTTGTTAGATATCACCATTCAGGTGTAATTGAACTGCTGAGTATTATGACGGACGCTCCATTTTAGTCATTGTGGTTGTATCTGAGAACATGCATTTTTCAGTCTGTATTTCAGAATTTGGGTTGTTTCTGTAGTGATTATAGCTTAAGCTAATAAAGGTCCAGTTGGAAAAAGCTTTGGCAATCAAAAGTCAAATGCTATGAAGATTAGTTTTGTGTCTTTGATAGAAGTCAGTATTCTGGTCAGAATGCAGTTTTAAGCCACAGGTCATTATATAGAAAAAATTTCATGAGATCTGAAAATAGGATTTTGGATATTGTTGAAGTCTAAACGTGGAACTAATGGGTTGTATAAGGATTTGTATGTCACTTTTGGTTCAATTGTTTGGCTTCATGTCAGTCACTTGGCAATTGGTATAGAATAAAGTGCCCCTTGATATCTGGACAACTTCATATTTTGTTTGTTCTTTTTGGTACGCGTAAGAATTTTATTACAAAATTTAATATTAGACTTGTGTGAATCCCCTTAAACTCATACCAGGGAGCAAGTGCACTTTGAATACATTTTTCGTATTTTTGTTTTTACTATTTTTTTCAAAGGCAGTAGCTAAATTTCTTGATAACGTTGTGTTTGTTGCTGGTATTCTTGGTGTGTCAGAGGTCTTGAAGCAGGTTTGGGACTTATCTGATCAAGATAATGATAGCATGCTTTCTTTGAGAGAATTCTGTATTGCGGTGTATTTGATGGAACGGTATAGGGAAGGCCGCCCTCTTCCTAGAACACTTCCAAGTGGTATTATGTTTAATGAGACACTATTGCCTGCCTCTGGCCAACCTGCTGCAGCTTATGGCAGTGCAACTTGGAGACCTACCCCTGGTACATATTTTTTTCATGACTCTTTCAGTTCCTGATATCGTGTACTTATTTGTTTATTTCTTCTATCATCTTTGTGAATAGGTTTGCAACAGGCTCAAGTGATGCCTGGTGCACAGCCAGCTACTCCTGCTGGTAGAGCAAGACCACCAAATCAAGCTTCTGTTCCTCTGCCAGATGAAGCCATGCAGCCTACTCTGCAGAAGTCCAAAGTTCCAGTTCTGGAGAAGCATCTTCTGAACCAGCTAAGTGAAGAGGAGCAGAATTCACTTAACTCAAAGTTCCAAGAGGCAACTGAGGCAAATAAAAAGGTGCCTTCTGTTTCTTTTGTTTACTAATTGTGCTTTTTTCATCATGCATTCAAGGCTTTGGCTTCGTACTTGGATTCCTTTTTGATAGAACGATAAATGTCATTGTATATCAAAATCAAGCAGCAAGTATTATGGTATTTATATGTTTATATAGATATGCATTCTCTGTTAGTGTGCTAGAACTTTTCTGCACTACTTGGAGAAATTAGTTGCTGGACGTCTCTCTTTCCTCATTGGTGTGTTACAGGAAAACAGCTCTGGATTAGCCGCACTTGCTCATCTGTTGTAATCTGGAATCCCAATTTTTGATAAGTTTAAGGTTGTTACAACAGTCACATGAGAATGTAAAAAGGTGGTTATTCCAGGATGGGTCTTGGAAAATAAGTGGCTTTCTATGTTTTCTGTCGTTTGCTGGAGTATGCCATCCTAGTTAACTATCAAAACACATTTTGGGATTACTAAGGTGGATTACTGATGAAGATGTGCATGTGACTTGATTTATTGACAACTGTTGCATTAGATTATGATTAGAATTATAGACTGATGAATCATGCTGAAGGTTATTTCCTAAATTTTTTATCTTTGTGCTTCTCTCATTAAATTTTAACTAACTTTGTTGGAGAAAATGAGATGTGTGATACTAGAATTTAGTTACTGATTCCGGAGTTTGCTGAATAACAATGGTCCTTGAATGCGAGTGTGTTTTGTGTGTGTGCGCACGCCAGGTCCCCTACCCTGCCATGGAGAAACCCCTCTCCCATCGCTGTCCCAAACCCACCATGGGGGGGATGTAATACCCAGTGGGGTTTAGAAATTCCTTCCCCGCTAAAGCTATAGGTTTGTGTTTTCTTCACTTTTTTAATATTTTCTTGGCAACCAAACAAAGTTAACTGCTGGGGCAAGAAAATGTATCTCCGTTACTTTGTCAACTGATCCCATTGAATATTTTGAATTTTTTATACATACAAACGTAGAGACCATCAGTATGGCAAGAGAAATATACATAATATATATAGGTTTATGTATCGAAAGAGTCATGGTTTAAATGAAAAGGACAAAATGATTGGTGGCAAACTTCAACAAAACCAATCCTTCGGTTGACTTGGTCAAATTTGAAAACATCGGTTCTCAAAATAGGGAAATAGAGGGACGATATCTTAAGAGGGGAGAAGAGGACAAACCTGAAGCTCCTCATTGTGGGTGACGAACTTAACCCTCTAGTTGATGACAATCACTAGCAAGCAACAATAAATGGTGATGATTTCCAGTAATGATAAAAAAACCTCAAGTGGAGAGAGACGATGTGGACTGGTGGAGGTGTTGAGGGTTAAACATTAATGAAGATGAAAATCACAGATTCCATTTATATATAAGGGGTATATTATATATAACTTCATGAAATAATGAGGGGGTACTTTGGAGGTTTTGCAGGCACACCGTGGTGGAGTGGCCTAAACCCGAACTCTCCCTGCCCCGATTATTTCATTCCCAAACCTGTCCCATCAGGGATGGGGTAGGTTCACGGAAAATCAGGGCAGATTGCCATCCATGGGTTCACTTTAGTGATCATTGCTTGAAATTTTGTGTTCTTTTGCTGTGACATTCTGCAAACTGCATCAATTTTACTTTTATGATTCACTTATTCTCAAGAAACTTTATTTTTCTGACACTTGGCCTACTTTTTTTTCCCTTCCGAATTGCAGGTGGAAGAATTGGAGAAGGAAATTTTAGATTCTAGGGAAAAAATTGGGTTCTACCGCTCCAAGATGCAAGAAATTGTGAGTATTTCCCCAATTTTTCTTTCTATTTCTTTGTCTTCAGTAATCTGTAGGTCTAAGCTTGTTGAGGAATACATGAATCAATTGATTTATCTGTGGGTAAATTTTGGGGGATTCTGATTATTTATGTCTCAGGCAAAGCCACGATGATGGAAGAATAAAGTAAGCAAGAGGGTAGGGTACTGGAATATCATGATTAAGATACAGATGTGGGCAACAAAGATAGCACATGCCGTTGATCCAATTTAAAAAAATAAAAATTGCATGGTTATAGTCAAATTTGATGAGTTTTCTTCATAAATCTGATACATTAAAGTCAACCCCAAAATACCAATTAAGATAACAAAGGTTAAACAAACCATATAACTCTCTCTCAAAAAGCTTTCCTGACCCTAGTGCCATTGGGACTATATACCCTTGTTATCCACCATTCACTAATGTCACAATTCCTAAACCTAACAGATACCGAGAATTCCCCTAGAACTACCATTTTTCCCTTTTGATTCAACACCATATTACCATTAATCACTATTGTCCAGAATTTTCCAGCAACTATTTTTTCTCGAATCCAGCAACTCAACGCCTTCTAGGTCAATCCATTTGTAGTTTTTTTTTTTCAACATCTAGAAGCTGTAGAAGCTTTCCTCTTCCTATTAGAACCCTAAACCTAGATACTTTTTGTAACCAAACCCATTATAAAAAATGTGTCTTCAGTTAATTTTGGAGCCTTGTTTTGAAAATAGTTTTCTAAAAGTTACAAAAACATGAAACAAAACACAAACCAAATGGGCTGTTAAAAATCATGTGTATGCGAGGGCTGGATTAGCTATATATGTCTTATCCAGCTCACCCCTTTATTGTATCTGATACAAGTCTAGACAAATATAACATACATAATTGTAAAAATTTATGTATTATTGATTGATTGATATTGTTATTACAATGATTCATGATTCCTATATATAGAAGAGGGTGAGTGTGTAGTAGGTAAGGAGTAGGTGAAGTGGAGGTGGTAGTGGTGTAGTGGGTTAGGTTTAGTGGAGTAGGTGAGGTGGTAGTGGTGTAGTGGGTTAGGTTTAAGTGGGTGAAGTAGGTGGAGAGTAGGTGGATTTTAACAGCCCCCCGCAAACTCAAGGGGGATAGGAACTAACCAACTTGAGTTTGGAGAGAGTAACAAAACAAGAAAATACATAAAAATAAAAGAGGATAAGAGAGACTGTATGGTCGTGTCAGACCATTGGTGAAGACACTGGATGGTGGTGTCATAACGTTGTAGAGGACACTGTATGGGGGTGTCATAACCATGTAGAGGACACTGTATGGTGGTGTCATAACGGTGTAGAGGACACTGGATGGCGGTGTCAGACCGATGTAGAAGACAGTTTATGGGGTCATGTCGGACCGTTGTAGCAGACACTGTGTGGTCGTGTCAGACCGATGTAGAAGACAGTTTATGGGGTCATGTCGGACCGATGTAGAAGACAGTTTACGGGGTCATGTCGGACCGTTGTAACAGACACTGTTGTGACAGTTGTTGTGACAGTTTACGGAGTCTTGCTGGACCCTTGTAGAAACTAACCGGAATCAATGTCGGGACAGTTTACAGAGTCTTGTCGGACCCTTGGAAGGAGCGAACCGGAATCAATGTCGGGACAGTTTACTGAGTCTTGTCGGACCCTTGAAGGAGCTAACCGGAATCAATGTCGGGACAGTTTACAGAGTCTTGTCGGACCCCTGAAGGAGCTAACCGGAATCAGTGTCGGGACAGTTTACAGAGTCTTGTCGGACCCTTAAAAAGTCGCACCCTCAAAAGGTGTGCCCAATCTTTCAAAAGGCGTGCCATCAAAAGGCGTGCCCAATCCATAAAAAGGCGTGCCATCAAAAGGCGAGCCCAAGTCATAAAAAGGTGTGTCGGACATGATGGCGAGGCACGTGGGCGCCTTGGCTTGCGCGCCCGTTTTGTCGTCTGGTGGCAAGAGGCGCGCGATGCGCGTGGCTGCCTCGGCTATTTAACCAAGACGGAGGCTGAGGCCGAGGCAGAGACAAAAATCCTGCGAAAATCCTTTGAAAAACTCTTTCGTTTCTGAGAGAGACTTTGTAATACTCTGTTGTCTCTATTTTCTGAGAGAGATTTCTGAGAGAGATACTCTGTAACACTCTGTTTTCTGAGAGAGATTTCTGAGATAGACACTCTGTAACACTCTGTTGTCCAGAAAATGGCTTCGTCTTCCCGTGGTCTGCTCACTCTCTTTCCAGACCTTAACGAGTCAACAAGAGAGATAACTGGTGCGGGGGCCAGTGAACCTCAACCAAGCGCCCCAGGGTTTGCTCCGTTGAACTTTCCTATGCGGTCTGTGGAGCAAAAAATGGCAGTGCAAACTGACATTGAAGCCAATCAGTATACTTTGAAGTCCTGTGTGGAGACGATGACGGCAGTCACAAACTTGTCGCATCGGCTGCAGAGTAGGACAAATGAGGTGCAGCATTTAAACGGCCAACTGGCTCTACTCCAGCGCATATATAAGGATGCGCGAGCAGAGATAAGTGTGCTGAAGGCGGAAAACAAGGAGCTGAAGCGGAAGGCGACCGTGATGTTCCGATTTGGAGGTCCACCATATGCTGTAGTGGAGGAGCAGGGTGGAGTGAACGTGCTCGGTGGAGTGGGAAACACGGAGGCAACACCGTCAAGGACCGCCCAGGATGGAGGCAAGAAGAAGAGACCGGCGGCAGAGTAGAGAAGAAAAATTCCGCCTGTGGATGTGGTTGTTTGGGTTTTTTTTTTTTTTTTTTTTTTTGGTGTAAAATGGTGATCGGGGTTGATCCCCGGCATGAAGAAATGACAAGTGTGGGGAATGTTTGTGGTGTTATTTGGTGTTGTTGTTTGGTTTAAGAATAAAAAGAAAATAAAATAAAACAACGGAGAAAGAAAATAGATAAAAATATTTGGGGATGGGTCATATGAAAAACATCGGTGTGATTTTTTTTTTTTTTTTTTGGGTGGAATATAAAAAATAATAATAAGATAATGGAAAAAGGGTGATACTCACTAACGAGTTGTAGAATAAGGAAATATTGATGGAAAAGGAAAATAAAATAAAATAAAATAAAATAAAAGTAGGGATATGAAAAATATATTATAATAAAAATATATAGATATATATATATATATATTAAAATAAAAGGAAAGTGTGAAATAACGTGGGCGGTGGATGTGGGATAGATGAGAAAAAAAGCGTGGGTTCATATCCCACAGCTGTCACCAACACAAACCTGCAACAAGAAGAATCTTTTGTTGCTTTTCTTATGCATCTTTTGTCTACACACTCTGAGTCTCACGAGATGGAGAGAGAGCCGTGGGTCTCCTTGGTTTGATGCCAGGAGAGTGTAAAAGAAATTGAGAGAGAGTAGAATAAATTGGTGAAGCTGTCGAAGGCCAAGCAACGAATATACGTATTTGGGTAAGCCTTCTTGCAATCATGGATTTCATTTGTGAAGAATCATTCCAACCAAACATTGGCAGCTTCCACAGTGTCCAGTACCTCCCATCATAGTATCCTGGCATTCTGCTGTGCTCTCTATGCACATGCCCAACCTTGTCGAATTCAAGGCATGGCACCCATCCCTTTTTGAGCATGTACTCGATCTCCTTCGCGATCGATTCATCCGAGAGAGGCGGGAGATACGACAGTGTCTCAAACTTCTTGTTATCAATTGGATTCCATGTCTTCATGCAGTGGGTTTTAGAGCCATTAGAGACAGTTTTTCTGGTCCATGCAACTGAATCTTTGACCGGGAAAAGCTTTGATGAGTTGGGTTTCAAGTCAACATAGCTTGATTCATCAACTGGAGCTGCGATGATTCCTGCAGACATGATCTCTTCAAGTGGGTTTTGAAGGCAAAAAACTTGGAGAGAGAGAGAACAGAGGAGAGAAGAGCACTGGAAAATGAGCTGGGATGGTCCAGGAATCGGAGCTTCGGCCTCCGCTGAATTCAAGATCTGACTGACTTGAATCACAGAGATGTTATAAGGGCTGTCAAATTGAGCTGGGATGCGGTATAGCCCTTTGGCACCTCAATGGTATAGACTAGAGCATCGGAAAGGTGAGACCAAGGTGAAAGGAGAGGAGGTATGTGTTAGAGGTTTCAATTGGTTGAGGTCCGGCGGGCGGTTAAGGCAAGGTTGCCGCCCGCCAGAAGGTGAAGAGCACCAAGAGCTTAACCTTGCTCTGATACCATGTAAAAATTTATGTATTATTGATTGATTGATATTGTTATTACAATGATTCATGATTCCTATATATAGAAGAGGGTGAGTGTGTAGTAGGTAAGGAGTAGGTGAAGTGGAGGTGGTAGTGGTGTAGTGGGTTAGGTTTAGTGGAGTAGGTGAGGTGGTAGTGGTGTAGTGGGTTAGGTTTAGTGGAGTAGGTTTAAGTGGGTGAAGTAGGTGGAGAGTAGGTGGATTTTAACAATAATAATTTCATTTTTCGCGACTTTTGGTTCTCTGAGCAATTCAATGAGAGCGCAGTATGTTTTCTTTGTTTTTGCTTTACAAATTACAACTGAGTTCTTTGAGCAACAAATATTAGAAATCGAAATGCAATATTTATACTTAAGTACTCCTAAATATTTTGACATTTGGTTTCAGATTTTATACAAAAGCAGATGTGACAATCGGCTAAATGAGATCATTGAAAGGACTTCCGGGGACAAACGCGAGGTAATTTTACTTTTCAGGATTTCTTATGTTCTCCACATGAGCTTTTGTTTCCTTTGGACTAATGGGAGCAACTTGTATTCCAGGCTGAGTCACTTGCAAAGAAATATGAAGAAAAATACAAGCAGATTGGAGATGTAGCCTCTAAATTAACTATTGAGGAGGCAACATTTCGTGACATTCAGGTATATCAATTACTTCTTTTGGTTGAATGGTGGCCAGTTTTTGTTTGTCTGGTTTGCTAGTTTGATTGTACATGGTGCAGTTGGTATTAAGATTCTGTGATTTACTCATTTATCAAACAATATCACATTGCACTGAATCCTTTGTAGGAGAACAAAATGGAGCTGTATCGGGCAATTGTCAAAATGGAACAAGATGGCAAAGCTGATAGTATTCAGGTATATTCTAGTGCTTATTGCTCTCTTGCGGTCATTTGGGAGTGGTTTGAGTTCAGTTATCTGGCTTCTGCAGGTTAATGCTGATAAAATCCAATCAGAACTGGATGAGCTAGTGAAATCCTTGAATGAACGTTGCAAAAGTTATGGATTACGTGCTAAGCCAACCACACTAAATGAACTTCCTTTTGGTACTTTTCTTACCATACTAACCTTTTGGTGTAATTAAACTGTGCATTCGATTTTAATTCTAAAATATTTCTACCATGTTAACCTTTGGTAACATGCGAGACAAGCAAAGAGTAAAATAAATTATTTATTATTATGTCTGATGTCCTCATTGACACATTTATTACCATTACTGTAAGAAAGGCGTTTAAATTCAGAACTCAAAATTCAGGATTTTTTTTTTCAGGCTTTGGTAATGAGTTTGCTGATTACAATCACTCCCGGACATTGGCATATATTATCTGAATATAATATGTAATTCTTGTGGTTTTGACTTTCATATCCTTTGCTTGTGTTCTTGGTTTTTGGTTTTGAATCCCTTTCTGAGCACAATGTTTGTTTCAAGCACATGGTGGGATATATTATTGGAAAGTGCAATTCCTTTAACTTGGCTGATTAAATTTTTATATTTTGGCTTTCATGCTGGTAAGTTAACTTATCCTAGATCCTGTGATTTGAAGGTAGCCCTTTTTAGTTAAACTGGGGTTCTGTGATCAATTTTCCATCATAGCCTGCCTTTTTTGTTTTTTTTTTTTGGGCACATCCCTTTAATAAATTTTTAGTTTTTTTGGCTGATGATTTCAGTGTCTAAATGATTTAAGATTATATTAAATAAGAAATATATATAGTGGTAAATGAATATAGAAAGACTGTCCTCTATTTATTTATTTATTTGCCTTTCTTAAAATTCTTGAAGGCAGAAGTTTTTACTTCTATTATTTTGAAATTTCATGCCATATTGGTCACAATCAATCTTGTGTGTTAATTAAGTGGCCACTTTCTTCTTTGTTTTGGGGTACACCCTTATTCCTTCTTCGAAAAATTTAAACAGTATGCGAAGTACTAAAAGTGAAGTTGTTGCCCATACATTGCCATATAAACTACAGACAAGTTTCCTAGCAGGGCAATAGCTGAAAATCAGTTTTCCCTCCTTTACTTTATTTTCATTATTGTGTTTTGATTCTGTAATTTTCTTTTTCTTCCTTTTTGTTGATTTTGTTAAGGTTGGCAACCTGGAATCCAAGAAGGGGCAGCTGATTGGGACGAAAATTGGGACAAGTTTGAAGATGAAGGTATGTCAACCAGTTTTCATATAGGATTAAGCGGACATTTAGCTTGAGTATCTTTTCGACAAGAAGTGTTTGATGATGGATCTTTGAGTGTCTGTACTAATTGTTAGTCTTCTTGGAGGGGTTGTTTGGTATGATCTAAATAAGTGTACTTTTTGACTTTTTATGAAATATGGATTGGGTTTGGGTTGGGTTTGAAGTGATGTGTTAGAGAGGTGATGTGACTTAAATAAGATGATGTGATTTAAATAGGATAGTGACCTTTTATCTTTTTTCAAGCATGCCAAACTTGACCTTAAAATGCATCTAATGCCTCCCTTTTTGATTGACCTAAATGTTTTGTGGATTGAAAATTTTCTGGTATAGAGAATCTGGAGCGAAGATGTGCAAGTTGTAGTTGTATTGTAATTCTTATGAACTCTTGCCACTTCCAGGTTTCACATTTGTCAAAGAGCTTACTCTTGACGTGGAAAATGTTGTAGCCCCTCCCAAATCAAAATCCTCATCAGTTGTTAGTAAAGCATCTTCCACAAAAGAGGGTGTACATGTTTCATCTGCAAATGCTGATCATAAGTCAGAAACGCCACCAAGTGGAGGAGAAAGGATTCGTGATGATGCTCACAGCGAAGATGGTGTAGCTCGAAGTCCACCTGGCAGTCCAGCTCATGCTCAAAATTCTCCATCTAGCAAGAACTTCAGTGCAGATGGTTCACCCCATGCTGGAGAGACCCAGAGGTACAAGTTGTATCTTTTTTGTATTTTCCTTCTGCATTGGATTTCAAATTTTTTATTGGTGTCCGAATGTTTAAAACTATTGCACAGCATCTACCTGGACCTACTGTTTTATTAAGAAATCTGAATTTCTATATGATTTTATTGGTGCAGTGAACACGGGGGTGTTGAATCTGTGTTCTCTGGGGACAAAATTGCTGATGAACGAAACTGGGGTGTATTTGATACTCATTATGATACCGACTCAGGCTGGGACTTCAGTTCTGGTCCTATAAAGGTATATGAAAACTTCTTGATTTGAGTGGCAATCCAGTTTGCTCTGTGCATTAATTGAGATGCAGCGCAGCCATGAATGTGAAGTTTTGATCCATGTCCCTTCATTCACCCTCTCTTTTCTTTGTTGTCCATGAGAATCCTTTTTCCAGAGTCTTTTGGTTTAATGTTCGTTTCTAGATTATGTTTTTTCCTCTCAAAAAAAAAAAAAAAAAAACGTGAGTTGCAATACAAAGAAAAGAAAGTAGAAAATTGCCGGACCCTGTCGACTTTGGAATTCCTTTGGCAGCTTCAACTTACACTTTGATCTTCTAACCAATGCAATCACTAGTTTCTTTTTGTGCTTTTGAGTTCCTGTTTTTTCATTCTTTATATTCATTCCATTGCTCAATTATCCTGAAAATCTTGTAGTTCCTACTAGTTTACTCTAAATTTTGTTGTGGCTCTGAAACTATTGGTCCTTTAAGTGGGCACCGTCTGCGAAATACTACACACAACTTTCATATCATAAATAAGAGTTTGTTTGATGCAAAAATATTTTCAAATAATGTTGCTAAAGCTTTTATGCATACCACCGTTCTTTCATGCATGGGAAAATGGAGAGGAAATATAGCTGCTTGCATTCATGAACTTCTGATTACTTCGACTGAATATTTTGTGATGAAACATGATGTTTAGATATGATAAATAGATTGATAACAATGTTACATTATTAGAAGAATTGAATATAGGAATAACATATCACTGATAATTGGCAAATCACATCCACCTTGAGGTTTTTATCAACTTCTTCACAATAATGCACTCTTTTTTTTTCATTTAAAAAGCCTTTGAACTTTTGATTGTTCACAAGTTTGGGTCATAGATGTGATGTCCTTTGGCTGCTTTGCTTATTCATTTAAATTAAAATGTTGTTGCAGGATATGGAAAGTTCCTTCTTTGATTCTGGTGGCTTGGGTTTACCTCCAATAAGAACAGACTCTTCATATAAAGACACATACCAAAGGAAGAGCCCATTTGTTTTTGAAGATTCTGCAAACTCCCCACAGTCAGACAACTTGTTTCAAAAGAAGAGCACATATGTATTTGATTCAGTTCCAAGCACCCCACAGGCAGATAACCTGTTTCAAAATAAAAGCACATTAGTATTCGATTCTGTTCCTAGCACCCCACAGGCAGATAACCTATTTCAAAAGAAGAGCACGTTCGTATTTGATTCAGTTCCAAGCACCCCACAGGCAGATAGCCTGTTTCAAAAGAGCACGTTCGCATTTGATTCTGTTCCGAGCACCCCACAGGCGGATAATTTGTTTCAACAGAAGAGCACATTCGCATTTGACTCAGTTCCAAGCACCCCCATGTACAATTATAGCAACAACTCCCCACGAAGGTTCAGCAAAGGGTCAGAAGAGCACACATTTGACAACTTCTCAAGATTTGATTCCTTTAACACGCAGGACAGTGGATTTTTTCCACAACACGACTCTTTAACAAGGTTTGATTCCATCCGCAGCACTAGAGATTCTGATTATAGTCAAGGGTCATACTTCCCACCACAAGACTCATTTCCAAGATTTGATTCCTTCCGCAGCACTGCAGACTCTGATACTAGCCATGGGTTGTTTCCACCTCGAGACTACGCAAGGTTTGATTCTATCCGTAGCTCCAGCGATTTTGATGACAGTCATGGTTTCCATTCTTTTGATGATAACGACCCATTTGTGACAAGTGGGCCGTTTAAGACGTCGCTGGAAAGTCAAACTCCAAGGAGAGATTCAGACAATTGGAGGGCTTTTTAGTATGATACTGTGACATCTTATTCAAATTCGTTTTGTTGGTTCTCATTTGAAGCTGTTCGCTCGAAGTTTGTGGGTATAGTAGTAGGTGGAATCATGATTCTGGTTGTGTCATTCGATATGGTTTGACAATGAGACAATGAGTTGAAGGTCGTGATTTGTGGGTTTAGCACATGTGTAATTTTGGCTATATGATTCTTCTTTTTCATCTTTCTTGGATATATACTGAAGAGGGTTTTTTTTTTCCTATCGTTTTTAATTTTTATTTTACTTTAATCATCTGTTGTTTTTCAGTGTTCTGTATTACCTAGGTGTATAAAATATATACAAACGTGTGATTTTGTAAGTTGTTTTAGAGTGAAATTTGTTTCATCATGACTTCTTGGTGGTTTGTTTATTTCTATTTGCTCCTTTTTATATTCTTATTTCAATTCCTTTTGTTTTTGTATATATTCTTTCATGTATGGGATGTTGAGATCTTCATATGGACCAAATTTGTTGGCTCTCTTCCAATTTTAATATTTACGTCACATCTGTTTCTTTCTGTTGGCCTGTTTGTTTCTCTTGCTTTTCATGAGGTTGAATTAGTTTTTGGAGCAGTTTTTTGTTGTTGGTTTTACTTCTGGGACATGGATGAACAAAATCATTAAGCACACATCTGGAGAAATAGAAGTGTGGTGATTACTGGGTATCTTTTCGATGAGTGGGCGGAGGAATTTAATCTGTATCTGATGAGCAGAAAATACTATGATATTGTGCAAGTTAGTTTTATGGATTTTCCATTAATGCAGTGCAGTGCAAGTCAGTGTTAGTTTGCTGGTCATCCGGATCCTTTATAAAGTGTTCAATTGTGTTCATTCACCTGACATCTTGTAAAATGGGTGAACTTGAGTCTACTAAATTAATTGGGCTCAATTGAAGTTGTAACAACCCCGACCCTTAACTAACGTTAATTCATGCTTAAGTGTGCCTAACAAGTAATTAAGAAGAGATCGTGAGTTAATTACATGTGCATTATATTATTTTTGTGTCTTTATCTGTTCAACGTAGATAGATCTGTACATGTTTTAGTTTCGAATTGCAAATTGAAGGCCTTATCGGCATCCGATACAGAAATTGATCTGATTTATGTGTTAATTGGAATTTTTAGGACCGTATGGTAGGTTCAATTGAAATTCGTTTCGGAACGATTAGATAAGATTAATTTAATCCCACTTAATTGCCTATGACTTTAGCTAATCAAACACCATTTCTTTTATGAGTCCACTCACCTCTTCTCATCCACTTGCATACACCTTTGAGCCTATTCTACAAAAAACGTGAGAGGGAGAGAGAGAGGGAAGGAGAATTGAAATCAAAAGCAAGAGGAAAGGAGAATTGCTAGGGAATTCAAGGAGATTGGGTTGGAACTTTAGAGAATTCACCAATTAGAGCTTCATTGAGAGGTTGAGGTATGAATTCAACACCTAGATTATGTAATTGTGATGTTAAAACATGAATTCATGAGGATTAAGTTGAGTAATTTAGGATGAACAAAAAGAATTAGAGAACATAGATCATATCATGCATGCATGCATGTTTCATAGCATTTTGAAGTTGATTTTCAAGAATTCCTTCATGCATGTCTTGAATTCACCTCAATTTTTGGGAAATCATTGAGTTTCATGTTGTTTTGTAACATTTGATCATGTTTTGAGGAGCTTTTATTCAAAGAATTGCATGCATGTTATGTTCATGATTTATTCTTGAGTTTCAAGTTGAATTTTTGCACATTGGCAAGCCAATGAGCCATGATTTCTTGAAATGATCTTTAATTCATGTTGTTTTAAGGGTTTTCATGCATTTTCTCAAGTTTTGGCCCAGAAAAATGAGGTTTGATGCTTTAAAGGTTGAGTTTGAGCTTGAAGATCAAATTTGGAAATTTCAGAAATTTGATCCACGCTCGAGCGGGGGATTTCACGCTCGAGCGATCACTCTGAGTACGTGCACTTCTGCTTGAGCGACGTGAGTCACGCTCGAGTGTGAAATGCATATACCCAGAAGTTCATATGTTTTACAATCTACTCGAGGGAGGGAATTCACGCTCGAGCGAAGGTCTAAGTCTCACGCTCGAGCGGGGATCGAGCGTCCGTCGAGCGTGAAAAACATGCAACCAGTACTTTTTCCAAGTTTACAGTTCGCTCGAGCAAGGGAAGTCACGCTCCAGCAAACCTTCACATCTTGTATGTCCGCTCGAGCGGGGAAATCCACGCTCGAGCGTGGACCCTATTTTCAGCAAAATTTGAGAAATATTTTCAAGTGCATTTTTGCATCCTCATTCCATTCTAGGCATCCCTAGGCCATAATGAAGACCCCATAATGAGGATAATGATGTAGGTACACACCAGAACAAGAAAGGACCAAGTTATCATTTCAGGTGTGTGATTCGGGATATGTTCGTTTTGTAACTGTGTAGGTCAAGTGCCACAGGAAAGTTGAATTGCCTACTTACGACGCCTATTATCTGTGAGTAATAACTTAGTAAAGTTATGTTCAACTTTATATATTTTCTGAATATGAAGTAAGATCTGTTGAAAGAAATACCATGTTTTATACTATGAATGATTGTCTGACATTAACAAGCATTTATGATGCCATGCTATGATTCAAGTATGTTGCAAGTGATGTATGCCACGATTCAAGTACGTTATAAGTGACATGATGCTATGATTCAAGTATGCTATAAGTTCTCAGACCAGAGGTTCCTATGGAACTGACAAGCTATCTGTACCCGGCTGGAGGTTCCAAAGTGGAACTAACAAGTACACAAGTTCCCAGTCCGGAGGTCCCTATATGGGACTGATAAGTTATCCTTACCTGGCCGGAGGTTCTTCTATAGAGCTGACAAGTAAAATTTAAGTCACTATGTGTGAGATCTACTAGTACTGATAAACGCATACGAAAGATTAAGTATGAACTCTGACTTTTGTCTACATGCTCAGAACAAGAATATGAGTGTAAATTGTTTTATTTCAGCTATGATATTGAGACATCATTCATATACCCTTTTACTCTGTTATTATTTACTGGGCCACCGCTCACTAGTTATTTATTATGTATGTAGGTGAGCAGGTTTGTGATCAGGCTTAAGTTGATGCCTGGGGTACTTTTATGTTGTCAGCCACCCTTTGTGCCTCCCGAGGAGGTTCTAGATCATGTCATGTTTTGTGGCTATGTTAATGTAAATGCTTAAGACTGATCCTTTTGTATGTACTTGTTAGTGACGTGTAAATGTTGTATCTATGACGTCATTTGTATGATTATAAAAGTTTTAAAATTATCAGTCTCATGTATGTCTACACAGCTCAATGGACTATGTATACTTTATGTATTTACTTCCGCATCCTCTGACTATATGTTATTAAGCTAAGAGGCCTTCGGTAATCCAACGATTACTAGCCGGTTACGTCGCTGAACCCATAGAGGCGGGCTCGGGTCGTGACAGAAGCCCAATCGAAAAGTTGAAAAATTAGTGAGCTTATAGAAATTATTGCCAAATGGGCCCAAGTGAAATCTATTGAACGGGCTCACAAGAAAGCCAATAAATTGGGCCAGGGAAGACCCATCAAGCAGATATCTCTAAGAGAGTCCAACAAGCCCATCCAAGGAGGCCCAGATCATACGGGCATTCGACGAGGTTAACCATTACTTTCAAAAGAGATGAAACTCTGATAGGGGATCTATTCTCCGAGGTATTGGCTTAGTCTTGAAAGGGTTCGGAACCACGAACCCAGAGAGCTATTTGAGTTCAGACTTAAAGGGTTTGAATTCACGAATCTAGAGATTTGAAGTGCTTGGCTTCGAACGGATTCGAATGCAATCTAGAAGTCGCTCTGTTAATAAATCCCAGAATACTTGCGGGGTCGGAACTTTCCGAGATCTACGCACCAGAACCATGGGCATAACGGAGTCTGAACAAAGGACCCGATCCCAAGGACGGTGAGTGAAAATAAATTCACTCTTCGGTTAAATTAGCATGTGCTCGGGTTGAGGTGGCATGATCTAGGTGGTCCTTGAGACTCGACAATATTTGCTGCAGGGCGTTCTCTTGAACTACCCCTGATCGTTCTGCAGCAAAACGTCCTCTGGGACTGCCCCTGACCCTTTGGGATGATTGAGGATTATTAGTTAGGTATGGCTAAGAAGAGGGGTTCGCCGAGAGGTTGATTTCTTCTTCGGGGTTTTCCTCATCCTTGAAGAGGTCACCTCCTCGGACAAGATAATTAGAGGGAAAATTCCTCATGTGCCTTGCACATGGGCTCCATCCTACATCATGAGGTGTCTATAAATAGCATTCATCCATAGCTTCACAATGGATGGATTTTTGAGAGACAATTTTTGAGAAAAGAACTAATTTCCCTCCTCCATTATTTACCTTAAGAGTGAAAGTGGGAGATCCATGGGAGAGCCTTGTCATTATTCTCTCTCTAACTACTTTGCCTTCTTTTTTACCCAATCTCTTATCTCCATCAACTCTTTGTTGTTATGTTTCTAGTTGTGACTGTTAAAGAATCTAAGCCTCTCATTATTTTTAGAGAATTCGAGTTTTCTTCAAAGATCTTCGAATTTGTTGACAACATTCTTGAACCCTCTCTTACATTTTGGCAACTTCACTGGGGAGGCATATTGGTTAATGGTCTCAACAAGATCCGGAATCTACATAACTCCAGTGAAAATGGCGGGAGAAGAAGAAGTTCATCAACAAGGCTCTTCCAATGGTGGTGATGAGAGGACTCAAGTTTAAGACCCACCTCTCATACTTCAACACACTCAATAAGAGATTCTTACAACCCTTCAAAATCTCACCCACACCATGTTGGTGATGGGTCTGAATTTCGCACCATCGACGATAAATGGAGGTCAAGTCAACGCCGACAAGTATCAACAACTTCATGGTGATGTTGGGAATGGTCAAAACCATCAAGACCAACCCCCAATTCTCCCCAAAGTTGCTCAAAATGGAGTGCAAAATCACACACCTGGGGATCGAGCCATGGTCCATCGGTGGTTGGAGGAGTTTCCGGCGCGATGAATGGTGTTCCAACAGTTGTGGAAGTTCAAGAAAGACCCACAGGAATTTCTCTACAAAATGGTGCTCCATCCATGCCTAATTTTGTTCCACCGATTGTAAATTCTACTCATGTATTGAGCGAGTCTCCTTTGGCTCCGACAACGACTTTCCAAGCCCAACCCAGCATATCCATGGCGTGTAACGGAGTTTATGGAACTCAATTCAACGCTCCATCACTGAATGTCATATCCATAGATGCCAATGGTTTATATCATCACGTTCCTACACCGATGGTGAATTCTCAACACTCAAATAGCTAAGTCGCTTCAAGCTCGGTCTTCGGGTCTACAAGCCAAGTTCTGGGAATACCACCATCAAGTTCTCTCCCTCAATAATTTCTCACTCTCGCCGATGTGCAAGCCATGTTCGATCTCGAACGAGACAAGAGGACTTTACCCTCTTTGCCCGATCCGGATGTCAAGCCACTATACCTTATCAAGATGTTGACTTATCCATACCCAGAGGGGTACACGGTGCCGAAGTTCATCAAATTTGATGGCAAGTAAGGAAATGCTCGATAACATGTTCGGTTCATCGAGACTTTGGGGATTCATGGTTCGAATCATATCCTCCGACTGAGAGAATTCTCCAAGTCCCTCATTGATCGAGCATATTGTTGGTATGTTAACTTGGCCCCAAACTCTATCCAAAGTTGGGAGGAGATGGTCAACAAATTCCACGCCAAATTCTTTCAGGTGGCTAAGAAAGTGACCACACTCACCCTGTGTAAGGAAAAGCAGCAGAAGGGTGAAGACATTCTCAAATATGTGAAGAGGTTCCAAGACAAAGCCGTGGACTGTCACAAAGCTGTAGAGGAAAGCTACTTGGTCCAAATCTGTGTTGAAGGGGCATTAAACGGGTACAAGACTTTCTGTCACTGCGGCTTCCGCATCTTTTACCCGAAAGTCGTAGGGGGGAGGGATTTAGAGGTCTAAAGAGAAAAAATTGCGAAGTTGACACTCCTTTTCTGTGTAGTGTTGAGGAGGTGAAGGCCTTAGTTAAAGAATGGATGGCAGACGGGGAACTAAAGTTATCTTGTATCAAAGAGCTTTTGCCAAAGAAGGACCGTGGGGCCCTAATTATTGTGTTTTCCACCGATCACTAGGACATTCTACAGAAAAGTGCCGAATGCTTAAGAAGATCTTTAGAAAGAAATTCGAAGCAGATGAGCTAGAGTTCAAAGAGCAAGGGACCCAAGATATCTTAGGAGACGTGGCTATGATGGCGTATGACGACCACAACCCGAGCAGCTAGTGGAAGCTTTCTGAATGACCTCGCAACTCTAGGGGCAAGGGTCGACATTTCGTAGAAGAAGTTTATCTATGGCATTTACAATTTGTATTTACGGCATTGTCCAAGAAGTTCTATCTTTCTTATGTTATGAAGAAATTTATTTCCTTCATATTGTGTATCTATATTAGAAGTTTATTTTATCTTATATTTTGTATCTTCGTCGTGTTATGTTTGCTTGAGATAGTTTTCAATTTTTGTCGCCCCTTGAAGAAGAAAGAGGAGTAGTAGACTCGATTGCAAGCCAGAAGGGATCTTTCTTGCCAAAGAAAGGAGTGTGCTTCCACCCGGACTTTCGAAGGACAACCCTTGCTTTCATTTGGACTACCAACAACCCTTGTTTCCATCAGTGCGAGCTTCAAGGATCTTTCTTGTTGAAGTAGAGTGTGTGCTCCCACTCAAACTTTCGAAAAATAGACCTTACTTCCATCAGTGTGAGCTTCAAGGATCTTTCTTACTAAGTAGAGTGTGTGCTCCCACTTGGATTTCCGAAGAACAGCCCTTGAGACTCAGTTGCCTATTAGAGGGGATCTTTCTTGCCGAAGTAGGGTGTGCTCTATTATTTGGACTCATGAAGGACATCCTTGCTTCTGTTCGGACTTCCGAGGGACATCCCTTACTCTTATAAGTATGGGTTCGGACTTCTGAGGGACAGCCCTTGCTTCTATTTGGACTTCCGAGGGACAACCCTTATTTCCATCAATGCGAGCTTTGAAGATCTTTCTTGTTGAAGTAGAGTGTGTACTCTCATTCAGACTCTTGAAGAACAAACCCCATTCCTATCAGTACGAGCTTCGAGGATCTTTCTTACTGAAGTAGGGTATGTGCTCCCACTTGGACTTTCGAAGAACAACCCTCGAGACTCGATTGCCAGCCAGAAGGGATTTTTTTTGCCAAAATAGGGTGTGTGCTACTATTCGGACTCCTAAGGGGCAATCTTGCTTCCGTTCAGACTTCCGAGGGACAACCCTTACTCTCATTAATGTGGGTTCTGAGGGCCTTGGGGATTTGGATTTCGCAAGAATTCATTTGCCTGAAATTAGTAAAGCCGACAACTGAGATGAGCAATATCAATTTCAGATCATGATTCAGGCATTATCAGAATGGGGCAACATCAACAAATAATAATGATCTACTTAAGCTATGACAATTCTACTCCTCTCAACAAGTTCATGAGAACGCAACAATTAAGGTTTTGTCTCTCTAGGACGGTTCTTCTCAAGTCGACGTAAAGCTACAACACAAAATTTTGGCATTAACTATTTATTTCCCGAGCGTCCACAAGATCAACAAAACCCAGGCTTCTTCAATAGAATTAGAAAAATTCAAACAAGTATCTCATATTCTCTAAAAAATCAAGTGCAAGTGTCCTCAAGGCTATAATGTTCAAACAACATTCAAGCATCAGAGGCTCAGCTTATACGAGATTAGCAATTCAAATTGGTTTCATCAAAATGGTCAACAACAAAGATTCATGGATTGTACAATAGAAATTATATCTATCTCAAGTCAATTAACAGTCAACAAGTTTGTAGCATGGATTTCATGAAAACAAGATCCATCAAGAACTAATTTCATATTCAAATATGAAGGCCAAAAATGGTTTTGGGCAAACACTCACCTATGGATCCAAAGAAGTGAAAAAACTAAAACTGTCTTGGAAATGAGCTAAATCAACACCAGTGGACATTAAAGTAAGCACTAGCGGAGTCAAAGCTGTAAAAAATAAAAATAAAAAAGGGCCAAAATTCATCAGAAATAGAACCACATATGGAGGTTTCACAAGAGTTTATCGACAAATCTGGGATAATCGAGAAGATGAAGCCAATCGAATAAGACAAGTCGAGAGAGAGTAGAACGACACGAGCGGCGCCGGAGTGAGCAAACGTTGAATTCGGCGGTCCCAAATTGGCGAAACAGCTAGGTAGACCAATGTCGCGTTGAGTAGGCGGCGTGGTCGGCGCTGGTTGGTCGTAATTATCAGCGATGTCGCAGGGGCTAGACACGAAGAACGCAGGCTGCGAGAGCTAGGAAGTCGCGTGTGCAGGGGAGGACCACAGCTGGTTCTCGCGTAGGGCTACCACATGCGAGGTCGCCACAGATGGGGCTGAGTGGCTGCGTCTCTAGGCCGTGGCTCACGATGGCAACGGGCGAGCGTCGACGGCGTGCAAGAGGGCAGTGGTCATTGACGGTTTTTGAAGCAAAAACAGAACTCCGGTGCATTGATTTTAGAAAGAGGATATGTTGAAGAAGATGAAATCTAGGTCTCTCGGTTTAGAGAGAGAATGTGCGGAGTGTGTTAACAACAAAAAAAATGATAGGGACTAAAATTTTTATCCTTTGCGAAGCAAAATGTGTGATACTGATGGTCCTCAAATAGTGGCCTCGTTTTGAAATATGTTAATTTAGTTATTTGGTTAAAATATAAATTAAAAAAAAATTAATATATTTTGAATGATTTTTTAATTTTTTATAAAAAGATGTGTAAAAAGTAGAAAGAAAAGAGAATTTTTGACTTTTTAATATAAATTATTGATATTTTAATTAATTTAATAATTTTTTAACTTTTTAACTAAAAAACTCGATTGTCAAACAAGGCCTAAGTGTATATATATACACGTGTATTGAGCCTTCAGAATGGTAGAAAAGGAAAATGTGGGTTTTATCCTTCCAAGAATAAAAAAGTGGGTTCTTTGGTGTCCAGAAATGCGCCGGACCCCCAGCAAATGTGACCCCCACCGACCCCCAGTGCCACGTGGCACTGCGGGATTGGGAGAAAGAAAAAAAAAAAAAAAAAAAGAAAACTGGCCAATGAAGGCCCGCCACGTCACTGGGGGTCGACCCCCAGTGGGGGTCTGTAGCAGCACTGCTTTGGTGTCTTTGATCTAAAATAAAAAAAATGATTATTTAGATGCTCCAGAAAAATAAAAGTTTGGAGACATTCTGTTATTAAACAATAAGTATAAGAGCATCTCTAATCTTGAACTAAAATTTTTATTAAATTTGAGTAAAAAAATGACTTTTTTCTCAATCTGATACCGAGTGTTTCAATGATTGATTTTCATCAAATATGTGCCGGGATAACCGGTTGGTCGACCGGTTAAGCCAAAAATAATTTTTTTTTTGTTGAACTGTTTGAACCTTTTAGTGGTCGACCGGTATGACAAAAAATAAATTTTTTTTTTTCAACTGTTTGAACTTTTTTTGGAACTGTTTGAACCTTGGTCGACCCCAACGGTCATGCATAGTGTTTTGGTGAAATGCGGAGCCTGTCCTCCTTTTGGTGAAACGTTTGGTGAATTCTCGATTTGATATCAATTTGGTAAAATCGTTGGAGCTCCAAACAGTGCTTTTTTCATCAAATTTCAAATTTGATGCTAGGTTTGGTGAAGGGTTGGAGATGGTCTAAAGGCTTGGCTTTTGCTTAATGAAATATGGCACAAATATTTATGTGGTTTCCAAACATGGTGTTAAAAAAAAAAATCATTTTTATCTTTACTAATTGGTAATCTTATTTAAAAATTGTGATGAGTCATCAATCTTATCTAATAGTCACATGAGGACAAAATATTCTTGAGGGAGTGATGCGAAACATGGCCAAAGAAGGGAAAATATGCATGCCCGAGAAATTCAAAAATTTCCATACATACAAGGGGTAAAATGTAAAAGGGGTTAACTTGAGCCCACTAAATTAATTGGGCATAATCGAAGCGCAATCGGAAAACCAAAAAATTAGTGAGCTTAAAGAAATTATTGTCAAATGGGCTCAAGTGAAATCTATTGAACGGGCCCACAAGAAAGCCAACAAATTGGGCCGAGGAAGACCCATCAAGCAGATATCTCTAAAAGAGTCCAACAAGCCCATCCGAGGAGGCCTAGATCATACGGGCATCCGAGGAGGCCTAGATCATACGGGCATCCGAGGAGATTAACCATTGCTTTCAAAAGAAATGAAACCCTCGGAGGGGATCCATTCTTCGAGAAATTGGCTTAATCTTGAAAGGGTTCGGAACCACAAACCTAAAGACCTATTTGAGCTCGGACTCGAAAAGGTTCGGATCCATGAACCTAGCTATCTGAAGCACTTAGCTTCGAACGGATTCGAATGCAATCTAGAAGTCGCTCCGTTAATGAGTCCTAGAACACTTGCGGACTCGGAGCTTCCCGGGATTTACCCACCAGAACCATGGGCACGACGAAGTTCGAACAAAAGACCCGATCCCGAGGATAGTGAATGAAAATAAATTCACTCTTCGGTTAAACTAGCCTATACCCGAGTCGAGGTGGTACGATATAAGGGGTCCCTAAGACTCGACAATATTTGCGACAGGGTGTTCTCCTGAACTACCCCTAACCCTTCTGCAGTAGGATGTCCTCTGGGACTACCCCTGACCCCTTAGGATGATTGGAGATTATTGGTTACGTGTAGCTAAGAAGAAGTATTCGCCGAGAGGTTGTTCTCTTCTTCGAGGTTTTCCTCATACTTGGAGAGGTCGCCTCCTCGGACAAGGTAATTAAAGGGAATATTCTCCATGTACCTTGCACACGGGCTCCATCCTACATCATGAGGTGCGTATAAATAGCACCCACTCATAGCTTTACAAGAGATAGATTTTGGAGAGACAATTTTTGGGAAAGAACTAATTTCCCTCCTCTATTATCTACCTTGAGAGTGAAAGTGGGAGATCCATGGGAGAGCCTTGCCATTATTCTGTCTCTAACTATTTTGCCTTCCTCTTCACCCAATCTCTAATCTTCATTATCTCTTTGTTATTATGTTTCTAGTTGTGACTGTTAAAGAATCTAAGCCTCTCATCATTACTAGAGAATTCGAGTTTTCTTCAAAGATCTTCGAAGATCTTTGAATTTTCCGACAACATTCTTGAACCCTCTTATACACACCTGAATGAGTGAACAAAATCCTCGTATCTGATTAGTTAAAACAGTTAAGTGTTCTAATTTTTTGACCAATGAGAAAGAAGGGTTTTGTGACAGACCAAAATTGTTCTTTAGAGATAGGGTGTTCGAGCAAGAATGGATTGGTGCCATTTGTCATATATTTATGTATTTATATATATATATATATATATATATTGGGAGAAGGGGCTGGCTTAAAAACAAGAAAGAGATTTAGATTGGCAGTGTGTAGAAAATTCTATCACACTCTAGCAGCCTAGCCAGAAAACAGACTACTCTATTAAATTGTCGAAGTACAAATATATATATATATACATATAAAATATTAAACAAAATTTGCTTTGATATTACTTGAATGCAGTCAAGTTGCAAGCTGTGGGAATCTGACTGAACAATAAGGCCTTTGCAACCAACTCCATAGCCAAGAGCACATCATGTTTTTTGTCTTTTTGTTTTGGCCAAAGCTAATAAGAGCAAACCATGCATGCTTGATATAATCAGCATTTCATGCAGTCAAATTTCAGATAAAGGTGGGGCATGGAGATCCTAACAAGTGACCAATTATTATTTATTCAAAATCTAATCAGTAAGCAATTATTACATACCAAGAGGGTATATTATCAAGTAGTAATTTCTTTCCCTCTCAATAGCAAAATTCATATTGATATTTGAGATGTAAGATAAGAAGAATAACTATTTATCATTAAAAAAAGGGTAAATTTTTTCTTAATAAATAACCCATGTGACATCAAATAAATGTTGGGTTGGTGAACCCTGATAAGTACTGTTTACTCAAACATTGGGTCTAATGGGAGGTTTGAGGGGGCCTCCCCCAAGGGGGAGCGGGTCTAGGGGGGTTTACCCCCTTCAGCCGTAATTTTTTGGGTACTTTTGTAATTTTCATGTTGCTTTCGTGTAACCCTAATTCTATAATTATAAATAGACGAGGGGACTCCTCTTTTAGAAAAAAGAGAGTCATATTTTTTATCATAGTGAAAATCGCAGCAGCCATGGACATAGCCCTATTTTGGAATGAACCACGTAAATTCTTGTGTTCTTGTGTGTATGATTTGTTTTTTCTTCCTTATTTGTTATTTCGTGTCTCACCGATCTTGATTAGGAAGGGTCAATTCCTAACAACTGGTATCAGAGTATTGGTTCAAGTGGAAGCGATGGCTACAGACGAAAAGATTAGAATCGATAAATTCAATGGCATAGATTTCAGATTTTTGAAGATGCAAATTGAAGACTATTCAGTGTGTTTAGTTTGAGTTTTTTGGATTAAGTTTTTTGAAGGCTGAGTTTTTTGATTTTCGTATTTTTTTGTTTTTAGTGAATATTTTTAAAATTTTAAACATTTTTTTTACTTTTTTAAATGCACCTTACTTAGATGTATCTAAAAAGTAAAAAATTTATGAAAAAATATTTTAAAAAATTAATAAATACATAAAAATACAAAATATGTACGAAATTCTCGTTTTTTTTTTTTTGTATTTTTGGTATTTAGTGAATTTTTAAAAGGTTTCTTTCACAAATTTTTTACTTTTTAGGTATATTTATGTTAGGTATGTCTAAAAAGTAAAAAAAAAGTACTTAAAATATTTTAAAAATTCAGTAAAAACAAAAAAACACAAAAACAAGAAAGTAGAATTTTATGAAAAGAGTTTTTGGAAAACTCTAACCAATCATGCTTTGTATCAGAAAAAAAAACTATATGAGCCCCTTTGAGGGACAACCAAAAAAGATGAATGATGATGAGTGGACTCTTTTTGATCGCCAAGCGCTAGGTGCTATTCGACTAACTTTGTCTCGTAACGTTGCGTTTAACATAGCGAAGGAGAAGACTATAACGGGTCTCATAGCGGCACTCTCAAACATGTATGAAAAATCGTCTACCTCAAATAAAGTTTATTTAATGCGTAGTTTATTTAATCTGAGGATGACAGAAGGTGCTTCGATGGTTGATCATCTGAACGAATTCAATATTGTGGTAACACAATTGAGTTCTGTATCCATCGAATTTGATGATGAGGCTAGGGTTCTGATTCTTCTATCTAGTTTGCCGGAAAGTTAGAATGGTACTATAATAGCAGTGAGTAATTCTTCCGGAAAAGAAAAGTTGAATTACAATGATATTCGAGATTTAATTCTGAGTGAAGAAATTCGCAAGAAGGAATTAGGGGAAACACCAGGTTCTGCCCTGAATACAGAAGCCAGAGGAAGATCAGTAGGAGGAAACCTGAACCGCAACAGATTAAAATCCAAACACAGAAGCAAGTCAAGAGCTGGAGAGGGACGGAGTTGCTGGAACTTTGGAAAGAAAGGACATCTAAAGGAGATTTCTCGACGTTAAATAAGAACAAATGTGATCAAAATCAGAAGTTTGTTAATGTTGCAACGGAGGAGATTTATGATGTTTTGATCTTGAGTATTGGCAGCCCTCATGAATCTTGGATTCTAGATTCTGGGCATCATTCCATTCTACTTTATAGAGGGAAATCATGGATAATTACATTGGTAGTGATTTCGAAAAGGTTTATCTGGCTGATAATGAACTTTTGAAGATTGTGGGTAAATGGGATGTAACAATCAGGTTGCCAAACGGATTTGTTTGGAAGATAGAGAATGTTAAACATGTGCCTAATTTGAAAAGAAACTTGATTTATGTTGGACAACTTGATAATGAAGGTCATATTGTAACCTTCATAGGTGGTTTGTGGAAAATCACCAAAGGAGCCATGGTTGTTGCTCGTGGTCAAAAAGAAGACACCTTTTACATGACTACGAACAATAAGGATGCAGTAGCAGATGTTGGTGAGAAGGAAGACTCAAATCTGTGGCACCAAAGGCTTGGGCATATGAGTCAAAAAATGGATGAAGGTACTTGCATCTAAGGGGAAACTATTAGATTTGAAATCAATGGAGATTGACTTTTGTGAGGATTACATCTTTGGCAAACAAAAGAGAGCCAATTTTTCAAAGGATAGCAGGAAACCGAAGACAGAAAAGTTGAAGTTGGTTCATACAGATTTGTGGGGACCTGCACCAGTTTCATCTCTTGGAGGATCATTATACTATGTTACTTTTATCGACGACTCAAAGAGAAATGTATAAGTTTATTTTTTGAAACATAAATTTGAAATTTATACTACTTTTAAGAAGTGGAAAGCCTTGGTGAAGACTTAAATAGATCTGAAAATTAAGTGCTTGAGATCAGATAATGGAGGGGAATATGAGGACAATGAGTTTAAGAAATATCGTGCAGAAAGTGGAATTAGAATAGAGAAGACTGTTCGAAAGACACCTTAACAGAATGGCATTGCAGAACGCATGAATAGAACTCTGAATGAACGTGCTAGAAGTATGAGAATACATGTCGGATTGCCAAAGATGTTTTGGGCAGATGCAGTTAACACTGCAACAGATCTGATTAACCTTGGTCCATCTGTTCCATTGGATAGAGAGTTACCAGAAAAAGCTTGGAGCAGTAAAGAGGTAAATTTTTCTTTTTTGAAGATATTTGGTTGTGTTTCATATGTGCATATAGATTCTGCTGATAGAAGTAAACTTGATTCGAAATCTGTTAAATGTACTTTTATTGGGTATGGTATTGATTAATTTGGTTATCGGTTTTGGGATGATAAAAATCGAAAAATAATCAGAAGTAGAGATGTCATATTTAATGAGAAAGTAATGTATAAAAATAGGGATATGTCTGCATCTAAATCTGAATATGAATTTGTTACTTGTCATGAGCATGTTGAGTTAGAGGAGATTAGTGAGAGTGATTTGAATAGTAGGATTCAAAATAATCCTGAAAATCTTATTCCACAAACTGAGCCACATACTCCTATTCCTAAGTTGAGACGATCAAAAAAAGAGTCTAAACCTACATAGCGTTGGTCTTCATCTTTACATTATTTGTTATTGTCTGATGGGGGTGAACCCAAATGTTATGATGAGGCTTTGTAGGTTGATGATTCAATTAAGTGGGAGTCAACTATGCAGGATGAAATGAATTCACTCATGGCAAACCAGACATGAGAGTTGACTAAATTACCAGTGGGTAAGAAAGTTTTGCACAACAAGTAGGTTCACAGGGTCAAACAGGAACATGATGGGAGTAAACGCTACAAGGCCAGATTGATTGCAAAGGGATTTCAGCAAAAGAAAGGGGTTGACTACACTGAAATTTTCTCTCTAGTTGTGAAGTTGACCACAATCAGATTGGTGCTGGGAGTTGTGGCGTTGAAGATTTGCATCTTGAGCAAATGGATGTGAAGACGACTTTTCTCCATAGTGATTTTGAGGAGGAAATTTACATGAAGTAATCACAAGGTTTCTTGGCACGTCGCAAAGAGGAGTTTATATGCAAATTTCGAAAAAGCTTGTATGGTTTGAAACAGCCTCCAAGGTAGTGGTACAAGGAATATGATGGGTTTATGTGTAGCAGCAGTTTTACGAGATGTCAAGTAGATCATTGTTGTTATTTCAAGAGGTTTGACAAAAGTTATATTATTTTGCTCTTATATATTAATGATATGCTTATCGCATGATATAACATTGAAGAGATAAAATGATTGAAGAAACTTTTGTCCAACCAATTTGAGATGAAAGATCTTAGAGTTGCAAACAAAATCCTTGGTATGATGATTCACATGGACAAGGCAAATGGTACTTTGAAGTTGTCACAGGCTGAGTATGTCAAGAAAGTTCTCAAGAGGTTTAACATGGATAGTGCAAAACTAGTGAGCACTCTATTGGCTAACCACTTCAGACATACCAAAGAGCAGTCTCTAAAAACTGAAGAAGAGTAGGCTTACATGGAACGTGTTCCATATGTTTCGGCTATCGGTAGCATAATGTATGTTATGGTTTACACTAGAACAGACATTGCACGTGCAGTGGGAGTAGGAGTGGTTAGTAGGTACATGAGTAATCCAGACAAGCAGCATTGGAAGGTAGTGAAGTGGATCCTTAGATACTTGAGTAATACTACAGACATGATACTTTGTTTTAGACGAACCGGCATCAGGTTACATGGTTATGTTAATGCAGACTTGGCTGGTGATATGGATAACAGAAATAGTACTACTGGTTATGTTTACACATTGGATGGTACAGTAGTGAGTTGAATTTCACAGTTACAGAAGATTGTGGCCCTTTCTACAACACAGGCTGAGTATGTTGTTATTATTGAAGCTGGGAAGGAGATGACTTGATTACAAAATTTCCTAGCAGAGTTTGGTAAGACGCAAGAAATGAGTATTTTGCCTAATGACAGTCAAAGTAATATTCATCTTGCAAAGAATCCAGCTTTTCATTCTATGATGAAACACATTTAGCTGTGATATCATTTCATTCGTTCACTTGTAGATGATGGAGTTTTGTCTCTTGAGAAGATCCAATGGAGTAACAATCAAGCGGATATGTTGACTAAGACAGTCACCATTGACAAACTGAAGTTGCAACTTCAGTTGGCCTTCAAGATTGATGAAGGAAGATCAAGTTGTTACAACATTCCTCTATGTGATGAAGATGATGAAGAGCTTGTGTTATCAGGTTCCAAGTGGGAGATTGTTGTTTACTCAAACACTGTGTCTAATGGAGAGTTTGGGGAGAGTTTGGGGGGCCTCCCTCAATTCAAAATTTTGTAGGTACTTTTATAATTCTCATGTTACTTCCGTATAACTCTAATTTTGTACTTATAAATAGATAAGGAGTTATATTTTTTTGATTATAGTGAAAATTACAATAGTCGTAGACGTAATCCTATTCTAAAATGAACTACGTAAATCTTTGTGTATATAATTTATTTTTTCTCCTTTATTTCGTATATCGCAGATGTTGGTTAGAAATGATATAACTCCTAACAATAAACTGGATTGTTCGCTCCTTCGCTTAGGAGATGATGAATCACATTATCACACAGTACCAAAGCCAATGACAGAGACCTTTCGTTCTTACTAGAAATCAAAATAATCACAATTCAGTTTACAATTTTTTTCTGTTTAAAAAATAAAGAGAAATGTTAGGGATAATGAAATTTTTTTCATGAAAATCATCATGAAAAAATTGTGACCCTTAGATTATCTTGATTAGTGTGTGGTGCTTTATTGTAATTGTAATCTAAAGGTCACACATCTTTCATGACCATTTTCATGAAAAACTTTTCATGATATCTAGCATTGCTGAAAAATAAATAAATAAATAACACACGCGAAGCATTATTATATATCAACTAAAAAGTGGACCAAGAAAATCAATAATATATGATTCTTGATCCATCATCAAGCCTTGGTTCCAAATATCTCCAACAGTGAAGACCAACTTCCAGTCAGTGCCAAAACTACCCCTAAAACCACTATAATCCCATCTACACACATCCCACACCAGCCCAGCCCACTCTTGTGAACCATCAAGTGAAACAGAGCAGGCAAAACAAACCCTAAAACAATGCACAGACTACTCCCAACAAGAGACAAGAAATCAGCAAAATTGGGCACCAAAATGGCCACAAAAGTCACCACCAACACCGCAAGCCACCTCACCCACAGGCTGTACCTTCCCTCACAGAACCTCCTCTCCACCACCTCATAAACAGGGTTCATCATCGGTGGGAAAGCGAAGAACAGGTTCACACACAGACCCATCTGAACTAGACTGCTCAACAAGCCTTGCCCAAAGTTTGTGGTGATTATGTCTTTAGTTTCTTCCCCAAATGCAAAGTAACCCAGAGCTCCAAAACCTCCATACATGAAAGAAATAAACAATATGGACAGACCCAGAACATTCCTGAACTTTTGCTTATCTTTCATGTCAGATTCTAATGGCAAAACCATTCCAATCCCTTCAAATGCATACACAGCCACACCCACACCATAAAAAAACATAGAGAAACCCCCAAAAGTCTGTAAAACTGGCCTGTTTTTCAAGAAAACAATAATATCTTCAACCATCACTACACCAATCGCTCCCAAATCAACCACATCAGCAAAAATGCTCAGTGGAGCGAGATGGGTCAGAGTCGGAATCGAATTCAACCCTAATTGGAAAGGAAAGCAACCCCAAATGTAAAGTGATTTAAACGAAAGCCCTATAAATTTAGGGGTAGGGTCTGTGGAAGAGAAATTGAAGACAAAGGACAAGGTGTTGCCGATGAAGATGAGGTAGCCGACGCAGAAGCCGGCTTGGGAGACGACGACCATGGAGTCGACGGATAAGCGGCCGAGGTGGCCGCAGACGGCGAAGCCGAGGTCGCCGAAAGAATCGATCTTGGAGAAGCCGTGGAGGGAGTCGAGGTGGCGGCGCGTGAGGACGAGGAGCATCATGCAGTGGTAGGTGAGGTAAGAGACGGAGAAGAGGATGAGAGAACCCATGAGCCAGCCGGTGCGCTTGAAAGTGTAGGGGAGGCCGAGGACTCCGGCGCCGACGATGGAGATGAAGACATTGGCGAAGGTCTTGGCATTGGAGGAGAGTGGTCTGTTGTTGGATTTGGAGGTCAGGAGTGGAGTGTCTTCTCTGGGTACAGCTGGTACTTGGAGGACATGGGAGGATGAGCCTGCTTCTTTGCCAAACCCCATCTCTCTCCTAAAAACTCTTCTTCTTCTGGTTCTTGTTCTGGAACTGATGTATATATGTGTGTGTGTTTTAGAGCAAGAAGAAGATGATGATGATGGGTCTTTTGATGAGATTGGTGGGTTGAGTTGAGAATTTTAGATTAGGTAAGAAAGATAGATAGAGGAGAGTGAGCTGAGAGAATTGTGATGAGAATGTAACATGAATTTCTATATGAATGAATGCTCTGAAAATCGAGACTGGATAAGATCTTCTTCTCCTTTTGATCCTCTATATTCTCTAGACGATCAATATTCTATATCATTTTTAGCCTCCTTTCGGGTAGTGGGTTCACTTTTTTATTTTTTGGTTTTTTTAGTTATTTTAGCCTGGGTTAAAAAGTTTGGTTTGAGAAGGATTTTTTGACTTTTTAGTTTTTTGGCTTTTTTAATTTTTTTTTTGTGAGAGAATAATATAATGATTATGGGTTGGATGTGATGTTTTGTTTTTTGTGACTAAAATAGCCTATTTTGTCTTTTGTGGCTAAAATAATCAAAAAAATCCCGTTTAGCTCTTGCCAAACGGAGCCTTATTGTTTTATTTTTTGAAAAATATCAATATCAATATCATTCACAAATTGAATCAACAAACTAAAGTGTAAATTTAGTGGAATGTCAAATTTGAAGAACTTATCATAATAGATTCGAGGGTGATTAATTAGTATTTTCGGAATATGAACACGTAGTGATTTATAAGGTTTTGATTGGTAGAAAGATATAAGGGCCCACGATTTATGTTGGTAATGAGAAAATAACATGAGACTAAATAATTAGTGATTAATTTAAAATATGAACACATGGTGTTCTGGAAATATTGAATAATTTTCGATAGATTCTATAAAAGAAATTTGTAATTCAATAATATATTATTGAAATTGTATTCTTATTGGGTAAGAATGGTATACTTTGTTGCTGATTTACAAATAAATAAATAAATAAATAAGCCACTTTATTCTTCTAGTTAGGTATGCTTTTTAAATAGATTATCTCTTATTTAATCCTAACTAATATTTTCAAATTTCCATATTAGGTTTAGATAAGAATATTTTAATGTTTACTTATTACTATCTATATAATTAGTAACAATTGTGTAAGGACTATATGGGTTACAAGAATTTTAATTTTAATTTTAATTTTAATTTTAATAGGATTAAATGAAACATAAGTTTACTAATAAATGTCCCAAATTCTAAATGATTAATATTATATTATTTTTATTATTTTATTCAAGAGAAGTGCAATATTATAAATTAGTTTTAAAAAAATGCTGTGGAAGCAAGAATCCCACTAAGAAAAAATAATAACAAAAAAAAAAAATATATATATATATATATATATAGGATTTATTAATTGAGCTAAAGTGGATTACAAAAATCAAAGAAGTCAAAATAGAAAATGACTCAATGGACATTTGGGATTTGTAAATCTATTAAAGAAAGTTATGCACTTAAAATAATATGATGAGTGGTGTTTTGAAAATTAAATGTATTATATAGATTTAAATTTAGGCCAAGTTTGGGAAGACTAAATAAGTACACTTTTTGACTTTTTTTGTATTATGTGTAGAAAAAGTAGAGAGGAGATGTTGATTGATGTGACCCAAAAAAAATAAAAAGATGAAATAAGTGCACTTTTTTAGGTTAGCCAAACTTGACCTTAGTATTATATAGATTTTAGTATTTTGTAAATTAAATTTAAAATAAATGTGGTTTATACTTATTTTTTAAAAAGTTCGGAGCAAAGATATTATTATAAATAATAATGAGCCACATAATCTATATATCAGCTCCAGTTTATTGAAAAAAAAAATTGGTTTGGGAAGTGGGTTGGCTTTCTGGCTTTTTTTTTTTTTTTTCTATTTTAGCCTAGGCTAAAAAGTTTGGTTTGAAAATGACTTTTTCGCTTTTTGACTTTTTTTGTGATAGAAGAGTGTAATGATTATGAGTTGGATGCGATATTTTATTTGTTGAGGCTAAAATAGCATATTTTGTCTTTTGAGGCTAAAATAGCCAAAAAAGATCTTCCCAAACAGAGGCTCAAGCTATCAGTGTATTTCTGAAATTCTTGAGCCAATAAACTCAAACTTAAATTTTTTTTAGTTAAAAAGATATCATTTGTTGAAAAGATATTTATCTATTCAAAGTTTATCTATATATTTATCTATTAAAATATTACTTATCTGTGTTATCTATTTGTCCAATTATCTGTTTAAATATTTCACTATCTATACCCATGTCATCTTTTTATTCACCTATATATTCAATATTATCTATTTCTTCACTTCATTACAATCAAATGTTGTCGTCAACTTTCAGGCCCCTTTTCAATATATGTCTTTATCAAAAAAAAAAAATATTAAATTTTAAATTAAATAGCATATGACTTCATAAAAATGAATCTTTTTACCAATTAACCCTTTAAAATTTGTTATTTAGTGGGAATTAAAAGTAATGTTATGTATAATTTTTTAAATATTGAAAACAAAATATAAAATATAATTATAAAAAAAAAAAAGAGGGCAGGAAGATTGATTGATTCAAAACTTTGGACCTCTAATTTGTGAGTTTTAATAGCTCTAATGTGTATGTGAGGTCCATCTGATATGATGTTTTAGAATTTTTTTTTTTTTTTTTTTTCTCACCTCACTAGAACTCTAGTTTTAGAGGGATATATCATTATTGAACAAAAGAGTTAGAGCATCAGCATCAGCTTCTCTACAATGGCTTTGAAGCTATTGTAGAGAGCATCAGCATCAAATATGAGATCCATCAAACTTGCTATACCTTTCGTTCATTTTACCAACGCTACAGTTTCTTTCCTGATGAAGCAAGCCACTGTTCATTGCTACAACAAGCATATTAGATGTTACCGGATGTCTGGCCGGTCAATTGACCGATCAACCGGTCTACTGCAAATTTTATTATTTTTTTTTTTGTGGACATTTTTTAGGAATTGTTTGGCTGATCAATTTAATAAAAAAAGAAAGAATAAAAAATACAATAAAAAAATAATATTTTAATAGGAGTGAGTTATAATATAGAGTTTGATACAATAGATACTAAAAATATGACTAGCTAAAATAGCAAAATAACTTTTTAAGTTATAATTTAACTAAGAATTTAAAGAGATTGGTGTGGATGCTTTCATAGGTACGTTAAAGTGTATCAAAAATGTTGAAATCTCTAAATGAAGAACTCTAGAAGGAGCTTTAGAAATAGACCCTATTTTATGATTTGATATTTTAATCTATAATATTACATTTTTTTATTTTTTATATTTTTTATTTATTAAAACTCCAAGTCAATGCTCTCTATCATCACTCTAAAGTGTACCAACCCCACACGCAATATGAGATGCAATATCGCGATGGCACTGCAGATATTTTTTATCACGTTCTCTACTATGCCGAATTTCCGCCGCCAAGTTTGAGAATTTAAATAAATCATTTAAAAAAAAAAATTAATTATATATTTTTTGTGCCAAAATATGGATCCTTTGTTATTTTATCTTCAATATTTAAATTATGCTAATTTAGTTTTCAATGTATGAAATTCTTTCAATTTGATTTTTAATGTTTCAATTGTATCAAATTCATTCTCCATGTATGAAAAATATTTTAATTAGTTTATAAATCTTTAAACTCTGTTAATAGATGTAATTTAAACATTGAGAGACTAAATTAAAATATTTTTTATATATGGAAAAATGAATTTGATACAATTGAAACATTAAAAATCAAATTGAAAGAATTTCATACATTGAAAACTAAATTAGCATAATTTAAATAGTAAAGATAAAATAACAAAGGATCCATATTTTGGCACAAAAAATATATAATTAATTTTTTTTTTTTTTACAAAATGATTTATTTAAATACTCAAACTTGGCGGCGGAAATTCGGCATAGTAGAGAACGTGATAAAAAATATCTGCAGTGCCATCGCGATATTGCATCTCATATTGCGTGTGGGGTTGGTACACTTTCAAACTTTGACAACCAAAATGACCATTGACTCATATTTTGTAAACTATAATGTTGTGTTTGGTTGGGAAATTTAGAGATGAATTTAGAAAGGAAGAGAAAAAATGTACGTAAAATTAGGTGAAATATAGATATATTTTATTCATATTTCACCTATATTTTTCATTTTCCTTTCCAAATTTCTACTTAAATCCCCTAACCAAACGCAGCATAAATGTAATTACTTCTAAAAAAATTAATTATACTTACAAATTTTGAATTTTTGTTTTACATATAACTAATTTAGTAGATAGTTAGATTCGAAACATCACAACCCTGTATGCTACATTTCCTTAATTTATCACATCTAAATGATACTTAATGATATGATATTGATGTTAGACCTCACATAATGGAATGTTTGACAAATTAATGAGTGATTTTGAAAGTTGATTAAAAGGTGACTTTTTGACTTTTTTGTCCATTTGTGTGTAAAAAATGTGAAAGGTGATGCAATCCAAAATGAGTTAAATGTTAAAAGCTAGTTTCTCAAATTAACCCTAAAATTTAACACTTGTCAAACACATCATTAGAAGTGATGAATTAAGTATCCCAAGCATTATATTGACTATTTTAGCTTGAGATGAGCTATTTTATGTTGGAAAATGGCTTCGATGTTTTGGAAAAAATCTTATTTTTCGTTAATTTTGAGCATTAATTAAGGTGAGACCCAAGCGTTATTTTTAACATTATTAATTAGGTTCATGTTTAATGTCGCGTAGTGAATAAAATCGTGTATTTGGTTGCTCAAAATCATTTTTGGATGAATGAGAATTCAACACACGTTTTCATGTTCGTGGAAATGGCTTTAGGTGGGTTCCTACACATTTGTGAAATGTTCTTGTCCCACATTGGAAAGACTTAAGGTTTTGAATAGGTTTATATACTCTAACTTGGGATACTTAGGATGGGCCCCAATGGATACCCAGGTTTGTAGAAGGGTGAGGTTATGGATAAAGTGGGCTAGACCTATTTGATCTAAAACAAAAACCACACGCACCCAAGCCCAGCCTGCCCGACCCAATACTTTTCTTTTTGGGCCAAAAACATTTGTATTTTATTTATTTATTTATAATTTTAGTTTCAAAATTCAAAATAAATTAGTCCAGATTCCGACCCAATACTTTTCTTTTTGGGCCAAAAACATTTGTATTTTATTTATTTATTTATAATTTTAGTTTCAAAATTCAAAATAAATTAGTCCAGATTTTTCCTTCACCCAAATAGATCCTGAACAGGTTTTCTACCTATTGAATTCCACCCCGAATAGGTTCATACCTGTTGAAATTCAAATCGAACAGATTCAAATCTGTCCAAATAGGTTTTGTACCTATTCAATCAGTCTGAACAGGTTTTTCACCTGTTCGGAAAAGCCACAATTTCTCCTATATAAAGCGTGCCATCTAGTAATTAATTTAATCTAATTTTTTCTCAGAATTTCATCATTCCTCTTTTGTTCCTCCAGTGCTCCTGCATCTGTTTTGCATTTAATTTTTAGGAAGAAAAAGAGAGAGTCACAGCAGAGCTTTCGTTCGCCAGACTTGATTTTGTAGTGCTTCAAATCAAGTGTTAGTTGTTGCATTCTGGGAAGTAGACGTCGGTAAATTTCGAAGCACTGGAGTGAGGGCGAAATCTACTTTAAGGAGATTGTGTCCAACACAAGCCTCAACGTTTAAAGTTTCTGTAAGCTTTAATTCAAAATTTAATTTATAAAATTATTTTCTAGATTATTTATTTTTATTTTATTGTTTATTTTATTTATACATTTCTTAAATTTTTTTTTATTTGTGTATTAAATAGATGAATATTTTGTTTCGAAAAATTAAATAGTAATCATATACTGTTTAATTTCTTAAATAGTAGTAATATAGTGTTTAATAATTTCTTTGATAACATAGTAGTCATATACTATTTATCATTGAAATTTTGTTATAAAATATTATTCTGTATATTTTGTGCGTAAATTCTATTCTGTATAAATTTGTGATTTGTGCTTTAATTATTTCATCAGAAATGTGGCTACTGAAACAAACAGTATTGAGACTATTATTATTCCGACCCCCACACCCATTGTGTTAGTGATGACTCCGCCAGTACCGGTAAATCATAGGGAGAAGTCAGAAAAATTCAATGGAAATGATTTTAAAAGATGGCAATAAAAAATGATATTTTTATCTTACGACATTTAATTTGGCTCGCTTCACTCATAAAAAAACACCAGCACTGAACGAGGAAGAAACTGACCGGTAAGTGGTTATCGCAGTTGATGCATGGAAACATGATATTTTTTGTGTCAGAATTATATCCTCAATGGGTTGGACAATATACTGTACAATGTATATAGTGTCAAAAGTACTGCAAAAGAACTGTGGGAATCTCTAGATCATAAATATAAGATAGAGGATGCCGGTGCAAAGAAATTTGTTGTCAACCCTTTTTTGGATTTTAAAATGATAGGTTCCAAGACAGTTATTAGTCAAGTTCAAGATCTCCAATTAATTCTCCATGGCATATATGCGGAAGGGATAGTTCTCAGTGAATCTTTCCAAGTAACGACAATCATTGAAAAATTGCCACCATCGCGGAAAGAATTCTAGAATTATCTTAAGCATAAGCGCAAAGAGATGAAGTTGGAGGAATTGATAGTACGACTCAGAATTGAAGAATTGAGGAGGACAACCGTGGTTCTGACAAGAAGTCAAGAAACCATGTCATGCAGGCTAAAGCAAATGTTGTGGAACATGGACAATGGTCAAAGTTCAACAACAAAAAGTGGAAGCATGATGACAATGGCTCCAAACAAGGATCCACTAGTAAGATCAACAAAGGGATCAACAATGGGTTCAATAAGAGGTTCCAAGGCAAGTGTTTTGTGTGTGGCAAAGATGGACATCTCGTTAAGGATTGTCATGTTCATAAGAATGGGGGGAGTTCAAGAAAAAAACCAACACAAACCAACATAGCTGAGGATTTTTATCTTTCCGATGGAGTGGCAAACATCAATCTTGTTGCAGTAGTCTTTGAAGCAAATTTGGTAGGCAATCCCAAGGAGCGGTGGATGGATACCAGAGCAACCCGCCATATTTATGCAGATAAGAAGATGTTCACAACCTACAAAGTAGTGGAAAGTAGAGAATAACTTTTTATGGAAAACTCATCCACATCAACTGTAGAAAGACAAGGAAAGATTGTGTTGAAAATGACCTCGAAGAAAGAGCTCACGCTCAACAATGTACTCCATGTGCCAAAGATTCGTAAGAATTTGATTTCTGGGTCATTTTTTATCAAGAATGGGTTTGAATTAGTCTTTGAATCTGATAAGGTTGTACTCTTCAAGAGTGGAATGTATGTGGGGTGCGGTTACATGAATGATGGGCTTTTTAAGCTCAATGTACTAACTATTGTACCAAATTTGGCTATTAATAATAAGAAAACACATCTTCTGTTTACATTGCTCAGTCTTCTTTTTTATGGCATGGTAGATTAGGACATTTTTATTTTAATTTTCTGCGTAGACTTGTTTCTTTAGAATGTTTGCCAAACTTAGAGTTTGATCCTAATCATAAATGTGAGATTTGTGTTGAGGCAAAACTCACTAAGGCATCATTTAATAAAGTAGAAAGAAGTATTGAACCTCTAAGTTTAATTCGCACAAATATTTGTGATGTAAAATTTGTTCAAACTAGAGGAGATAAGAAGTACTTTGTTACTTTTATTAATGATTGCACTTGATATTGCTATGTTTACTTATTGAGAAGTAAGATGAAGCCTTAAAAGCTTTTAAGTAATATAAACTTGAGATTGAAAATCAACTTGGCAAAACTATTAAGGTAGTGAGGAGTGACAGAGGTGGTGAGTATGATGCATCATTTGAGGAATTTTGTTCTGAACATGGTATTATTCACCAAACCACTGCACCCTATTCTCCTCAGTCAAATGAAGTTGCTAAGAAAAATAATCGAACTCTTAAAGAGATGATGAATGCCATGTTGATTAGTTTAGGGTTACCTCAGAACCTGTGAGGGGAGGTTATTTTGTCTGCTAACTTTATCCTTAACAGGATACCCCAAAAGAAAATTAATCAAACACCTTATGAATTATGGAAATATCGACGACTTACTTACAATCATCTCAAAGTGTGGGGGTGTTTGGCTAAGATGGCAGTCCCTAGTCCCAAAACGACTAAGATAGGACAAAAAACTATTGATTGTGTGTTCATTGGTTATGCAAATAATAGTAGTGCATATAGATTTTTAGTTTATAGATCTGAAAATCCGGATATGCATGTAAATACTATTATTGAGTCAAGGAATGCATCGTTTTTTGAATACATTTTTCCTTACAAGGAAACTGAAGAGACAAGATCAAATAAAAGAACTTTTGATACTGCTATGGGTAGTAGTGAAGACCATAATGATAATGAAGCAGATGAACTTAGACGTAGCAAGAGGGCTAGGATCTCTAAATCATTTGGTCTAGATTTTCTGACATACCTGTTAGAAAATGAGCCTCTAAACTTCAAGGAAGCAATGTCTAGTCCTAAAGCTCCATTGTGGAGAGAGGTTGTGAATAGTGAAATTGAATTAATATTGCAAAATCATACTTAAGAACTGGTGGATCTTCTACCAAGGTGTAAACCTCTTAGATATAAGTGAATATTCAACAGGCAGATGGTTCAATTGATAAATACAAGGCTAGACTAGTTGTTAAGGGATACAGGTAGAAAGAGGCCTTGATTATTTTGACACCTATTCATCAGTGACAAGAGTAACATCTATTCCCATGCTAATTGCGATTGCAAAACTATAGACGCGGCCTTGGGCTTCATAATACAATTCGGACTCAATGTCACGGTTCTTAATCTGATCTCACAATGTGCGATGTGAGATTGATAAATCACCAAAGAGTCCAAATCCGCAAATCGTTTTGGAAAACTGATTTTTGTAAAGAAGTGCCAAACATGGACTGCTTTGCAGATACAGAGTCGCCACTTAAATATTTTATTTTGGGGGAATTTAGGAAACCCTGACTCGTGCCTAAGGCCACGTGTCCGTCATCACCAAAGTTGCCTCGGCTCGGGAACTTGGGTACGATTAGGGAAGGTCATCTATGAGCACCCTCGTTCGCCCGATCAAAGATCGGCCTGTACTAAGCATGATATCTTGTTTTTGAAAACACATGCGTTCTTATTCCAGTTAATTAGCTGGAATTACTATGTGATGCGCACGACACACAAGTATAGACTAGATCACCTAATTTGGAACAAAGTATCGCATATCCATTTGTTTGAAAAATGATTTGAAGTTTGTTACTCGCAAGTAAGCTAAAATGCGGATTTGATGAATTGTTCCAATTCAAGTAATCCAACCTTCACCCACAGGCATTCAGGCAATTATATCATATAAGCAGTTTGCCTTATGGCAACCATGCTGTTATGTTAATACTCACACACGTGCAAGATGCTAAAGCATAAACACTTACAGTGTACTCCGAGCCAAAACAAAGAAACTAGTTAGAAATCATGCATGATCCTAGTTCATGTTAAAATGGCTAATGCATCGCATGTAAAGTGCAACTAGAATAGGCTCGACTAATCTAAAATAGCATATGAGATGCGACAATTCGATACATGTTTTCAACTTGGAATTGAAATACAATGCAGTTAGTATGATACGTCGAGCCCGGTGCATGCAATGCAGATGGATGGTGTAAACATGCATAGCATAAGGATGCTAATTGGAATATGCCCTAAGACTAACCATCGAAAGTAGGTAAGTAAAAGGGAGAAAGAAGTGGGGGTTAGAAGACATGCATCACACACACGCACGTTTATTACAAAATTAGCCCTCTCGACGGAGGGACCAAAAGAATAATACAAATCATCTAATTAACTAACTAGCAAGCTAATTAATTAATTACACAACCAAATCGAAATAAATAACTATTCTAAGTTATTAAAACACTGAAATGGCCTCGCGACAAGGGATGAATGCATGCTTGGACGGCTTTGCTGAGAAATCCATCGCTATGCTTCATGTTGCCTCTATTTGCACTGCTCTGTACCTTTGAAAATTGTGCCAACTTCTATGACACTTCTGAACCACCTTGTGGGCAAGTTGAGAGGCCATCGACCAAGAAATAGGGCCATCGGCCATGGGAAATTGGTCATCGATCAAATACAAGGCTCTCAGCCAAGTGTTTGTTGCCGATCGGCACTGAATATGGTCGATCGACCATTTCTTCCTGTGAAAAGCTCATGTTGCTGCAGCAGAGGACAAACAGAGCATGACAATACATTTACAAGACAATGTCTGCACAACTACACCTCTTATCATATTTAAGACTCAAAGGTGTGTAGTTCTCAACCCTCAGGCCATCAATTACGCATTTCGATGCATGATGGCCAAAGGAGCCAAGTGTGCAATTTAATATCAAATGAAATGTACAAAACACATAAGGGGGCCCAACCTCTATCATGCTTGATCAAGAGGCAAGGGATGCACACATAATGCAATGCAAACATGCAAGCGTGATGCGAACAACTCAAGCATGCAACAAGTATGCGACTAGATCATGCAAAGCAACAAATGTGCAATAGGCATACTACCTAAACATGTAAAGATACATGGCATGCAACAACATGAAAAATGAAGCAAGCATGCAACAACATGCAAAGATGGACTTAAACTAAAGTGGACAACTCTTAAACGTGCCCAAATCAGTGGCCAAAAATGCTATGGAAATGAAGACAAAGGTACATACAACTATGCATGCCAATTGTCTATCACCTAAGCATAGGAGAGCAACTTTCAAGAACACTTAAAAGAGGACAAACATGGACATGTGACATACATTGTAAGCTCTGAAATCATGTTAGGAAAGGTGCCAAACCAACCAAACAAAGTAAGCAAGTCATGCAAAAAGGCTTAAAGCTTGGAACTAGCTAAGGGACTCAAACCATAGCCATGCAAAACATGAAGCAAATGGCAAGTATAATCCAAAACAGTCCTAGATCATGCCAAAATGAGCCTAAAACATGCAAGGACCAAAGCCAAAATAAGCTAGAACAAAGGGCCGAAAGCATGAGGCATGCAAGGCTACAAAAGAGGTGTTACACTACACCTATCAAAACCAAACATGGCATGACTTAAATAATGAAAAACAGAGTTATGACATGGTAAAACAAGACCAAAAACCCACTTAGATGGCATCCCAAAGACCTAAGCATGGAGGCATACACAATGGTCCTTTCATGAGGCATAAAATATCAACTCTTTAAAGCATTAAAGGAGTGATAAGTGCAAGTATATGAGCATGAAATATGGACTAAAATAGTATAACAAATGATGCCAAATCATTGAAATGGTCTAAGTAAAGCATGCTAGTGACTTGGACACTTAAGGCTAACAAGCTAGAATGCCTTATGGCTATATAAAGCATGGCATATATGGTCAAGACAATGCAAAACAGAGCTTTAGCATGTTACAATAAGGCTAAAAGCTTTATGGAGTCGAGCCAAAATCATGCTAAAAACATGGCTTAAAGCACAAAGCATGTTAAGGCAATTTCATGGAAATGCATTACAAGAGCATGCGGCATGAAAAGGAAAACCAAACCTAAACAGAGGTATGACATGGTAAAACAAGCCCAAGAACATGCTGAAATGGACACAACATAAGCTAGAAAGACATGCTCAAACATGAAGCATATAAAGCCAGTGTGTGTGATTTACACTACAAGTGTATGGTACATGCAAAATGCCACTAAACCAACCTTAGACGGAGGTAAAGCATGGCAAAGTAACACCAAATACTTGTTGAAATGAAGCTAAGACAAGCTTAACAAACATGCTACCAACATAAGCCATTTATGCAAGCACACAAGACAACAAATAGAGGGGATGACCCTCTCCTATTTAGGACTCCAAAACCACCTTCCCACCACTGAAAATCCTCTGGATTTCAGTGGTAGGAAGGTCATGCAAAGCCAAGAACAATGGCCAAAAGGGATGGCCTAACAACACCTAAGAGGAGGGAAACAACCCCAAACCAAAAAGTGATCTTAAACAAAGATCTAAAGCATAAAAAATCAGAACTTATTGTAGTATAGAGTTAAGCTTAAAACAATAAGCAAGAAGGTCTAAAAGCTAAAGCAAGAAAGCGGTATTAAAAGCAAGAATGCTCACCCTTAAAGAACACTTTCAAGAACAAAGCTCCAGCAACTTTTCCAAGCTTAAACCAACCCAAGAACTCTGAAATCAACCTCAAGGGACCTCAGCTCCAAGAGGATGGTGTTCTAGTGTGTGTTTCTGTACAATAGTAAGACAATACTACACTTTTGAGTACAAAACAAGATCAAACAAAGGAATATAGATACAAAAGTATATGTATCACTCAGCCCTAAATTTTCTGAACCCTTGAGGAGGGAGGAGATGATTCTCTCTTATAGAGAACCAAAAGCAAAGCTTCTTGACGAAGCTAAGCAAAGGGGCAAATCCCTCTATACACGTGTATGGAGAGGGTGAATTGTGGATGCCAGTTGTGACAGTAGGCATAAAATATCTGCATAAAGTAGATGAACAGGGTTTGGCCAGAAAACATGGCCGATCGACCAACATAAGGGCCAACCGACCAAAAAGAGTGCCGATCGGCCAACACTTTTGGCCGATGGCAAGAAAACAAGGCCGATGGCTTCATGCCTTGGCCGATGGGTTGAGGGGATGGCCAACAAGCCACCCTCTTCCCTAAGGAGCAAAAACACAAGTCCTTGGTCCACACCCAAGCACAAAACAGACAAGTTGGGAGATCTTGAGGCAAGGCACGCGGCCGAGACCTCCGGGAACTCAAAACGAATACGAACATGGATGATCATCAAGTGTTCAAACGATGACGTCCAAGTCTTGAGGACGGTCAAAAATGGGGTGTCTACACATCTTTGTCTAATCTGGAAATACATCAAATGGATGTTAAAACAGCTTTTTTGAATGGCGAGTTAGATGAGAAAATCTATATGGAACAACCGAAAGGGTTTCAAGTTCTTGGCCAAGAGAAAAAAAGTTTGTAAACTTGTCAAATCCCTTTATGGATTAAAACAAGCTCCGATCAATGGCATAAAAAATTTGATCATGCTATGCTTTCAGATGGTTTTAAGATAAACGAATGTGACAAATGCATCTATGTTAAAAGTACAAACAAAGGTTATGTCATAGTTTGTCTTTATGTGGATGACATGCTCATTATTAAAAGCAATAATGACATGGTTAAAACCACAAAGAAAATGTTGAACAAAAAGGTTTGAGATGAAAGATTTGGAAGAAGAAAATGTAATTCTAGGAATGAAAATTACTAGAACATCTGAAGGATATGCTTTATCTCAGTCTCATTATGTTGAGAAGATTCTGGAGAAATTTGGAAAGCATGATGACCGTCCTGCTAAAACACCTGTTGACATTAGCTTTCATTTGTCAAAAAATACAGGTGCAGGCATATCACAATTAAAGTACTCTCGGATAATCGGAAGCTTGATGTACTTAATGAATTGCACTAGGCCATACATAGCCTATGCTATAAGCAAATTGAGTAGATACACAAGTAATCCAGGGTTCGATCATTAGAAAGCGATAATTAGGGTACTTAGGTATCTAAGACATACCCGGAATTATGGCTCACATTATAGCAAATATCCAGCAATACTCGAAGGGTACAGCGATGCAAATTGGATATCGGATATGAAAGACTCAAAATCCACTAGTGGATACGTCTTTATCCTAGGCTGGGCTGCAGTCTTTTAGAAATTCTTCATGTAGACATGCATAGCAAGGTCGACAATGGAATCTGAGTTTATCACGTTAGATAAAGTAGGAGAAAAAGCATAATAGTTACATAATTTCTTAGAAGACATTCCAATGTGGCCTAAACCTGTGCCAGCTATATACATTCACTGTGATAGTTAAGTAGTAATATGACAGGCACAAAATCATATGTACAACGATAAGTCTTGATACATTCGTCGAAGACATAATACTGTTAGGCATTTGATTTTAAATGGAATAATTTCCATAGAATATGTAAAGTCAAGAGAGAATATTGCAGATCCATTGACTAGAGGGCTAGCTAGGGAGCACGTGTACCATTTATCAAGGGGAATGAGATTAAAGCCTATTACTTAAAAGTCACCGTAATGGCAACGCAGCCTAGTTGACTGGATATCTCAAGATCTAGGTTCAAAGGGACAACTGAATTATGGATAACTTCACGTATCACTAAGGAGGTTTACTCCTACCTATTGCTATGATAAGAAGAGTGATACCTACAACGTTAGTAGGATAAGCTTTGTTTTTAATGATTCTTATAGCTTGGACATCCAAGTAAGGTATAGCTGGACATTTTTAATAAGAAGTCACCTATATGAATGTGAACTGGGCCGGTTGTGTGAGAATTAAGAAGGCTAAATTCTTTAGAGCACTCATAAATTACCAGGCATTGTTCTAGGACAAAATGAACACAACTGTAAGAACCAAACTGTGTATGAGGGTACACTATATGTAGTCTATTGTCTTGGCTTACACAAACAACTAAACAGCTCAAGGCATCACGTCCACTAGTTAGCCAGTAAGTCCGATAGGCTTTCACTAGAGGAGGTTCAAAGCCAAAAGCTACCTATCTCAATGTGGTGTGTCTTCTTCTTAATGTACTCTTTCTTTGTTTGCATCTTGTTGCATGTCTGTTATCGTGAATTCCATTCATGTGGAGGATTGTTGGAAAATGGCTTTGATGTTTTGGAAAAAAACTTTATTTTTTGCTAACTTTGAGTATTAAATAAGGTGGGACCCAAGCGTTCTTTTTAACGTTACTAATTGGGTTCATGTTTAATGTCGCGTAGTGAATAAAATCGTGTATTTGATTGCTCAAAATCATTTCCGGATGAATGAGAATTCAACGAGCTTTTTCGGGTTTGTGGAAATGGTTTTAGGTGGGTTTCCTACACATTTGTGAAATGTGTTTGTCCCACATTGAAAAGGCTTAAGGTTTTGAATGGTTTATATACTCTAGCTTGGGATAATAGGACCCATGGAGTACTCAAATTTATGGAAAGGTAAGGTTATGGATAAAGTGGGCTAGACCCATTGGACCCAAAATAAAAACTACATGCGCGCGTCGCCGCTACCGTTCGGTCGGGTGAGCCGACTGGGCTTGAATGCGTGGTGTGAGGTTGGATTGGACTTGTTCGGCCCAATACTTATCTTTTTAGGCCAAAAATATTTGTATTTTATTTATTTATTTTTAATTTTGGATTCAAAATTCAAAATAAATTGGTCCAGATTTTTTCTTCACATAAATAGATCCCGAATAGGTTTTCTACTTGTTGAATACCACCCGAACAGGTTCATAACTGTTGAAATTCAAACTTAACAAATTCAAATCTGTCCAAACAGGTTTTGTACCTGTTCAATCTGTCCGAACAGGTTTTCTGCCTGTTCAGAAAAGCCGTCATTTCTCCTATATAAAGCATGTCATCCAGTAATTCATTTAATCTAATTTTTTTCTCAAAATTTCGTCATTCTTTTTCTGTTTCTCTAGTGCTCATATATCTGTTTTGCATTTAATTTTTAGAAAGAAAAAGAGAGAGTCACAGCAGAGCTTTGGTTCGCCAGACTTGATTTTGTAGTGCTGCAAATCAAGTGTTAATCGTTGTATCCTGGGAAGTAGACATCGGTAAATCTCGGAACACCGAAGCGAGGACGAAATTTACCTTAAGGAGATTGTGTCCAACGCAGGCCTCGATGTTTAAATTTCTGTAAGCTTTAATTCAGAATTTAATTTATAAAATTATTTTCTAGATTATTTATTTTTATTTTATTATTTATTTTATTTATACATTTAATTTACACACACCGTTGATGATAACATTTTAGTCCATTCCAAACACTCCAAGTATTTTGTCGTTGATGATAACATTTTAGTCCATTCCAAACACTCCAAGTATTTTGTCCATGATGTGATCTGTCTATTATATTTATTGATAATAAATTTTGGTAATGGTACATGTTAAATTAATATAATGATGGTATATGAAATGATAAATAATTCTAATAAATAAATGTAATCATTATAAGATTATTAATGAATTATAAATTTGGTTACACCAATCCATTTACTTGAATTTCTTAATAAATGATAACATGTAAAATGGTATAATTGTGAAAAAATATTATACAAATAAACAAAAATGATTAATTCTTTTTCTAACAAATTTGACACACATAAATAAAATTTTAAAATTTGAAACATAAATCTATTTGATTTTGAATTTTCAAACATATATTTTTTTGTTACTGTATTTTTGTGTCTTTAATAAACTTTGTTAATATTTTAATCATTTATTTTTTTACTTTTTAGATACATTTAACCTAAATATATCTAAAAAAATCAACTAAAATATGAAAACTAAAGACATCAAAACACAAAAAATAAAAATAAAAAATAAAAAAACTTAAAAAAATATATTGGAAAATCCATAACCAAACAAATACAACTAAGGAGAGGTTTAAAGTTCAACTCTCCCCCGAAGCTAATTTAACAATTATCAATTAATTTTTGTCAATAAAAATAATAAAATAATAATAATGATAAAATTACTTGAAAATATGATAATTTGTGTATCATTCACCCTACCTAATATTATTATGAGCCCAGAGTGGTGATGGTGTATATGTTGTTTTGCTCTGGGCTAGAAGTGTGCTTGGTTTAAGTTTTATGGATTAAGTTTTTTAAAAATTGAGTTTTTTGTTTTTCGTATTTTTTTGCTTTTAGTAAATATTTTTAAAATTTTAAACATTTTTTTTTACTTTTTTAGATCCACCTTACTTAAATGTATCTAAAAAGTAAAAAATTTGTGAAAAAATATTTTAAGAAATTAACAAATACATAAAAATATACTAAATTTTCGTTTTTTTTGTTTGTATTTTTAATATTTATTGAATTTATAAAATATTTTTTCACAAAAATTACACTTTTTATGTGTATTTATGTTAAGTGTGTCTAAAAATTAAAAAAAAAAATTGTTTAAAATATTAAAAAAATTTAGTAAAAATAAAAAAATATGAAAAACAAGAAAGTAGAATTTTCTAAAAACTGTTTTCAAAAAAACGAAACCAAACAAGCTAAATTTTTGGAGCGGGGAATTTTTTTTAAGGTCCCTAATAATAATAATTTAGAGGATAAAGGACACAAAAAAAAAATAGTGATGCATCAGGTCCCTGAACAACTTGGTGCGCGTTTTTAATTATTTTGTGGACCAAAATACCCTTCCCAAAATCAACACAGAAACGAAACTCATTCCGACGTCTGAGTTCCATTCCAAGCATCGATCATCTTCATGAACAAGAGAACTTTAGAACTAGGGTTTCAATTTCTTCTTCACCATCGACATTAGAGCTTCATTATCTTCTGTAAAAATCATTCCCATTCCTTCCTCACAAATTTCTCTGACCCCGTTTTCACTGTTCATTATTCATCGTCATCTCAGTTCATCTTCGTCACGTCGCATCTTTATCTCAGGCCATATCAGCTCGTCATTCAAGTTTCATCCTAACTCTGGTAAGTTTTTATACAATACAACCAGATTTTCTCTGAAAACACAGTTAATTGCATTTTATATTAACCTTCCACAAATTAGGGTTTCAATTTCGTAATAAAAAACTACCTGAACTTGAAAAAAGTTATTTATGTGTGTTTTGAACTTAATCTTGAACATGTTTGTGTAATTTTATCTGTAAATTTCTCTGGCATTTGAATTTCTCTGGTTTTTGCTTGATGTATGTTTCTTCTTTCAATTTTCTCTGGCATGTTTATTTTTTAAAAAAAGCAATTTTCTGTGTTTTCATCTTATTCTTCAACATTATTCTTCAACATGTTTTTGTGATTTTCTCTATAAATTTCCTTACTCTGTAAATTTCTCTATAATATGTATTTTTAATTGGAATGTCTATCTTTCTCTGGAATGTCTATTGCTCTCTTGTCTCTGTCTAAGTTTTTCTGGTATTTATAATTTTCTCTGATCACATCACATCACTTTCCTCTCTTGTGTGTCTCTATCATGTTTTATTTTCTCTGGCATTTTAATATCATGGACTGGAATGAATGTTTCTTATTTGAATTTTCTCTGACATGTGTATTCTGAAAAAAAGTTATTTCTCTGTGTTTTGATCTCTTGAACATATTTTTGTGATTTTGTCTATGAATTTCTCTGCTTTGTAAATTTCTATAGAATATGTATTTTTCTATGGAATATCTATTACTCTCTTGCCTCTGTCTAAGTTTCTCTGGTATTTATAATTTTCTCTAACCACATCACATCACATCACTTTCCTCCCTGTGTGTCTCTATCATGCTTAATTTTCTCTGGTTATGTATGTAAATTTCTCTGGCATTTTAATATTATGAATTGAAATTTTCTCTGGAATGGAAATTTTCTCAAGGATGTGTAATTTTCTCCGGAATGTGTATTTTTCTCTGGTATGTTTATTTTGTTCAATTCTTGGTTTCAATGTGGTGTAATTTTCAGTGGCATGTTTACATTACTTTGTTCAATTCTCTCCCATGTTTATGATGCCTTGTTGATTTTCTCTGACATTTAATTTTTAATGTCCAATCTTCTCTGGCATGTCCAATTTTCTATAATTTTCCCTTATCTAAAATTTTCTCTTATCTGTAATTTTCTCTGACATGTCCAATTTTCTCTGGCATGTTCAAATTTCTCTGGGATTTAATGTTGACATCTTTATATTTTAATCATTGTCTAGAAATGGCAAAACGTAAAAGCAGCGAAACACCGGAAACACCAAGGAAGAAACATAAACTCTCTCAGTCTTCTTATGAGCTAAGATAAAAAACCAGCAGCAAAACACTGGAAACACCAAGCAAGAAAGAACAACTCTCTCAGTCTTCTTATGATCTAAGATAAAAAAAACCAACAACAAAACACAACAAACTCCTCGCCAAAACACACAAGTCTAAGGTGATGAAGAACTAGCATCTAGATGAGTACCCCAACTTCAAAAGACTCAAGCTCAAGAGGGAAAAAAACCTGTTAAACTCCACAGAAAGAGAGCTCACTACAGCATTCAATTCCGAACCAACCTCTCATATGTTGTCTTTTTTTTTTCAAACACTTAAATTCAATTCAAAACAACTTGTAGAGCTTCAAAAGACCCCATCCTGGTATTTGTTCCAAGCTCTAACCACTGGAAGGATGGATCCAAAGAAATCTAGGAAATTTGATGATGATGTAGTTGCCAAAATCCAATGTTACAATGAAAAAATAAAAGCATTCACAGTTGGTAAAAAGAACTTGACCTTTACAACAAATGACATGACCTTAATTTTTGGTTTGCAAGGAGGTAAAGGAGCCATGTCATTAAGATACTCTAAAAAGCTAAAATCTGCATTCCTAAGGAGAAGATTCCAAAAGGACACAAGGCTCACTGGTCCTGTTCTTAAAAATGCCTTGGTCAAAGCAATGAAAGGCAAACAACCAACTGACTTCAAAGATATAGCAATCATTGTTACATTGTACTTGTGTCTCACCCTATTTTTTGGAACAAGTGGGAATTCAATAGGGTGGGTTTTTATAAAGTATGTGGAACCTCTTGAATCAATGAAACAATATGATTGGCCAGAAGCAATCATATCAACATTGATTGATTCTATCATAGTATTGCACAAAACTCCAGAAAAAGTTATGGGGTGTGTCATTGCATTGCTGGTAAGTATAATATCCATTCAAATTTCCAGTTATCATACTTACAAATTTGTGCGTTTAGAAAATTTTAATTACTTTAATTTTCATCACAGTATTGGCTATGTGAACATACAAATATCATTGACTCGGAAGACAGTAACACAACTGACTTCCCAGGATGTACCAAGTGGAACCTGAAAACCTTGACGAAACAGCTACAGAAGACACCAGTCCACTCTCTTCCACCTCGACAGGTTAGATTTCTATCGCTACTGAAATCTCAGAGAAATTGCAAAATTTCTCTGACCACTGTTTTGTTTCCCTCCTTGTGCATTGATTGATTAAGATCAATTTTCTCTGAACTATCAATTTATGTTTTCTTCTTTGGTACCAACTGGTTTATTTCTGCCATTGTAATCAATTTTCTCTGCAATCCAAATTTCTATGCAATCCAATTTTCTTTTACCACAATTGTAACACATTAACTTATACGCCCTGATTGATTTTCTCTAATATCTGAATTATGTTGGTTGTTTCATAATTTTTCCTAGCCCATAAAATTGTTTCTCCTTGTGTGTAATTTTCTCTGGCCCATAACTTATGTGCCTTGCATCTTTGATAAACACTGTTTATTTCTACCCTTCTAATGAATTTTCTCTGGAATCCAAATTTCTCTGACACAATTATAGTCAAACATTAACTTATATGTCTTGATTGATTTTCTCTGATTTCTAAATTATGTTGCTTGTTTCATAATTTTCTCTGCCTCATAAAATTAACTCCTTGTCTATAATTTTCTCTGGCCCATATAATTTTCTCTGAAGTTTGTTTCCCATTAGTATCATTTAGATGAATTTTATTTTCCTTATTTGAATTTTTTCTCTTAGTGAATTTTGTAACATTTCTCTAATAAAATACAGATAGATAACAAGGAGCTAGTCAAAAACCCATCAGAGGAGTTCTGTCTTGGTAAAAAGACGAAGAAAGAATCAAAAAAGGCAATTGTCAAATTCAAGGAGATATTACATGATTCATCTGAACATCAAGCAATTGTCAAATTCAATGAAGAAGTAGAAGGCAACATAGAAGAATAAGAAGCCAGCAATGGACAAGAATATCAAGCAAGCAGTGGAGAAGGAGAAGGAGAAGCCAGAGAAGAAAGTGAAGAAATAGAAGCAGAAGACAAGGAACAAAATGACCAGAAAGAAGAAGACAGTGAAGAAGAAGATGAAGAAGAAGAAGAACAGCAAGAAGAAAACAATGAGAAAAGTGACGAAGAAGAACGTAATGAGCCGATGGACCAACAACGTGATAGCATTTGCGGCTCAACAATGCATCAGCCTGTAGAATGTGAGGAATCAAAGGATGCCCAAATTGCTGATCTACGTCAAAGACTAAAGGCACTTTCTCAATCTAAAAAAGAAGAAGAGAGAAATTGGATTGAATTACTTGCTAAAAAGGATATTGCAACAAGAACCTTCACATCACTTAACTCAGAACTTCAAGAAAGAGACAACACAATCCAAATGAAACTAAGGATGTTGGAGGTTCAAAAAGAAGACGATACAAAAATAATTCAACAGTTGAGGAATTCAATTTCGGAGCTTGAAACTGAAAATACTAAATTGCATGAATAAGTTCAGGAACTATCCGTCCAACTAGCAACACAACCATACCGAACACCAACACAACTTCAACCACAAGGTCAGTGAAAATCTTGAGCCACAAAAAGTTATATCCTTGTGACAACATAACTCAGAGAAATTTCTATTTATTATAATTTTCTATGTCATTGGTAATTTTCTCTAGAAGTTATATTTCTCTGAACACATTATTTTCTACCGCTTATTTCTATTGATTTCTACTGCTCATTTGATTTTCTCTGTCTATTTTCTTATTCGATTTTTGGGGCTTGTTTGATTTCCACTGTGTATAGTTGGAATGCAAGTGGAACAACAACCACCAACCCAACAAGAACAAATGGCACACAAAGAACAACCGAAACAAAAGACAAAAGTCTATGGTAACTGGAAAATATTGAATCAAATAAATTTACATATTGAAATATCATCTATTACTTTAGAGAAATTTCACTTTTACTGATATTTTCACTATCTACAGTCAAAAAAGATCTGACATCGATGATAAAAAAAATTAAAGGCAAAAGAAATGAAGGAAAAGCAGCACGATCCAGAATTTCAGTATCCCAAAATTGCAAAAGTGACTAGAGCTTCAAAACAGGCTGCGAAGTAAACTGAGCAAACCACGAAGGACAAAGAAATACTTGATGCTGCTGCGTAGGTCTTGCCTCCACCTACAAACATCAGAAAATCTTGGGTCTTTCCACAATCTCTACCGATTTCAAGATTGATAAAAGATCATGTAAAAGAAATCTTGCAGCACATATCAAACGCGTCTGGACTTGAGTAAATACAACAAACAAAATAGAAGATAACAAACAACAAATTACAAACTTATATTGCATTAACAACAATTAAATCCCTTCTTTGTCATCTTGTAGGGCTTTAATTTGGACAAGTGAGTTGAATCTCATTACCTTCGAAGACATTGGAAACCTAATAAAGCAAAAAGAAATTGCCAACAATGTAAGTCTTTCATCAAAATTTCTCTGCAATGTTCCATCAGCCTTTATAAACCAATATTACAATTATAAATCATATTTTTCAGGTCATTGATGGCTATGGAGAGATCCTTTTGGCTGACCAAATAAGAGAAAGACAACAACCAACTTCATTTTTTTTCACATCAATGAGCTTAGTATGTTACTACTATTTTATTTGATTTTCTCTAGAATTTACTTACTACTTTCTCTTCTTAAGATACTTCTTGAAACCAGTTGTGTCACTAGTTTAATTTTCTCTGGCTAGTTGAGTGCATTTAAAATTTCTCTGTGTATATTTCTTAAATTCCTGTCATTTCAACTTTCTCATAACATAACCATTTTTTTATTTTCTTTGACCATAGAATTTCATCAAGATGACAGAAAATCAAGCTTTTCGAGTATCCTTATTTGACAAGCATATTGAAACAACGTGGAGGAACTACAGGTTCCTCCATTTTCCAATAAATACTAGAGGTAATGAGAAGTCCACACATGGAAATCACTGGACCTTGCTTGTCCTGGACAAACAAGACAATTTATGGAGGTTCTACAACTCACTGAGGCCAAGGAGGGATGATGCAGAAGACAAATATGTCAAAGATGCAAAACAATTGGTAACGAGTGCAAATTTCTCTGATCCATCATAATCTTTATATGATGATAATTTTCATAGAATCTCATTGATTTGTCTGTAAATTTCTCTGTTATTTAAAAATTATTTTTTTGTAGTAAGATTATGTGGAGAATTTTTTGAAAGCTTGCCTTGAAAGAGAGGCTCAATCACAACCCTCTTTCAAATTGATAAACTCACAAAACACAAGTTACGACTTTGAGTATGTCAACAATGCTCTACAACAAGAAAGTGATTCGTAAGTTTCATACATCTATAAATAGGATAATCTGATTTGCATGTTTCTTAAAACCAACCATACCTATAATTTGTATGCAGTCTGGCTTGTGGCCTCTTTGTCTACTATATAATGAAACAATATAGCAAGCATGAACCTATCAGCTCCAAATTGTCCACACAAGAGATAAGGTTGATGAGAGCAGAACTCATAGAGAGATTTGTGACCGAAGATGGCCGGTCATGGACTGAACCAATTGAAATACCTCTAGAAGAAGAACAAAAAATGTAATAGTGAAACTAGTGAAAGGAAGATAATGTACATATCCACACAGAGAAAATTGTCTCACATATATGTATATATGTATATATCCATATAGTATTAACCATTCACTTTTTTGTTGATACATTGAAGAAATGATGATACTTGACATATATGTATATATCCTTTATTGACTAATGTAAATTTCAATTTTTTTTTTATTTCGACTAATGTAAATTTCATACTTATTGATGGTTAAATATATATATATATATATATATATTTATTGTGATTGTCAACACAATCCACACAGAGAAAATTGTCTGCAGAAATTTCTCTGGTATGATATTACCAGAAATTCACAGAGAAATTTAACTTGTATCGTCCTAAGGAGATGCCTATTTGATCATGTAATTTGTAATGCTTTGTGTTGCTACAAAACAATCATCAAACTCAACAAAACACAAAGTGCACAGTAATTTTATCTGCTACTGAAAAATTTCACTGGATGAATTTGAAATTTCAAAACATAATGCCCAGATAGTTTTCTCTGATAGTGGAAAATTTCTCCGGATAAAATTAACGGATTCGAATGGTGACACAAAATGGAATTTTTTAGTTGTGAATTTCTCTAGGTTGAGTGATTTGGAGAGGAGGAATTTCTCTGGATTGGTGAGGAAAATTTCTCTAGCTTTGACAAAAATTTTTGAGTTGAAGTGATTCTAGATAAATTCTTCCCTGGTCCAGAGAAATTTCAAAAAAGCTTAATTTTGTTTCTTGGTTGTACTCAGTGCAATAATTTTGTGTATGCTCTATCTGGTGTGCACATTTCTTGAAATGACTGATATGAAGTTACCAGAAATTCACAGAGAAATTTAACTCGCATGGTGCCAAAGAAGGTGCCTATATGATCATGCAATCTCTAATGTGTTGGTACAAAACAATTATCAAATTCAAAAAACACAATCCACACAATACTTTTCTCTGTCATTGTCAAATTTATGTGGATGAATTTCAAGCTTCAAAACACAATACACAGAGAATTTTCTCTAGCATAGGAAAATTTCTCTGGATGAATTTGACAGGTATTACAAACCCACTGCCTATAATATATATCAACAAACACAATGCACACTTTAACTGATATTGAAAAATTTCTCTGGATGAATTTGATTGATATTATTATATACACTGTCTAAAAAATACATTGCACAAAACAAAATACACAAAGTAATCATCAAATGTATTATTCAATTAATAAAATGTATTATCCTCAACTATTTAACAAAGGTTCCTTGCATGTCCTCTTATTATGGTGACCAATACTCTCATAACGACTACACTTAATCACCCTTTTAAACTCTCTAGTAGAAACAATTATGTTCTTCTTTAGCCTCCCAGCTGGTCTCTTGCTCAATGGAGGTAAAATCATAGTATCTTCAATGCTACACACAGGTTTTTCAACAATTAGAACTGGGCCAATCGAAAACGAGTATGCTTGACGATACATATCAGCATAAAAAAATGGTTCAACAAGTGAATTCAAATTCTTTCCACTCCTAAAAATTGCAGCAACAGCATGTTGACATGGATACCCATTTATTTCTCATTTTCGACATGAACAAGTTCTCAACCCAAGATCAACCATAACCGAAGGAAAACAATGCATTTCAAAGACATTATCAGATGATAAACTCACATTCCATGTCCTCCCATCCAAAAAAGACTTCTCCAATACACTATCCATACGAGGACACAGAACTTTATTCCATTTACTAGAGAGTAGCCTCCTATCAGACCTCATATTCATGATTTACAACCGTATCATGTCCACCAAATTTGTTATTGGCAAGTGTCGAGCGTCTCGTATCCATGAATTGAATGACTCAGCAACATTTGAATACATCTCACCACAACGTTTCCCTGCAAAATATGCATCACTCCAATTTTCATATGGTAAACTTCTCAAGAAAACACTCACAATGTCTTCTCCCTCACTTTTTAATTCATTTAACTTGAAATGAAATGATGTCTTTGTTGGAGCATATGCACATTCTGACAACTTGGACACAATCGTCTCCCTAACCAAATTTGTGTTTCCACATGACAACTTATCCCTCAAATTTCTCTTTAGATGTTCAAGACAAAATCCATGAAAGTAGTTAGGGAAAAACCTAGCAATTCCCTCCATAATACCACAATGTCGATCTGATATGAAACTTATCACCATTTCTGATCCCAATACTCCACATAAATGGTCAAAAAACCAACACCAATTGTCTTTATTCTCAGTATCAACAACAGCAAAAGCTACAAGAAAAAAACCTACAAAACAAATAGGAACAAGCATATTAGATATACACATGCAAAGAAAATTAGAACAACAAATAACCAGAGAAATTTGACACTGCCAACATCCAGAGAAAATTCACTTAGTGCCCAACTCCAGAGAAAATTCACACATTGGCAACATCCAGAGAAAATTGACTTAGTGACCAACACTACAGAGAAAATTCACACAATGACAACATCCAGAGAAAATTCACACACTGGCCAAAATCTAGTGAAAATTCTCACAGTGGCCACAACCATATAAAAATCCACACAGTAGCCAAAACCAGAGAAAATTCAAAGTGTAAGAGAAAAATCATATTCACTCAATTCATACATGTATAAAAAATTCACATACTTAGATAAAATTAGATATATTTACAATTACCTTCATTCCCATCTTTCCCCGTTGTAGCAAGCATAACTCCTTTGTATCGTCCTTTCAAAAATGCTCCATCAAGAAAAAGCAATAACCGACAATATTTGAAACCAGCAATGCATGTATGAAAAGCCACAAACACTCTTTGAAACGCTTGTTATCTTCAAAATCTAACTCAAAATGACTACCCGGATTGTTCTTCAATGCCTCATCAAAATACCACCGTAATTGATCAAATGACAAACAAGAATCCTCATATGTACTACATTTTGCTTTTTCAACACCCAACCAACCACAATTATAACTGATTGAGACCCCAAACTTGTCTTTCATTTATTTGACAACATCCACTAGACGAGTTAAAGGTTTTGCACTTACCTCTTCAAGTATCAGCCCAGAAACTAAGCTAGAAGTCATCCAAGCATGTTTACTCGTGCGAACCGCCACACTACACGTATGTTCATTGTTCAAAGCCCTTATGTAGAAGAACCCATTTGTTTTTTCAACTGAAGCATAAACACGCCACATACATCCCCTTGATTCCTTATATGCACATTCTGCCGTAACCCTCAGCTTGTCATTTTTAACATACGTAAACTGAAAACCAACCTCAATAGCATACTTGCATAAAAAAGTACGGAACTCAACCACACCACCCTCAAACTTTTGTCCAACACTCGTAATATTATTTCACCAACCAGTTGGCAATAACACCTTTTCTTGGTGAGAACAAAACTTAGAGAGTGAATTCCTTTCAATATCCACCAGCCTATCACACTCACCATCCACAACATCTACCCAATTAGACCCCACTTCATCCTCTTCATCAAAAGTACTACATCTAGTAACTGAAACATCAACTATATCAACACCGCGTGCGCAAACAACCCTCAACATATTCAGAAAATCAATATTATTTTGCACCATACAATTCGGATGGCCCACAATAGAATATGAAATACACATAGTCTCGGGTTTCAAATTCTTCCATGTTTTACACAAAATGCCAACCAATTCCTCAAAATTCAATTCGCATGAAACATTAATGACAATAGTATCATTCCCATATTTGCACAGCAACAACGCTGCACTGTCCATTGAAACTGAAAGAAAAAACAAGAAAAATAATTTGTTTAACACACAAACACTTCACAAGAATAACATAAAAGTCCAGAGAAATTTCTAAAAATTATAATTTTCTCTGGACTCAAATAAAAGTCCAAAAATATCTACAAACTTGTATTCACCTTCAAGATAACAAAAAATAAAATCACAGAAACTTAATGAATCCAGACAGAATCACAGAGAAATTTACTGCTAACTATTAAACACAATCATAAAAAAAATCACACAGAATATCTATTATGAAATTATAGGCTTCTCTGTGATTTTCACCTCACTACAAGCTAACAATTTTTTATGCGTCATTTTGCAATATTGCACTCATAGAAAAATCTAGAGAAATTTACAAACTTATATACACCTTCAAGATAACAAAAAACATTGCATTTTCCATCTAAACTGAAAGAAAAAAACACAAAAAATAATTTTTGCTTAGAAAAACAAAAACTTATATTCATTTTCTACAAACATATAATTTTCTCTGAACTACAAACTGAAAGTGAGTAATAAACTTATAATTTTCTTTGAACTACAAATAAAAGTCCAGAGAAATTTATGAACTTACATTCACTTTCTCAGATTCTATCTGCATTAGAAACTTCTAATAATATGTCCATATGCACTTATAATTTTCTCTGTGATTTTCGTTGGATTATAATAACAAACTTACAATTTTCTCTGAACTATACCAACAAAAGTGCAGAAAATGAAATTTCTCTGGTTTGAAAAAACATAGAACAAAACTTATCATTGATTAGCATGTTGATGAAAAACACAGCACGAAAAATGAACTCTAAACATCAAAATCAACTACACTGTCAACATTCTTTGAAATTGATAAAAAAAACAGAGAAAGAAAAATTAATTCCAAAAATAAAAATCAACTCTGTCAAGCCGGTCTCTCTTTAAACAAAAATTCAAAACAAAAATCAAAATCCATGTGGAATCTAAATCGAAAACAAACCTGATTCAACTCCACTGAAAAACCTATGCGTTCAACACACTGTCAACATTCTTTGAAATTGATCAAAGAACGGAGAATCAAAAATTAATTTCAAAAATAAAAATCAACTCTATCAAGCTAGCCTCTCTCTAAACAAAAAATCAAAACAAAAATCAGAATGCATGTCGAATCTTCATCGAAAACAAACCTAATTCAACTCCACTGAAAATCTACGTGATCAACACACTGTAACACCTACAGGATCTTAGCAAACTTTCTCGTCAACTCCACTGAAATCTCCGACGAAATCTCCGCTGCGAATTCAGTTTCCAAAATCTCACCGTGAAGTCAGCAATATAATATTCAAACAAATTTATGTTATAAAAGAAGGGTAATTTAGGTACTTTATAACCTAAAATAAACTTGAGGGACCTTAGCCATCAAAACATATTATTTTGGACCTCTCCTCCTATTAAAAGTAGAGGAGGGACCTTAGGCCAATTTTCCCCAAATGATATAATTAGCCGGGGGGGGGGGGGGAACATTCAAAACAAGCAAAGCATGAGAGGAGAAAAAAATTGAATTATATGCTTCCCAATAAGTTCATATAAGATCAAAAAAATCTGATCTGATGGAGACCAAGTGTACACGAAAATGAAAATGAGTGTTGTCACATATCTTTGTCAAATTATTATTATTTTTTTTTTTTGAAACACCATCTTTGTCAAAGATTTGAGCAACCAATTTTGTGTAAGCAAAACAATTCTTGTACTTGCACCTGCCAATCCATCCATATAATTGCATACAATTCTCCCATCTCATTTATATATAATTAAAAAAAGAAATTAAAATACAAAAATCAGTCATAGAATTAGACATAACTCTCTCATACAGACCTACCTCATATGTGATAATTGTATCGGATTCTGTAATTAATTCTGTAATTAATTTATATTCAAATAGATTCAATACACTAAAAATTAGTACATATCCTATCATGCTTTTATCGAGTCCGGATTCTCGGCCGCCGTTCTCGGCGGTCGTCCCAACAGCCCCCCAAAACGACGTCGTTTTGGGGGTTTTTTGATTTTTTTTTTTTTTTTCTTTCTTCTTCCTCGTTCTGGCCGAACCAGAGGCGAGGGGAGGGGAGGGGAGGGGAGGGGAGAGGAAGAAGAGAGAGAGGGGGAGGGGAGGGGAGCCGCCGGTGGGCCGGAGGGGAGGGGAGGGGGGCCATAATCACCGGGGGAGGAGGAGGAGGAGGAGGCGGAGGCGGGCCGGAGGCGGAGGCGAGGCGACGATCGGAGGCGCTGGACGACCCGCGACGGCGGAGGCGAGGCGGGGCGAGGCAAGGCGACGATCGTCCGACCTGCGACGGCGACCCTTCCCTCCGCTTCCTCTCTCTCTTCTTCCTCTCACTCTTCGGCCAGAACGAAGAAGAAGAAAAGAAAAAAAAAAAAAAAAAAAATTCAAAAACCCCCAAAACGACGTCGTTTTGGGGGGCTGCCGGGTAGGGCCGCCGGGTAGGGCGGCCGAGGATCCGGATTCGCTTTTATCACCTTCCCAGTTTGTTCAGCATCAGATATAATTCATAATGAGAGCAAGACCCCACAAACCTGATCCGTCTTGCTCGCCTAAACATGGGAGAGTTTTCTTTACTGGAAACTCGTGAAACATGCCAAGCGTTGTGAAATTTAATGCTCCATATGATTAATTTTGCTTCTTTCACTTTGAGAATAGAATAACATTTGAATCTCAAGCTTTTGTAGAGCTCTACCATGTAGAATGTCTGTTTGGTTTGATTTTTTAAAACGCTTTTTAGATGAATTCTTGTTTATTTTTATTGATTTTTTTTATATATATTTTAATCAATTTTTTTTTTCCCCTTTTAAGATGCACATAATTAAGATGCATCTTAAAAATAAAATAAATTGACTAAAAAATCAGTAAAAACAAACAAAATTTGAACAAAAATATGTGTGAATTTTTATTTGAATTTTCGTTTGTTTTTTGTGATTTATTTTAATATTTTAGTTAAACGTTTTTACATTTTAGATGTATCTAAAATGTATAAAAATAAATAAAAATAAAAATAAAAAAGACTAAAATATAAAAAAAGTTAAGTAAAAATAACAAAAATTCATCAAAAAATAATTTCTGAAAACTGTAACCAAACAAAACCTTAATTTTTTATGGTTACTAATCATGAACTCAAAGTCAAAAGCTATGGGCACATATGAGAACCACCTATTTGTTTGTTTATTTGTTTTTTTTTTTTTTCAGTTTATTGTAAGTTGAAGTGGTTAAGATCTTTAAACCATACTTCTAAATTTATCCATAATGATGTGAATTTAAGAGCAATTTTAGAGCCCTATTCTAAAATCACCCTTTCCTAATTTTAGCCTTCGTTTTCTTTTTCTTTTTCTTTTTCTTTTTTTTTTTTTCCTTCATCTCCAATTAACTTTTGCAATTCTGAGGCAAAATTTTACTTTCTAAGTCCATCTAAACGGACTCAAAATTTATAAGTTTTCACTAAAATAAAAATAATAAGAAAAAGAAAAAAGCAACTCTATATGAGAATTATTTAAATAATGTTCACCATATAAATTGTAAAAAAAATTACAACAAATGATCTGACTTATAATTACAAAATAAATAAACAGATCATAAACAACTCATTTAAGTTGCAGCAAACACCTACCTATCTTTCCATCAAAAGAACACAACAACAATAAGAATAATAATAAACTCTTCTTCATTTCACATGATGATAGTTAAAAAAATAAATGCTCATTTCCACAACCTAATCAGAAATTCTGCATCCCAGCCTCATAAGAGTAACAATTTTCTTCTCATTGTCATCCCTTCCAGTTTAAAAGCTCAGAGCAACCAACTACCAGAATGAGTCGCACTAAAGCAATCTGACGCGGATCAATACTCTTCCATCCCTCAGCTTGTGTCACCATATCTAACAAAAAACACAACTTCAAAGATGGATTGACCGCTGTTTTTCACAATTACAGATGCACAACCTTTCACTGATGGGCTGGATTAGGTCCATGTTTTCTCCAAAATGGAATGGCCTACTTTCTTCATCAGATGCGAACAAAGAAAAAAGTAACAAGATCAATGTTCTATTGTGTGACTTTCTCACAAAATGCGATGATCTTGCCATTTTAACTACTAAAAGTCAGAAAACCCATAATTCACGTCTCAAGAATCCGTTGTAATAGGTTATACGTACGGAACATACTCTCCCCTTCTAACCACTTTTGCTCTTGACTAAGACACAGAACTAACGCATTCCATGTAAAATAGTCAGGAATAATACCTTCATCCAACATTTGTAGAAAGAGTAACAAAGCCTTTTGGGAATCTCCTTTTTCACAAGAAGCATCAACTAGAGGACTATAGCTTCCAATATCAGGCAAGCAACCTCTTCCAACCATGTCTTTCATTAGCTTAAATGCACTCCCAACTTTGCCATTCCCACAAAGCCCACAAATTAAGACATTAAATGTTGATGCAACAGGAAAATAACTGCGGCCAACCATCTCATTCATCAGCTCAAATGCTTCCTTGACAAAACCCTGTTGGCAGAACCCACGAATCAAGCTGGCATACACGAGAGCACTAGGAATACCCCCTTCCCCGATCATCTGATCATAAACCCTCTTTGCATCATCAACGCAGCCCTCCTCACAGAATCCTAGTATCCTCAAGCTCCTATCAGCAGCTCTAGGAAACAGTTTCCCCATCTTAGTAAGGAATTCAAGGGCTTCAATCAAACGATTTTCCTTGTACAGACCGTATATGATGCTGTTGTAAGGACTAATATGACCCCCAGATCCCCCCTTGCTCTCTTCCATCAATTCCATGATCTTAAATCCATCTTCCATTCTTCCTCCAAAACACAACCCACCGATTAATGTATCGTACGTGACAAAGTTCCATCTAATTCCGACCGTTTTTATTTCATGAAACATATCAAGAGCTGAATCCAACATCCCAGACTCACACAAGCCACCTATCAATACATTATATGTGTCTATATTTGGAAGGCATCCCTTACTCTCCATCTCCTTCAAATATCGAAGTGTGAGTTTCACATTCCCTTTCTTACAGAAGCCCTTGATCAGGGCGTTATACGCTACAACATCAAGAGTGCCTCCCTTGTTCTCTACTCTTTCTAAAACTTCAACGGCCTCAGTGACACGGCCTTCATTGCAGAGGATTTCAATAACCTTGGTCACAGTGATGATATCAGGGACAAACCCATTACTGAAACACTTCTCCAACAACACAAGAGCTTGCACCAAATTCTCTTCTCGACAATACGCGGATATCAGAATATTAAAAGTAACTTCATTGGGTTTCGCCATTTCATTCATCAAGCTCCTAGCTCTTCCAACCTTCCCATTCTTGCAAAGACCATGAAGTAATGTATTATAAATAACAGTATTCGGCGTCAAACCACGTGACTTCATCGCTGCCAGATGCTTGAAACCCTCATCAATTCTATTAGTCAAGCAAAGTCCCTTCATCAAGATCCCAAAAGTGTACTCATCGCATTCAACACCACAACCCATCATCTTCTTCCTATAAAATTTTCTAGCTAAATCAATATCTTCCTTTACAAGAACATCAAGAATCGAATTAAAGAGTTTCACAGACGGGTTTTTTTCAAATTTAGAGACCAAATCAAGTACTTTAATGACTTCTCGAATCATTCGCGCCCGTCCAAGGCCACGCACAATCGTGACAAAAATGTCCTCATCTGGGGGTGACCCAATTGAGCTGGGCATTTCGTCGAGCACCTCCTTGACAGTATCGAATCGACGGAAAGTGCAAAGTTTGTGAATCAAAGCTCTATAAGTTGATTGGGAGTGGGCAAAATTGGGGAGCTTGGAAGCCCATTTGAAAGTTTGGAGGGCTTGGGTTGCAGATTTTTGTTCGAGTACGAGATGGGCAATGTGCTGATGGGTTGGAACAGGGGTAGTCGAGATGGGTTTTGATTGGAAACTGAGAAAAAGTCTCTGGTGGATTGTTGTTCTTGATAAGAAGAAGATGGGAAGCATTGAAGGGCTAGAGATGTTTGGCATGGAGTTTTTCTAGGATTGGTACTGAAAGCTGAGAGCTTTGTTCTGCTCAAATTATAGCAGATGCTAAAGCATTGTCTTTTCACAGTAGAGTCAAGTTTCACTCTTGGGGCGTGTGAAATGTTGAATGTTTTAGACCTCGTTTGGGAAAGTTTTTTTTAAGTAACTTTTTAATTTTTTGGTTAAAATGTGATGTAAAAAAAATTAATATATTTGAAATAATTTTTTAATTTTTTTACGAAAAGATGTGCAAAAAGTAGAGAGAAAAATAAATCTTTGACTTTTTTGTATAGGTTGTTAGCTTTTTTATTTTTTTAGTAACTTTTTGACTTTTTAACTAAAAAAATCACTTGCCAAACGAGGCCCCTTTTCAGAAATCTCGTCCAGTATTCTAATCGATCCTGGGCCCTACTAATGGTGGTAGTTGATGAGTTTCACTGGTGTTTCGGTAATGATGTCTTATTATAGGTTATGTCAAATCAAGCCCGTAATTATGGGTTAAGTCAAATCAAGCCCGCAATTAGTTATCTCGAAACTTGAGCCCACAGATGCTGCGTCCCTTCCTATGGGTTAGGTCATATATCAGGCTGATAATCGGTTATCTTAGAACCTGGGCCCACGAATACCATAATGACACTTCAGAACATTTTTTTTTTAGTTCCAAAAAAAAAAAAAAAAAAATTGAGCAGATATATAGATGTAAATGAGAGGCCATCAGGTGGGTGTTTGGTGCCAATGAAATAAATTACGTATAATTTATTTTAATTTAACAGTATATGTTAGACGGTTTAGTGTAACTTTTATTCACAGTTTATTGTCTAACAATAATTTAAATAAATTTAAAAAAAATTAATTATTGAAAAGTTAGGAATAAATCTTTTTGATTTTTGCTTTATAATTATCAACATTTTAACTTATAATAAATTACACCAAAGAAGTCATACCGATTTCAATATTCTAACTTTGGGTCTTGTGGGTGTTGATTTTTGACCACACAACCAAATAGGGAACTTAGTTAGAGAGCACCGACAGAATAGATTGAACAAACTACCTGCCAACAAGAAGATGAGAATACTGCGGTGGTTCGTCCACCTGGGGGCACTTCGACGATCAAGTCAGTAAATCTTATTTTTCACAGATATCAAAACAGTATTTAAACTTACAAGTCAAAACTAACATTTGACCCATGAGAATGCCTCACTTTTTATAACCAGCTGTGACCTAGTCCCCTAGAAGCTTCACTTCGTCGGACTCAAACGCAATGCTCATCCTGGATTCTCGGCTAGATAGAGATAAACTCTTTATGAGTCTTATCCTTATCCAGACTGAGAGTCTCTTTTGTTCTAGGACTCTCGTCCCTTATCTGAATATGTCGAGATTCCGGTATTACCGCAGAACATCTCTGCAATGCTGTGATTACCTCGGAAAACATGACTCATCCACGTGGCACTCTAGCCGACATCTCAAAGTTATCCTGGCCACGTAGCGTCATTCGCAAAAATATTTCCCCACAACTGCTCCCTAGGTTCTATTACCTCGACAACCTGATGTGATGGACCTACATCGTTTGTCCACCCAACATGTCGGCCCAAAACGTAGACATTACTCCAACTGAGATTATGACTCGTCGGTTTCAAGTAACCAGGACTCAGTTGTCCCTTTTATCAAGAATCAAGAACCAAGAACCAAGAACCAAGTTCTTTAAGCATTTCAACCGAGATCACTTCTCCAGCCGAGGTTATTTCCTCATTATTTCAAGAATTTCAAGAGTTTTCAACTGTGCATGAGCTATCACGCCCAGTCACCTCATCCGTTTCTTCCACGTGTCTTATTTTTATTGGCTCATACCTGACACGCATCTTTAGATCACGTTGGCCCTCTCACGCTGCCTGACAAGCACATTATCCTAGGCATCTTCATTACGTTTTGCCACATTTTCACATTTTTAACAAAACTCCCTCCCTTCTCTCTCCGTCTTTTCACTTTGCAATTACAATTCTCTCTTCTCAAATTTTCTCTCTCTCTACCAAACCTCTCTTAGTCTGCCATTACTGTTCCTGTGAGCTTTTTGCGGCCGTCTGTTCATTACACCTGGCACTCTTTTCATTGCTCCATCACCCCCTGACTCCAGCAAACACTGCTTCGGCGTCTCCGCTCTCGGCTTTACCTTGTAAGTCTTTGGATCCTTTACATTTTCATTTCAACTTCCTTTACTATTCTTCACATTTGTGCCATAGTCGTGTTTTATATGTTCTCAATCTTACATTTTGTTTTTCTTTGAATTTGCCATATGCGATTTGCGATTTGCCATTTTAAAGTATTTTCTCGCATTCTTGTCCTTATCTTTATGTTTCGTCGCATCTGTTTATTATCTTTAGCACACTCGCACTAAATGCTATTGAGTTGAATTTTCCCCGAATTTGTCCATGCTCTGAACATGTTTCTTGAATGTCTATTCATGGTTTCCCCATTTCGAATTAGTTTGTGAGTGCATGTTCTTACATCTGCGTTTGATCTACTAACGCTTTTGATTTTAAATCTTGCTTTCTCCTATTTTGTTTTCCAGATTCTTGCATCTGCATCTCATTTATCGTTATACATTTAGGCTTGGGATTTGCTTAGATACCATATCCTTAGGAAAATTAAAAGAAGAACTCCCTTGATTTTCCCAGAATTCTTGCCCTAGGCCCATTAGGGTCTTGCCGAGGTCCTTGAACCCACATTAAACCCTTTTTTCACTGTAAATCAGTACCTAAATCACCTTAGCCAAAGTCATAGGGATGTTCAAATGGAGGGTAGACTCTCCAACCAAACTAGAATGTTTTCTCCCGGAGTTCTCTATTCCAGTCGATGTTCAACTCAGGTTGGCTAGGAAAGAGGACTCTATCATGCCTAGAAAAAACTATATGTCTTTCCCTGTTGTGTCCATTTTAGACGGGGGAATCTAATTCCCACTTGACATCCTCTTCCGAGAAGTCTTGCACTTCTATAAACTTAACCCTATGCAACAAGCCATTAATACATTTGGGATTACTAATGGTATTGCCAAGTTGGCACACCGAGAGAATGCTAGGATTGCCCTTGCTGACATCCAGTTTTGCTACACCATGTGTGGTCTCAAGTCCATCATTGGTTATACTTACTATCTCAAGCCTAGATCCACCACATATAAACTCATAGTCGACCTCCCAGACTCCAACAGAGGCGCTGGAGATGACTACCTGTGTAATAACCCTCACCTGTGATTAGCCTATAATCCATGATTAAGAATGCCTAATAAGTAATTAAGAGGAAATTTTGAGTTAATTGTATGTGTATTGTGTTATTTGTGTTTATATCTGTCTGACGTAGAAATATATGTTTGAATTTCTGTTTCGATATGCGAATTGAAGGCCTCATCGGCATCCAAATACAGAATTGACTTTGTTTATTTGATTTTTAAAATTTTTAAAATTTTATGGTAGGTTTAATTGGGTTTTGATTCAAAACCAAATAATTAGAATAAATTAGATTAAATTAAAGCCAAGCTTAATGAAGTCCACTAATCAAGCCTATATAAGGCTTATACACACACTAGAGCTTTTCTTGTTCATCATTTCTTGAGGAGAAAACGTGAGAGAGGGAGAGTTAGAGTGACAGGATTGAATTCAAGAAAGAAATCAGGAATTGTTAGAGAATTAAAGGGAAATTGGAGAAATTGAGCAAGAACTCACTAGAATTCAAGGAATTGAGAACCTTAGGTAAAAAACTCAATCTTTAAGCTTTGTTTTTGACTCATTCATGCATGAATTCAAGAGAAGCAAGTAGATTAACATGAGAATTAAGTTAAGATTGGAGAATTATAACTCAATTCCT